>NC_090446.1:176670594-176992885 GCF_031143425.1 Pleurodeles waltl
ACAGAAGAACAGAAGAAGACCGGAAGAACAGAAGAGAAGAACACAGAAGAACAGAAGAGGACCGGAAGAGCCGAAGAGAAGAACACAGAAGAACAGAAGAACACAGAAGAACCGAAGAGAAGAACACAGAGGAGCAGAAGAACACGGAAGAACAGAAGAGGAGAACACAGAAGAACAGAAGAACACAGAGGAAGATGCGGGGGACGAAGAAGCAGAAGAGCAGACGAACAGCAGATCAACAAAGAGGATACAGAAGACGAAGAACAGAAGGCAGAAGACCACAGAGCAAGATGAGGAAGAAGAGAGGCGAGGAACCTGGAGGAGCTGGAGGAGCTGCAGCGGCAGGGGGAGCGACCTACCCTTGGGTCACTGGCACATCGTCCTGGGCGCCATTTTCTTCATCGACACCGCAGTAAAGGAACCAGAGCTTCATGCCGCAAACGACGCATCACCTCACTTGTGGCAGTAAGGAAGAGACGCATCACCTCCCCTGCCTAGCAGTAAGGAACCAGCGCATCGCCTCCCCTGCAACAGTAAGGAACCAACGCATCCCCTGCTCTTTCGATGTATCACCTCCCCTGCAGCCTACATCGTCTTGTTTTTGGTGCATCCCAAGTACTTTGACTCAGTCAAGCACTTCATTGATTTCAAAGACCTACAATTATATTTAATCTTTTAAAAGTGATACCTTTGCTTGTGTTTCACTGAAATAAATATTGACTATTTTTTTAAAATTGGTGTGGAATACGTTTGTGGTGTTTTCACTGTGTTACTCTGTGTGTGTGTGTTTACGAATACTTTACGCATTGCCTCTGAGATAAGCCGGACTGCTAATGGCAAGCTACCAAGGGGGTGAGCAGGGGTTATCTTGGGTGTGTAGCTCCCTAACCTTGCAAATCACTGCCATCTATTTTTTTTTTAAATATCTTTTATTACTTTTATAACCATGTACGGTGTACAAACCCTTCAAATAACATAAACCCCCCTCCCTCCAGCAGCACATTTAACATCTGTATATATAATAAGTACATCCAGAACGTGCAACAGTCCACATGAATAATGAAGAGGACTATTCAAGGTCTGGTTCGGAAGCAGAAATTTCTTCATCAGACGTGGGGGAGTCAGGTGCCTTCAGATTTTCCAATATTACGCTCCACTGCATAACACTGTCTTTCGGTCTTTGTCCGTGGAGAGCCTCCCTCAAGAGCACCCCTCCCTCAATTTCCGCCCATTTCACCAATGTGTTATGCCATCTAATCACTTGTGGGCCCTTTGGATCTTTCCAGTGTGAGGTTATTTCTCTCCTAGCTAGTATCAGAGCCAGATCTATGAACCTTTTTTTATAATTTTAAGCTTCCCCGGATGGGGGAAATCCCCCAAAGTCGCCACAATGGCAGATGGGTGTAAGGGTCTTTCTGTGCAGGAGGCAATTGTCTCAAAGATCTCCACCCAATACCCCATAATTTGAGGGCAGCTCCTAAGCATATGTAAAAGTCCTACTGCCGCTTCAGTGCAGCGGGGGCAACAAGAGTAAGTCGCACCATAAATTCTAGTTATCATTTGAGGGGTTAAGTAAGCTCTGTGATAAATATATACATTTATCAGTTTAAACCTTGCGTTTCTGGAAACTGTATAAATGTGAGAAGTAATCCTAGTCCACTGTGCGTCCTCTAGCATGGTATCCAACTCCTCCTGCCATTTAGTTTTAAGTTTAATCAGGGGTGAACATGAGCTGTTCAATAGTGAGTTATATATCCCAGAGACCAGTCTTCCCTGACCCCCAATCGTGGATAGTAGATTACAGCCTGGGTGCAAGGGAGGTTCTAGCATTCCCATTCCCCACCTCTTTTGGATAGTTCTGATTAGTACGTTATGAATGAGGAACAATCCCGGTGGGAGCATAAATTTGTCCTGCAATTCTGCATATGTACAGAGCTTCCCATTATTATACAATGCTCCTATTGTCGTAATATTGTACGCCATAAACATGGTAATACCCGCTATCGTGGTATCCCCTGTGATATATTTTAGGCAGAGTATGGGGCCTCCGGTGTGTATGGTGTTCTAGAGCCTGTTCGCTTTAGGTACTGCTCCCAACAGTGTCTCGTTGATTCCCATTCCATAGGTAGAGGCTGCTTCTGTTTTTTGGGATTCAATATTATACCCAGGATCCTTTCAAATGGACAGTGTGGGGGTGTTCTCAATACCTCCGCTACCGGGGGCTCTTTGATAATGCTCGCCAACCATTGAAGCTGTCCCGCCCAGTAATAAGCTTCCAAATCTGGTACCGCCAAGCCTCCCTCTACGGTGGGTCTCTGGAGAGTTTGCAATGCAATTCTATGTCTGCCCGGACCCCACATAAAGCTTGTAATCATGGATGTTATATCCTTAAACACTACTTTTGGTATTAAGATGGGGATAGTGGAAAAGTAGTATAGCATTCTGGGCAGCACTATCATCTTAAGTAAGGCAACCCTCCCAGTTACCGTCAGAGGGAGTGTCTGCCAAAAGGTCATATTAGCCTTGATGCCCCTGAGTGCTCTCTGTATGTTCCCCTCAAGCAGATCGTCAGTGGTGTGGTATATATTTACCCCTAGATATTTAAATGTGCGCGGGGACCACGGGAGACCCCTAGTATCTGTGGGCTCCGATGAGCCCTTAGAGGTCGGAAAAATGGACGATTTACTCCAATTAATTCGGAGTCCTGAGGCAGCACCGTAATTTTCTAACATAGTCATTGCCCCTGGTAAGTCTACTTCCAAGTTCTTAAGAAAAAGCAACATGTCATCTGCATACAGGGCAATATGATGTGTCCAAGTATTAATTGCGATACCTTCATAGAACCCCTGTGTTCTGGCCATCTGGGCAAGTGGTTCCACCGCTATCGCAAAGAGTAGAGGTGACAGCGGGCAGCCCTGTCTAGTACCCCGGCCTATAAGGAAAGATGTAGAGACAGTGCTACCTGTATGCACTCTCGCCGTGGGGTTTGTGTAAAGAAGTCTCGTCCATTTAACGAAACCTTCACCCAGTCCCATCTGCAGCATTACCCGCTCCAGGTAGTCCCACCGCAAGCTATCAAAGGCCTTTTCTATATCTACTGAGTTAATCGCTGCACCGGTCGCGTCAGAAGGCAGGACTTGGAGCACCGAAATCAGACGCCGAATATTATGTGCAGTGCTACGGTGCGGGATGAACCCTGACTGGTCCTGATGGATCAATGAGGACATGTGCGGCAGTAATCTATAAGCCAGTACCCTGCCAAGTATTTTGTAATCTAAGTTAAGCATAGACAATGGACGGTAGGAACAGACATCTGTTGGGGGCTTGTTTGGCTTCAATAGCTGTATCATTATAGCCTCAGTGGTAGATAGTGGTAAGCTATTGTTATCCCATGCCTCCGCGTATAAGGTACTAAGTTGGGGAGCCAATAAATCCTGGTATGTAAGATAAAATTCTAGTGGTAAACCATCAGCTCCTGGGACTTTGCCCTTGGCCATACCCTGTACTGCAGCTTTGATTTCCGTAATCGATATAGGTGTCGCCAGAGCCGTCCTATCCTCAACTCCCAGTGTGGGGACATCGAGGGTCTCCAGCTCTAGTATCTGGGAGTCACTTAGCGTTGCAGAGGGGATGCATATAATATTGAGTAGTAATTGCAGAAGCTAGCATTGATCTCCTTCTGCCCATACACTCTGTTTCCTGGAGTTACCTCTATGTCAACTATAGAGGTCTGTTGCTGAGGTGGTTTGGCTAACCATGCCAGAAGGGCACTTGCTTTATCGCCCTCTGCATGCTGCCGACTTAAGTATTGCTTATAATCAAATTGGGACAACCTGTTGTGTGCTTCCGCTATTTTAGCCCTAGTCTCATCCATAAGCGGTAACAGGTTAGGTTGCTCCGGGTGTCTGCATTCGAGATCCCTAAGAGAATCCTCAAGTCGACCGAGCTCTGTTTCTAGCACCCTCCGGACTCCTACACTCTCACTGATACAGTCACCCCTGATCACTGTCTTGAATAATTCCCATTCGATGGATCTAGAGGAGGCTGTCCCAGTGTTGTGTCGAAACTATTCAGTGATGTGTTTGCGCATTTGGGCCTGAAATGCCTCGTCTTCTAGTGCTTCTGCCCTCAGACGCCATGTGGAGATCAGGGGTCTCTCCCCACTCCAGGTCAGCGTGAGCAGCAATGGATTATGGTCTGATATGGTGCAGCCCAGATATTCACCCGACACCACCGCAGTTTGCACATCTGGTGATGCCAAAAAGGTGTCAAGCCGAACGTACAAATCGTGTACTGTCGAGTAATTTGAATAATCTCTGTCTTGGGGGTTAAGTTTTCGCCAGCAATCTAGTAGTTGCCAATGTCTCTGCCAATTGGTAAATAGTGATGCTGTTTTATGAGTCGTGGATTGCGACAATGGTGGGTGTGACCTGTCCCTATCAACGTTAGCTACACAATTAAAATCACCACCAACCAACGATGAGCCAGCAAGGAGTGTAGTTGTTTCTAGTGACAACCGGTCTACGAATCTCCCTTGGTCCTGGCTTGGAGCGTAAATTCCGCCAAGGGTAACCTCTGCCCCCCCCAATCAACCGGAGATCACAACATATCTTCCCTCTTTGTCTATTAGGGAATGGAGAGCCTGAAAGGGCACCCCAGGGCGGATCCACAGTAGCACCCCCCTTGCAAATGCCGAGTAAGTAGTGGCAAAGATTTGACCTCTCCATCTTTTTTTCAGAGCCTCAACCTCCTTCTCTAAAAGGTGCGTTTCTTGTAAGAGAGCCACGTGCACCCCCCTCCGCCTAATATAATTATAGACTTTGTATCTTTTGGACATTTTATTGAGACCTCTAACATTCCAAGTGAGTATTTTATATTTTGTAGCCATGACCCGGGGTAGCTAACAGAGATGGTAGTGATATGCAGTTCTACTGCAATTCCAGGATGTGCAGGTACAGATTGATGTACTAAAAAGAGAACCGTCTAGATCAGTATTTAGTGGTGCTTGCTGTACCCCCATAACTAAATAAACGAACAAAACTCCCAACTCCCTTTCCCCAGGACAGATACCTACAACTCTCCCCGTCCAAACCATTGTAACAATCTTAATGAGTGTCCTATAGGTGGGAGGTATGCCAGAAACCGAGAGTCAATGCCCCGGACCCTTCCCCGGGCCCAGCAATGTTGAGGATGCTGCTCAGGAATAAGAACATAAAGATTCAGCTTGGCCGGTGCTTCGGATGTTTCTACCTGAGACCTCTAAAAGGATGAAAGCATAGTCGAATTCGAACTCGCTGATCAAGCAGACACCGTATCGTGGTCAGGTAAGCTCATCCGCTGTTCTTGGGGTCACCTATGGTAAGCTGATAAGGGTATCTCGAGATGATATTGAAGAGAGTTCGCCGCTTGAATCAACATCCGATACAGTGCCGGAGGTTCATAACAGATGAGGTTCCCCTCCACTCATTACTGCCGCGGTGTCCACAGCGTCCCGCATCTCTCTGAGTGATTGGTGTCTTGGGGGAGCCGCCTCCGTGGTTTTTTTTCTTGGATCTGCTGCGTTTCCTCCCGGGTGTACGGAAGGTTCGGTTGCAGTGATCTCATTTGGTGATATTCAGGGATTCCAGCCAGTCCTCCGCCAAACGGGGTGACAGAAAGAAGTGGGCATTGCCATCATATTCCACTCTAAGCTTGGCTGGGAAGAGCATTGCATATTTTATGCCATTCTCTCGCAGGATATGCTTAACTTCTGTAAAAGATGCCCTTTGCATCGGCATCTCCTTGGTAAAATCGGGAAATATCATGATTCTCTGGCCATCTAGCATAACCTCACCTCGGTGGCGTGATTGCGACAATATATGTCCCTATCTTTATAGTGTAGCAACTTAGCGGCTATTGGCCGCGGTCTGTTTCCTGGTGGGGGGGCATTCTGCTGGGCACTCTGGGCTCTCTCTAGAGCGAAGAATGCTGATAGGCCCTCGGGGGCCACTGTGTCTCTTAACCATCGTTCCAGAAACAATTCCATATTAACTGCAGACGATTCTGCCCCCTCCGGGACCCCCACCAGTCTAAGGTTACTTCTTCGGGCACGATTTTCAGCATCCTCCGCCCTCGATTCAAGTATTTTGACCCTGGGGGTTAAGTCCGTAAACTCAGATGACAAGGCTTTCTGCGCTGCGGTTACAATTGCAAGTGGGCTTCCATGTGTCCCGATTGTCTCTTTTAGTTTACAGTGGTCATCTCGAAGCAGGGAAAGGTCTGTCTCGAGGTTATCAATTTTACGTTCCAGCGCCTTGCGGGATTCCTTAAATGCATGCAGTACTGTGTCCAGAGTTGTTTCGGGCTGTACTTGACCAACATGTGTGTCTGTGACCGAGGAGTGGGGAGGATGTGTGGCAGGTGATGAAACTTCAAGCGGCTGTTCCTCTCATTTTTTAGGTTTGACCATTCTTAAAGCAGATCAACCCACCGCTCGCGGAAGAGGGCTATCCAAAGGGTCTAGATGTGTCTCTATGCAATGTCCCCGCCTGAGTTATTCCTTGCTGAGTCTCAGTTCCCGCAGCCATTCAGGAGGACCTCAGATTAAGAGCTGCAGCGTTATGGGGCCAGTTCTCTCCCTTCTCGCCCACCTCTTGTGCTAGGAAACCTAGCATCGGAGAGTTCATCCGGTAAACAAGCGAGACAGCCGAAGAGACTGGGAAATAGTGCGAGGAATCCGCCATCGTCAGGTCAGAGGCCGATGCGCCCCAAGCAAGGTACAGGCGCCCACAGGTGACAACGTCTATTTTATTTTGCAGTTCTTCGAGGGGGGTAAGTACAGTCAAAAGGTGCTATTCCAGGGCAACCTGGGCCCATGAGGTACACACAGGTCTGGGGCCCGAAACACCGCTGGCGCTCTCTGATGCCAACATACGGTCAGGCTGGGGGCGCCCACATTCACTCCGGCTCCCCACTGTGTCGAGGCTCCTCGGTGGAAAAGGATGAGAAAGCCTCCTCTCACCGACTCGCACTGCCGGGGACTCTGCCCCTCCCCCTCTCCGTGCTGCGCTGCCCGAGGCCCACTGTTGTCCCGCGACTCACCACCTTCCGCTCGCCTGGTGTCAAGGCTCGCAGTCTTCATGGGGCGTCCCATCAACCGGTACGGGGATCCTTTTTGATTTAACACGCACTACGCGCCCGCTTCCGTGACTCGCCGCTGTAGAGGATTCAATGCTCGGTCGCGGCCGCCATTTTGGATCTCGGCAGCCGCGGAGCTTTCAGAGTGAGTACTATCGATTCGCTCGCCGGATACATTGCGTGGTAATCCCTTCCGGACCCAGCAGCTTTCCGACAGCCTGCCCTTGAGTTGCAGGAATTTCCGAGCCGTTTTTAGCAAGGATTTAGGTGCCGGGCCCAGTTCGTGGCCTGGGAGCGTCACACTAAACGTGCAGCTCCATCGGTCGCAGGCCAAGCCCCCAAATCACTGCCATCTAGAGACCCCATTTCTAACAGCCCTCAACACCCCAATTAGAGCTGTTTTTACTACTAAAAAAGGGGGCCCGTGGCACCCTTGCTATGCCACTGCTCTAGGTCAGCTAAAAAAATGGCAGAATGCTTCACCCACCAACCTGACAGCATGATGATAGTTTTGAGAAGTTTGTGCACACACACACACACACACTACTCCATTGTGCTGCTCTTGCATCTAAAGTTGCTTCTAACTTGTGCCCTCCTTCCACTGTATCTCCACCTTCACCTCAAGCATTACTGCCCTTCAAGCACACCAGAGATGGAGTTACAGAGAAGGAGCACTCAGCAGCGCAGGTAAACTAGAGAAGAACACCTAAGAAACGTCCACATTACAAAACGTGATCTGAAGATGGAAAATCTTTACAGACCGTAGGCTGTCCACTTTTTCCGTACTCAAAATCCAAGTGGGGCTTCCCTATGGGGTCGAATTAATGTTGCTGATCAGATAGCAGGAGGGAACTCATGAACCTTCTTGTCATTACTATCATGCTTTTCAAGTGCACATTCCCTAAAATCGCTCAATATGAATACATTTAAAGTTTGTATTTCTTAGTGTGACTTATTTTGATATTTGCCCCTTGACAGTTTGATCAGTACAAGAGCTCATATCTTACACTTGGAGGGCACTTTTTCCTTCCTTCACTGATAACTTATATGGTGCGGCGTAGTACGGTAATTCGGCAAATTTTTGAGTAATTGCACGAATTTATACTAATTACACTGGAGTATTGCAAAATGTGCCCAAGCCTAATAGGCACCATCAATGACGTCAGAAGCTTGAGTGTGGAACATTAGCATCAATGTTAACATCTGATAACGCTAACACATTAAAAAAAAAAGGTTATACTTCATATAAAGGTATTTGTTTTGGAATGCCTGCAGTTATACAACTTGAGGATTTAGGTAATGCTAAGAATGAATCATTACCACAGAAATCCGGAGGAGGAAAAAACCTACGACCAGGAAGCGATCCGTCACGCCGTTGGAAGTTGCAGCACTTAAGGTTGTCCGTACACCAACTTTCATTGGTACAAAACATGCGTATCACATTTACATGTTGCATAAGATGGGTAGATACCCAGTTTATCTGAAATAAAAGACCTCAGAGTAAATGTGCCTTTCGCAGTTCATGATATGGATGGCAGCGGACCCTGCACTTTGAAGGGTTCGAGGACAGCTAATGTTTCCCGCTATCAATGCACTAAAAAACTGCCCACTCAGGGATATCAGTTTAATACAACAGATATTGCAATTCAGAAAAACACTGAGCCTATTTAATTATACACTACATTTTCAAAACATTTAAACATGTCCAGTCTTTTTCTTTAATAACGTATAGCATACGCTTTTTGATTATCCTATGTAACAAATAACACAAATATATAACTAATAACCCTAATTTATATTTTGACTGAAGACCACCCGTAAACCACCCCAGAGCTACAATGTCACATTTAAAATCACGTATATATCAATCAATCCACATTCATGCGTATCAAATGGCCACACACACTCATTAAAAACATAAAAACTATGGAACCTGAAGGACTCCATATAATGCACAAAATATTACTATATCAATCCTGAGATAAAATGCGCAATAACATTAGAACTCCACACTACAATTTACTAATGGATGATTTACAATAATGCATTGATATATGGTTGTTTATCATAACAATATTATTTGTCTATCTGGTTCAGACAAATGATTGTAAGGGTGCCCTTACTATAGGCTCACTGTTTTTCTGAATTGCAATATCGGTTGTATTAACCTTATATCCCTGAGTGGGTAGGTTTTAAGTGCACTGATAGCTGTTTTCCCCTGCTTCTGCCCTCTAGTATCTGTTTCAGTGGCCTTCTTTTTTGTTTGACAGCTAATGTTTCTCTGCATTGTTTTCATTTCCTCCAATAAGAGGCAGGCCTTCTATCGGTTTATATATTTCAAAACACTTTGACACAGCAAATAATTCACCCTTTTTATTTTTAAAGGAGCAACAGGATGAGTAGTGCCTATGAGACAGGGTGTAAATGACTGGGGGAAGGATGAGCAAGGATGCGGTTGAAGAACGTGTGGGGTTAGGAGTGGTGAGATGTGATGTCAGCGAACATGGCTAAGGAGAGGTGGTGGATGGTGTAAGGCGGATACCATCAATGTGATGTAGACAAATTGACACATCTGTGGCGAGGATGATGATTGTGAGGCGCATTGGGCATGACAAGGCAGGAGGTGGGCTGCAGATGCTTAGAGCAAGGATGAAAGAGAGGAGCATGGCCCGGTCAGACAATGACATGGTGGGAGTTGACGAGGTGGAGGTGACATTCACGGATGAGCTAGGAGGCTTTAGGAGATGTTGATGATAATGGAAGTGGGAGTTGGGATGAGGAGATGATGATACACCTTGGATAGTGAGGTAGGAGGAGACAAGTCAGAGGTGACAAGCAGTGGCGCTGGATGTGTGGGTACACGGTGGCTGCAGCATCCCTATAATTCCTTGATGGAGTTCTGATGGAGACTTAACAATGAAGAGGCCTGCGTTCAACTACAAACTGTTTCATGACAACAAACCTCATTTGACAAATGCTGCTAATTCTTTTAAAATGGAGAAATTCTAACCAGTGGCGATCTTGCTAGGATATGTGTAAAAGAAGGATGCAACAGGATTCCGGAGGTTTTTAAACACTTCCATAAATAGATAAATAAATACGTGGTTGCTTAACAAACCAAAATACAAAATATCTCAATTGATATGCACCTGTACAATAGAAAGAACAATCAATGCTTGCAAGTCAAGTGAGGGGCAGGGGGGAACAACATATGGAAATTAGAGGGGGCGGTAGAAACAAGATCCTTCTCATTTATGCAAAGTGGTCCAGCAGTGTGATCACTGTAACTTACATGGGCCTCTGTGTTTTAGGTTGAGCTTAGCATCGCACAAGCTCTGCTCTTTGACATGTTGTAATCTACTCTTGTGGGCTTTAACCACGCCCATCTCACGCCCATCACTTTCATTCGTTCCTGGGCCTGCCTTTCAAAATTCCCTAGATTTCGTAGGTAATGCTTTGCGTTTGTCCCAACTTGAGGCTGTTTTGTTAGGCCTTACCGACTGATCCTGTTATATGGATTATTGCACGATCGTCCAGAAACCTTAATGTAGCACACTATTTTTCCTTTTGCCGCTCTGCTTCGTACTCAGTGACCGTATCTTGTCCCTTCGTCTTCCTTGTATCGGGTCTTCCATTGTTTTTTTTTTGTGGTGCCTGCACACAAAGGCTGCAAATTGGAGGGGGGAGGTCTTGTTAATTTATATAATAAATTATTTTTAAAAAGGCTCATATAGCGCAAACCCGATCGTAAGAGCGCTGAAGTTTCATTTAGAGCAAACTCAATCAGAGGAGCGCTTCACATGACTATGTGAAGTTTCATATAGTGTGGCCTCGATCAGAGGAACGCTTTACATGAGGGCCACTTTACAAGTTTACCAGTTGAAAATATACAAACTAAAACAGAAATAAACACAGAAATCCTCAATGCGGCTCACCTGGCACAGCGGGAGAGATGATACTACAATATTCACTGCACTCTGGAAACGTTCCCCATAATGCTTGCGGGGCATTTCGTTTTCACAATATTTTTGCCCATAACCTATGAAAATGGGACCACCACCAAACTGTACATCATGACACACTCTTTCTGTCTAGGTCATCTCTGGGTTCCCACCCTAGGATGAGAGGTCCTCACAATAATAACTTCTCCCACCATTCACTGTCTTTTCAAGCTCTCTCATGGCTGGAACTTTTGTTTTACAGCTGGAGTAGTTTGTGATTAAAGGGCCTTGTTGGTAATCATATTGCAGTAGACCTGTGAAGCCTGAAAATGTGCAAGGCACTATGCTCTCTAGGGGCTACATATGGTTACACTGCATTATTTTCTGCCATTCCGTTTTCATGTTGCGATGCCCTCTAGGGACTAACTATGTGGTTACATGACCATGGGCCAGATGTATCAAGCTCCTGGTTTGCATTTCTTAAATAGCAAATTTTAAGAAATAACTATTTAAGAAATGCAAAATGGGATGTATAAAAATTGGGAGTCGGTAATAGTGATTTCTTAAAATCCACAAACGCAATTTGCGAGTTGCACATACCGAATCTCAAAAAAATTGCTAATTGGTATTTGAAAATCGCAAATTGCAAAAACTGCAAACCGGAACAGGCTGATGACATCACAACCAGGAAGTGAGTCAGCCCATGCTGTTTCCAGGAGCCACACCCATAGGAGCAGGCAGAGAGACACAGCCCAGCACCAAGGAGGCAGCCTTGTTACACAGTCAGGAAAAAACAGCAACATGGCCACTGATGGGAATGTGAAGGAGAAAGGTGACAGGAAGCACAAGCTCAATTTCAGTGAGCAGGAACTGGAGGTGCTCACTAAGGAGGTGGCCAGAAACCACAAAAAACTTTTTGGGAAGAACTCACTCCAGGTACCTGAAAGTGAAAAGAGGAAACTGTGGTCAGACATCCAGACCAAAATATGCTCAGTGGGTGTTGCGCAGCGCTCGGTTGAGGAGATACACAAGTGAGGGTACGACTTGCTTTCCCGTGCCAAAGAGAGGGTAGCCAGCAGGCTAAAGGAGGCAAGGAGCACTGGAGGAGGACCACCCACCCAGGCACCGTCTACACCAATGGAAGACATGGTGGAGTCCACACTGATTCCTGAAGCTGTCAGTGGTGTCACTGACATTGATACCTCAGGGACACCCAGCACCAGCAAAGGTAAGGGCAGTAACGATGTGTATCCCCACATGTGCATGTACAAATACCCCCTAGAAAATAGCTATTAGCTTGATGTAGTGTGATAAGTAGTCCATGCCACATCTTGCATACAATGCAACAATGCCTTCTAAGAGTGGTAGTCCACACCCCTAAAGTGCAACTACCACATAAATAGCAAGATAGTGTTCAGCCAAATAGAGAAACAACACAACAGACTCTTAGTGATACAATGTTAGTGTACATTTAAAACTATTATGCAACTATTTGTGAAATATTCAAAAATGACATGCTGCACTTTGTCGTTGTAGATGTCCCGGGCCCTGACGCAGCAGAAGGTGGAAATGTGGGGATAGCGAAACACGGCCACAGTCCGACTCAAACACCAGTGAGTCCTTCATTATTGCACCAACTAGACTCAGGGCAAGAGTGTTACCTCTCCCAGAGTATAACCTAGACTCAGATGAAATGCTGGATGAAGTACCCACACCAACCCCAGAGGCTAGAATCACAGTAAGACAGCAGTCCCTGACCCAGCGTCAGTCCACTCCCCTCAGGAGGCGACACAATGCAGGCAGGCAGTGCACAGATGAAGGAGAGGGCCCATCATTCTTTGGCGGCCTTGAAGCTTCCATGCTGAAAGTGCAGTGCATGAAATGTAAACACATGAGGTCAATGCACAGACAGTTGGTGTCTCACAATGACAACATGGGAGCACTGCACAAGCAGTTGGAGTCTCTTAATGAAAACATGTGCAAGCTGCATGAGGGACAGTGTTAGAAATGGGGTCTTTGGTTGACAGTCAGGTTACCCCCTGTTCAAGCAAGGACCCTCCCTCTAGTCAGGGTAAAAGAGAATCACCCTCAGCTAACCCCTGCTTACCCCCTTGGTAGCTTGGCAGAGCAGTAGGCTTAACCTCAGAGTGCTAGGTGTAAAGTATTTGTACCAACACACACAGTAACTTAATGAAAACACTACATAATGACACAACACCGGTTTAGAAAAATAGGAAATATTTATCTAAACAAAACAAGACCAAAACGACAAAAATCCGACATACACAAGTCAAGTTATGAACTTTTAGAGATTAAACTCAAAAATAGCGCTTGGAAACAAAAATGCTTCGAGGAGATGTTAACACGGCGTTGTGACGGAGTCGTTCCCAACAAGCCGACACCAGCGGCGCCGGACACGGAGTCGTGTAGACCCCCAAGTACAGTACCTTTGGTGAAGAGTGAAAACAAGCTGATGCGCAAAGTCGGGAATCGCGGCGTCTGTGCGAAACGTTGAATCTGTGCACTTCGAGCGGCGTCGGTCACGACGTGGTGCGGCGACTTCCACGGAGTCGCGGACTTCAGCGGGGCTACTGCGGCGTCGGGCCTGCGAAGAGCGTCGCGTTCCAGCGAAGGTCACGGCGTCAGGTGCAGGCGGCGTTACCGGATTCAGCAGCGGCGTCGGTCCGAAGTCGTCCGAAGTCGATTTCCTTGGATTCCACCAGCTTTCCTTTCAAGGGCCCAGGGACTGGATAGGGCACCACTTGTCGGGGCAGGAGTCTCTCCAGAGACTCCAGGTGCTGGCAGAGAGAAGTCTTTGCTGTCCCAGAGACTTCAAACAACAGGAGGCAAGCTCTAACTCAAGCCCTTGGAGATTTCTTCACAAGATGGAAGGCACACAAAGTCCAGTCTTTGCCCTCTTACTCTGGCAGAAGCAGCACTGCAGGAAAGCTCCACAAAGCACAGTCACAGGCAGGGCAGCACTTCTTCCTCAGCTATCAGCTCTTCTCCAGGCAGAGGTTCCTCTTGGTTCCAGAAGTGTTTCTAAAGTCTGTAGATTTGGGTGCCCTTCTTATACCCATTTTAGTCTTTGAAGTCACCTTTCTTCAAAGGGGACTCACACCTACTTGTGAAATCCTGCCTTGCCCAGGCAAGGCATCAGACACACAGCAGGGGGTTGGAGCCGGCATTGTCAGAGGCAGGCACAGTCCTTTCAGATGAGAGTGACCACTCCACCCCTCCCTCCTAGCAGAGATGGCTAATCAGGAAATGCAGGTTACACCCCAGCCCCCTTTGTGTCACTGTCTAGTGCGAGGTGAAAAACAACCCAACTGTCAAACTGACCCAGACAGGGAATCCACAAACAAGGCAGAGTCACAAAATGGTTTAAGCAAGAAAATGCTCACTTTCTAAAAGTGGCATTTTCAAACGCACAATCTCAAAATTAACTTAACTAAAAGATGTATTTTTAAATTGTGAGTTCAGGGACCCCAAACTCCACATGTCCATCTACTCTCTAGTGGAATCTACGCTTTAATCATATTTAAAGGTAGCCCCCATATTATCCTATGAGAGAGACAGTCCTTGCAACAGTGAAAAACGAATTTAACAATATTTCACTGTCAGGACATATAAACCACATTACTATATGTCCTACCTTAACCATACACTGCACCCTGCCCTTGGGGCTACCTAGGGCCTACCTTAGGGGTGCCTTATATGTAAGAAAGGGGAAGGTTTAGGCCTGGCAAGTGGGTACACTTGCCAAGTCGAATTTACAGAGTAAAAATACACACACAGACACTACAGTGGCAGGTGTGAGACATGATTACAGGGTTACTTGTGTGGGTGGCACAACCAGTGCTGCAAGCCCACTAGTAACATTTGATTTACAGGCCCTGGGCACCTCTAGTGCACTTTACTAGGGACTTAACAGTAAAACAAATATGCCAATCATGGAGAACCAATTACGTACACATTTTAAACAGGAGCACTTGCACTTTAGCACTGGTTAGCAGTGGTAAAGTGCCCAGAGTAACAAAAACAATAAAATCAGAGTCCAGCACCCATCAACAACCTGGGGAACAGAGGCAAAAAGTTAAGGGAGACCACGTCAAGGATGAAAAGTCTAACAGACAGCAAACAGCAGCAGAAAACACAAAGGAGATGACAAACGCCATTAAGGAACTCTGCACTGTGATTCAGCGGGATCATGTCAGCCACCGTAGGCACCATCACCAATTGATGGGCCGGTTGGATGGGTTCTGCAGATCGGTCAATCGACTCGCTACCTCAACTGCCTTGATATCACGACGTGCTGTGGCACACAAGTGGAGATGGCACATTGCAGTCCGGACGTTGTACAGGGATTGGTGCAATTCACCAATGTTTTGGATACAATGCAGACAGCACAGAGTGCTACAAACAGCGAACTGGGTGGTGGGGATAATGAGGAGCTCTCTAGCCTCAGCAGTCTTACAGCCCCTGTGATGGAGCCTAGGCATCGTAATACCAGACACAGTATTGACTTGAACCCGCTACAAGAGGTGCCACTGAGGCCACTAAGAACTCAAGTGGAGTGCGTGGACATAGGAAGTGATGATGAGGGGTGTAGGGGACTAGCTTAACATGTAGCAAAACAGTTATACTATGATGCTAATAGTGTGACACTGTTACTCACACCTGTTTGTGTATAGTGCATAGCTATGTCTTAATCACACATATGTTGCCTGAAGTCAAGGCAATAAAGATGCTATCTACAGCAATACATAAAAAAGACGTTGTATTGTCATTACTTACATCAGAAATGGTTGTGTGTGATGTCAGCACGTCCTTGTCTGCCCTCTGCTGCACTGCTTCTGTCTGCTGGGTGAAGGGTTGGCAAGGGATCACCATCCTCATCTGAGTCCGGCTTGGTGGGTTCCACAGGTATGCCCCTTGTTGTAGCAATATTGTGTAACACAGCACATGTAGCCACAATTTCGCAGGTTGTTTCAGGGATGTATTGTAGTGCATCACCACTCATATGGATGCATCTGAAGCGGCTCTTCATCAGTTCGAAGGTCCTTTCCACAACACTGCGGGTTGTCCTGTGAGCAGCATTAGACCTTTCGGCTGGCGTTGCAGGACTCAGTTAGGGCATCAGTATGAAGGACCGCAACGCATAGGCACTGTCTCCTGGAATTATATGAGAGTAAAATGAGTACATGTTATACGTTACATCTCAGTTATATCTCATATATCCCCTCCGCTGTCTTGTCAAAAAGGGTTATGCACACTCTAAAAATGCACTCCTGTCTCCTCCTCCCCCTCCTCAAACCTGCCAGGATCCTCATCCTCTTAGCCATGACATAGAGCGTGGCCATTGTGGAAAAGAGCCTGAGTCATTCTGGGCCTCTTTATATACTTTGCACCTGGTTACCACCTGATTTCAAATTGTGGTAAATTGCATGTGCAAATGGCCATTCTGTGAATATTCGCTATTTGCAAATTTTTGATGCATAGCATTGCGAGACGGAATTTGTGTGTCACAATCTGCGTATCACAAATAGTGACATAAATTTGCAATTTGCAATCTGCAAATCGCAAATCTAGGTCGCAATTTGCATTACACAGATAGCGATTTGCTAAATCATGTCGCTATTTGTGATAAGCATATTGCAACACGTAAATTCATGTCTCTGTTGCAAGGAATCGCTATTTTAGCGATTCCTTATATTTGCATTGCGAATGCATTTCATACATCGTGAAAGACATTTTTTTTGCAATTCGGACTGTTTGCGAATGCAAAAGAGTTTGATACACCAGCCCCCATGTTTCTTACAAATGCTATTTTCATTATGGTGTCCTCTACAGGCTCTTCTGAGCATTACAATCAAGATACTACAATATTTTCTGCACCCGGAAAAGTGTCCCATAATGCTTTCCACGGCTATCCTTCCATAAAACATGTTTGCCCATAACTCACTTGGTGGTGGTTCTAGGACAATGGGACCAACATCACAATGTTCAGCACAGTGTGCTCTTTCTGTCTAGGTAATCGCTGGGTCTCCACACCAGGTTGGGTGACGGCAAAATAGTAACCTCTCCCACCATTTAGTGTCTTTTTAAGCTTTCTTATGGCTTGACCTTTTGTTTTACATCCGGGAATAGTTTGTGTTTTAAGGGCTTTGTTTGTAATGGTTTTGAAGTAGGCCTGCCAGGCCTGAAAATGTGTAAGGCACTATGGCCCTCATTAAGACATTGGCGGTAAATCCCGCTTACCGCCACAGTGACAGCCACCAACATTCCGTCGCGGAGGCGAACATCCGTTCGCCATATTATGACACACACACACCAAACCGACAGAATACTGCCACAAACACAAATCTGCCAGACCAAAGGTAAGTGGTAAACTGTCGGTATGAACACCCACATTGTCATGCCAACAAAACAAAGCTCCCCACATTATGACCCATGAATCACTACGGCGGACATTGAACGGCGGTAAACCATTGGCGGTACACACCGGCGCGGTCGGAATGGCCCCCCAAATACAAAACAACACAACATTAGCCAGTGTCAAAATCACACACCTGACACTAACAAACAACACCCACCCACCCACAGCACTATAAAACACACATCCACATTATCCACAACCCTTTATGAACACGAAAAAAAAGCCAGGAGGCAGACACACAAATCACAGACACAACTACACACACCACTAACACCCAGCCATCCGTCATGCACCACCACAATATTCAGCACCCACTGCACAACACACACCACACAACACCCATGTCCCCACAAAGGCATCCTGTTTCACTGATGAGAAGTTGCGGGTCATAGTGGAGGAAAGAGTCAGGGTAGAGCCACAGTTGTTTGGAGCACAGGTACAGCAAATATCCATAGCAAGGAAGATAGAGCTATGGCAGAGAATTGTGTACTGGGTGAAAGCTGTGGGACAGCACCCAGGAACATGGGACGATATCAGGAAGAGGTGAAATGACCTACGGGGGAAGATCCGTTCCATGGCAGCAAGACACCAGCTCGCCATCCAGAGAACTGGCGGTGGACCCCAACCTCCTCCCCCACAGCTGACAGCATGGGAGGAGCACATCTTGGCAATACTGGATCCTGAGGGACTCGCTAGTAGCCGGAGGACTGGACACTGGTGAGTCAACATTTACGACCTTTCACCCCCCTATACCTGCATGCCATCTCACCCCCTCACCCTGACTCCCATCACTCCACTCTATCCCACACAGTGCACCTACACATATGACTAACCCCAATGCCAAAACTTGCATGCAATACCCACTGCATGTACAGCCCTCCCTGACCTGCATGTACACCCACCACCTATGCATGCACAGCAGTGAGAACTAAAAATTCCACAATCTATCACCATGCACAGACAAAGGTGGCAGGGCAACAGCAACAATATAGGGGAAGCTAGGGGTGCAGAATATGTCACAGACATTAAGCATAATACATCACTTACATCCCCGCAGGTGTCCCTGCCAATCCCAGCTGCGAGGAGGTGCCACGGCTATCCAGTCCCCCAACAGAAGATGCCCCCAGGGATGACAGTAACTTTGGACATCTGGATGAACTTCCTGGCCCATCAGGGACCACTGGTCAGTCGGCCACCCCAGCCCACTCCCAGTCCACCACAGAACCTCCCCCCTCAGTATCCAACACCACAGCACCCACCCAACGTCCCCACACATCTTTCACCAGGACACGTCAATCAGCAGTGTGCCCACCTGTACAGGGACCCCAGTCCACACCTCACAGCCAAGACAATAAGGTTTCTGGGGTCAGTGGCAGTGTGCACACCATTCAGGGGACACAGGCACAGGGGGCCAGGGACACGGGAGGGACAGCTGTGCACCAGAGGGAGGACAGGCAAAGGGAATCGACTGTCCTGGAGGCACTCTCTAACATCCTTGGGGCTTACCAACAATCTCAGGACAAGATGGATCAGATTCTTGAGATCATGCAGGAGAACCAGCAGCTGCAGGAGGTACACCATCAGGAGATCAGGAAAGATTTGCAGGCCCTCAACACCACCATGGTCTCCATAGCAGGGGTGCTGGCTGACATGGCCAACATTATGAGGGAATGGACAGCACACCAGCGGGGCCCTTCCACTAGCCACTCAACTGAACAGTCCACCACATCTGCTGCAGCTAGTGGACAGGACCCCCTGCCACGGGACCCACAGGCCATCAGCACCCCTCCCTCTGCAGAAGGTAAACCACCCCGCAAACATTCCCTGCTACCCAGACAGATGCCTGAGACACTTGCCAAGACCAAGACCAGGAAATGAGACCTTCCTGAATGTCCCCTCTGTGTCCCACTCTGTCACCTTGTCCACTTTGAACTGCCTCTGCTCCCCTTCATTTGGCCCCTTGTACAATGGACCTGTGCTACAAACAGACTGAACCAATACCCTGGACTTACCTCTACCATCACCCCGTTCCATTGCACTATTCCATCTATAAATTTCACTACAATAAATACTCTTGAACACAACTTGAGTGATAGTGCTTTATGTGATGAAAATGTGCAAATAGGGTAACAGTTACATCTTGTGCAATTGACCTGAACTCTGTGATGGCGTACAAATAATTACCTGCTGGTGTCTGTAGTCATCACATCAGTACACAGTTTTAACACCAACATCTGCAAAATGAGACAGCATAGGTGACAGTTGAGATGCAAAGGAAGTGACTGCCATTCTGCTACAGTCACACTGAAAAGATAATTAATCAGAGGAATGGTCAGTTCCACTGTCTCACCTGTATGCCATTGTAAGTATTGCTGTATAAGTGATGCTCTGTTGTAAACATCCTCATCCTCTGCCTCCTCATCCTCACTGTCCTCAGGGTCCAGTGCTGCCACAGGGGCATTTCCAATCTCCTCCTCCTGCAGATAAGGCACATGTTGTCTGAGGACCAGGTTGTGCAACATGCAGCATGCTACAACTATCTGGCAATACTTCTCAGGGGAGTAGCACAGGGATCCACCTGTCAGATGGAGGCATCTGAACCTGGCCTTCAGGAGGCCGAAGGCACCTTCTATGATCTGCCTGCTTTGCCCATGTGCATCCTTATACCGATTCTCAGCCCCTGTCCTGGCATTCCTCACAGGAGTCAGGAGCCACGATAGGTTTGGGTAGCCAAAGTCATCCGCAAGAATTGAGGGACAAACATTATCCTTACACAATGCTATGAAGGATGACTCCTGAAGGCATACACTGACATACATTTGGTGGGGACTCTGGCTCACCTATAAGCTACACCGTGTGCCTCTGTAGTTGTGCCATCAAATTTAGGATGCTGCAATTCCTCAGGACGAAGGTCTCATGCTCCAACCCAGGATACTTAGCAGTGACGTGGGAGTTGTACTGGTCAGCAAGGCACACCATCTGGACATTGAGTGAGTGGAAACTCTTCCTATTCCTGAACACCTGTTTATTGTGCCGGGGGAACAAATGCAATATGTGTTCTGTATATCGCCCCAATAATATTTGGTATATGTCCCATTGCATAGAATACAACCTTCACAGTGGCCAAATCTTCAACCTGTGGGAAAGCGATGTAGCTGCACATGTGGTTGACCAAGGCAGGCAAAACCCTTGCCAGCACGATTGAGAACATTGGCTATGACATACCTGCTGCCAAGCCCATTGCCACTTGGAAATACCCAGTTGCCTGGAAATAAAGCACTGATAGAATTTGCACAAGTGGGATGACGGATAGCTGATATCAGATCAGGCTCCAATTGAGGACACAGCTCTGTGATTTTGGCCCTCTCCAGTTTATAGGTGAGTATTATTTGCCTGTCCTCCAGTGTAGCCAAGTCCACAAGGGGTCTGTACACGGAGTCTTGTCTCCTCCTCCTATTCCTCCACAGTGGTAGGTATCTAAGGGACACAAGAGAGAGTAGGGTGTCTCAAACTGAACAATGGAACCACCACCTCAGTGTACATAGAGCATGTATGTAACCAGACAATGTGAATGACAATGTATGTGTAATTTACAGCAATGACGCAGTTTCCAATTTCTGAATGTTCTCCGCCACCATAAAATGGCGACCGCCTGTCCTGTAAGTATGGACAGGTGGAAGTGATGTAATTCCACTGGCGTTGGGTATCATGGCCGAAGGCAGTCTTGCACCATTGTGCTGTTCCTAATTGGCTAAAATGGGTCTCTATGGAGTACAGTGTCTAATGGGGATATCACCGGTGGTGTGATGGTGTACAACACCACGGACATGACTGCCATTTTCTGTCTAAAACCTCACTTGATTCCTGACTTTCCACAGGGCAACACCTCCACTGCGTGTGCTGCAGTGACCTGTGCCTGAATCCTTCTTGTCCCCATGGCCCATGTGACAGGGGAAAGGGCCCCTGCCTTCACTTCGGAGGAGTTAGGGCGCCTGGTGGATGGGGTCCTACCCCTGTATGGACAGCTGTATGGGCCTCCAGACCAACAGGTGAGTACACCATGGACACGATGCATGTGACAAGGTGGCATGGAGATGTGTGTGCTAGTAGTGTGTCATTTGGGTGGGGGGTATGTCTGGTGGTAGTATACTTGCAGGGCTCCGGGTGATGTGTGCGCCAATGGAGATGGAAATGGTATTTGTGGCCTATATGTGTGTCAGGCTGGATTGTATGGTTAATGGTGTCCTCCTGTCTGTATTACCTCTGCAGGTCAGCGCCCATCAGAAGAAGGGATTGTGGTGTGCCATCGCCAAGGACGTATGGACCCTGGGGGTCTATAGCAGGCGGGCACCCACTGTAGGAAAAGGTGGAAGGACCTGAGATGCTGGGCCCGAAAGACCGCGGAGGCCCAGCCGGGGATGGCCTCCCAACAAGGGCCGGGTGCCCTTAGGAACCTAACCCCCCTGATGGCCCACATACTGGCAGTGGCCTACCAAGACCTGGATGGGCACTTGAGGGCAGCACAGCAGCCACAAGAGGGTGAGCACAGTGAGCATTAAAACCATTTTTGTTGGTTAGCATGGGATCCTGGTTGTGGGTTTCAGTTAGTGGGTGCCGCTTAATGCCAGCTCAGCCATTGCTGCGTGATCCAGCTCAAGGTAAGTGGGTGTTTAGCAAAATCTAGTAACCTAGCTAGGTGGCATTCCATGTCAGACAGGGCTTAGTGGGTCCCAGGAGAGGTGCAGTTGGTGGTGGTTGGCTCTCATCTTGCTGTATCACATAGCCAATGGAATGCCAGTGCGATGCATAGTGCTCAATCCTGATCCCTGTGTGTGATGGTAATGTGTATGCCAATTGTGGTGTTGGTGCTGTATTTGACCCAGTGCTCCCTTTCTCTCTCCCCTCCCTATTTTCTTCTGTCACCCTGTCCATGTGTGCATTAGCATCATCTGGCAGAGGAGCAGGGGCACCGGCAACTGAGGGAGCTGCATCCCATAGGACCGAGGAGACAGAGTCCACTGATGCTGAGAGGACCAGTTGGATGGAGGGCTAGGGGAACCCATGGCAGAGACAGGAGGTGACAATACTGACTCTGTTTCCTCCTCCAATGGAATCTCCCTGGTGGTGGGGACACCTCTGGAACCATCCCAGCTACAGATACATCCGCCATCCCTCATATCAGCACCGCCCTCCTAGTAGCCCCCCAGTGAGTTTCCTGTGCCCGCTCACCCAGAAGGGTGGCCATCTCCTTCGCCCCAGGCACCTTAGGTCCTGCCCCAGTGAGCCCTGCTGCCACAGTGAGCCCTGCTACCTTCAGTAAGGAGGCTATTGACCTCCTGAAATCCAACTCTGTAGGGCAGTCAACCATTGTGAATGCCATCCAGGGGCTGACATCCCAGATGCAGCAATGGAATGCATACCTGGAGGGCACCAAGTGTGGGTTGGCGGCCCTACAGAGATCGTTTCAGGCTCTGGCCTCCTCTCTGATTGCAGCCAGTGTCTCTGTTCCTAACATCCCCCCTCCAACTACCACTTCTCAGTCCCATTCTCCTCAACTGCAACCCATCCCAGACACACATAAAGACAAGCATGCACACAAACATCACACAAGAGTGGCACAGTCAAGCACAGGCAGCACACTTCAGGCCACAACACTCACACAACCAACAGACAGTTACACACACAACCACATCCACTGCCTCCACTGTCTCCCCATCCTTCTCCTCCTCCTCCCTCACAGTCACATCCGCACTCACACCTGCATGCACTGCATCAACAGCCACACCACCATCACCATCACAACTTCAAGCATCACACACACCTCACTTGCACACACCTTCACCAACGCGTCCACTTTGTCCTCTCCCACCCTGCCTCCCCCCTCCTAAGAGACACAAGTGCACACACTCAGAAACGTAACAGCCATGCACCTCACACATGCACACTGTCCATGCACCTACACCCAAGTACACCTCTGACAACCACTCCCTCAACCTCCACTCCCATCCCTTCTCCCACAACCCACCCCAATGTCTGTAAGAAGCTTTTCATTGACCAACTTGACCTCTTTCCTCCGCCTCCATCCCCACCTCCTGGCTGTAAGAGCAGGGTCCCAATGACCCAGCCCAGCACCTCAGCCAAACAGTCTGCCTGTGCTCCGATCAAATCATCATCTGCTGGCACAAAAGTGCCCCAGAGTGTGACAGGTGCAACTCCTACTGAGAGCCCACCTCCGGCTCAGAAAGAGAGTACTATGGTGGTGAAAAGCAAGGGACAGGAGATGGGGACAGTGGAGGCAACTCCTAGTCCTGGAGGCAAGGACACAAGTGACATGTTAAAGGCCAAGGGGCCCTGTCACAAGAGGGGACACATGGATCCCTCTCCACCACCAAAGATTGCCAAAGATCCCCCACTACCAGCAAAGAAAGGGAAGGTTCCCACTTAACCACCAATAAAAGGTAAGAGGCCCACTCAACCACCATTGAAAGGGAAGGTTCCCACTCAGCCACCAATGAACGGTTCCCACACAGCCACCAATGAAAGGGAAGGTTCCCACTCAACCACCAATGAAAGGCAAGAGGCCCACTCCTTCAGCAGAGGGCAAGAGTCCCCACCTCCAGCAGAGGCACAGCAGCCCTCACCCCCTGCAGAGGCACAGCAGCCTTCTCCTCCAGCAGAGGCACAGCAGCCCTCACCTCCAGCAGAGACACAGCAGCCCTCACCTCCATCTGAGGCACAGCAGCCCTCACCTCCATCTGAGGCACAGCAGCCCTCACCCCCAGCAGAGGCACAGCAGCCCTCACCTCCAGCAGAGGGCATGTAGGCGGACCACCAGGGACTGTTGTACAAGGATCGCCCTCCAGAACCAGTGGACAAGTTCCCCACTTCAGAGACTGTGGCCTTGCACTCGCCACCAAAGACAAATGGGCATGGAGCCCCCTCCAGAACCAGTGGGCAAGTTCCCCACTTCAGCTGAGGTGCCCCCCACCCCTCCCTCCTTCACCCTGAAGTGCCTGCCCATTTCCAACAGGATGCCCCTGAACAGTGGATTCCGGATGTGTTAGGAGTCAAGTTAGGCCTTGGACTGTGCCCTGTGGTCATGTGGCCCTTTTTTACTTTGGACTGGTCATTGTCTGGTTCTGTGTATGGTGTGTGTGTGTGAATGGTGTGTGTTGTGCATGTGTGTGTCACTCTCCTTTTCCTCCCTCCCTCCCTTGTGTGCTCCAGGAGGGCCTTGGCGTAGAAGAGCATTGGAAAGATTTGACGTTCGGGTTCCCTGGCGGCGGCAGAGTCCTCTTTGTACTTGTTGGTGAGTCTTTCATTTTCTGTGTTATGTTTCCACCAGGCTTTCGATGGCGTTGGTACCGCCCCGGAAATCCTGGCGGGTTGCTATGTCATAATATGGAGGATGCTGAGCGGTACCTTGGCTTCCGTCTGGCTGTTGCTAGCTACCGCCGTGGTCAGTGGTGTTAAGGCCCTGGCGGTTGGTGTGGTACATTGGCTGTTTATGGGAATGTATCACCGCCATGGTCATAATTTGGAGGTATTTACCACCAGCCTGTTGGCGGTATTACCACAACTTTATCACTCACCGCCAATGTCATAATGACCACCTATGTCCTTTAGGGGCTACATATATGGTTACACTGCATTATTTTCTGCCATTCTGTTTACATGTCATTATGGCCCTCATTACAACCCTGGTGGTAAATGTCATCTACCGCCGTGCTGACAGCCTCCAAGATACCGTGACTGCAGCAGTAATCCACCACGGGTATTATGACTAACACATAGAAATCCACCACAATACAGACACCCACACAAGTCCGCCACACCAAAGGTCAGTGATAAACTGGCGATAGCAAAACCCACACCATTACGCCAACAGGAATACCCTCACCCCCATCACTCCACCACCTCACATGTACTACCCCACCATCACAACCCACCCATCCAAATACCATGTCCTGCATGCAACAACAATGAAATGCCTCAGGAATCACCCCAGCCCCTTGACCTTACCCCCATACTATTTTGCACAAAAAAAACCACCCTTGAAACAGAAACCATACTGGAGCCAGTGTGATGATTAGAAAGATGTATTATTTCAACATTATCAAAGCATTGCAACGTCTATGTTCAGTGAAATATACCACAGGATGACCTTTGGTGGGCAGCAGTACATATAGCAGTAGCCAGAATGGGGTACACAAATATCTGGAAATAGAGATTCCAAAAGGAACAGTCAGTGTCCATAGACAGAGGGTAAGAGGCTGCCATGTACAATGTCCAAAAGTTTACTGTAATGTAAATTTGAGTTACAGTCTCTTACCTGTGTGTCACTCGAAGTACTGCTGTATATAATGTTTGTTCTGTTGTCCACATCTTCTTCATCTGCCGTCTCTTCCTCACTGTCCACAGGCTCCACTGCTGCCACAAGACCATCTTCAGGCTCATCCTTCTGCAGAAACGCCACCTGACGTCTCAAGGCCAGGTTGTGCAACATACAGCATGCCACGATGATCTGGCACACCTTCTTGGGTGAGTAGTACAGGGATCCACCAGTCAGATGGAGGCACCGGAACCTTGCCTTCAGGAGACCGAAGGTTCTCTCAATAATCATCCTTGTACGCCCAGGTGCCTCATTTTAACGTTCCTCAGCCCTTGTTCTGGGATTCATCACTGGGGTCAGTAGCCATGAGAGACTGGGGTAACCAGACTCAACTGTAAATATCGAGGGACAACTGTTAGACACACACTAACCCTTAGGGACAACCCCTTATCCAGACACCTTCTTATATTGGGTGGGGACCTTGGGGTCACCTATTAGCCACACCTAGTGCCTCTGGAGTTGGCCCATCACATAAGGAATGCTGCTATTCCTCAAGATATAGGTGTCATGCACAGAGCCGGGATATTTGGCATTCACATGGGAGATGTACTGGTCTGCCAAACACACCATCTGCACGTTCATCGGTGATAGCTTTTTCTATTCCTGTAAACCTGTTCATTTCCCCCGAGGGGAAACAAATGCCACATGTGAACCATAAATGGAATCAATGATGTTGGAGATGTGTCCCAGGGCATAGAAGTAAGCTTTCACTCTGGCCAAATCCTCCAACTGGGGGAATACGATGTAGCTGCACATCTGTTTCAGCAGGGCAGACCTCTGGTCAACACGTTGGAGAACATTGGCTGAGACATTCCTGATGCCATGGCCACTGTAGTTTCAAATGAACCACTTGCCAGGAAATGAAGCACTGAACTTGCACTAGAGGGGGGATTCCTTTGGGCTGGCGGATAGCTGACATTAGGTCTGGCTCCAATTGGGCACACAGCTCTTGAATGGTGGCACGATCCAGTCTGTATGTGATGATAATGTGTTTGTCCCCCTTTGTCGACAGGTCCACCCGGGGTCTGCACACCGGAGGATACCGCCATCTCATCATCTGCCTCAGTGGTTGTAGCCTATGGAGGAGAACGGTGAGCAGAAGGTCATATTTCCACATAGAATGCACAACTTTTGCTGAAGTTAGGTCACAGAAGCAGAATGTGAAGTCGAGAGTCAGTTAATGGGCCAATGTCTGCTGTGACGCAGTTAGGTGCCATGCCATGTGCCCCCCTGAAATGGCGGCTGCCTGACCTGTGAGGAAGGACAAGTGGAAATAAGGTAAGTGCGCTGGCGTTGTGTGCTGTCGCGGTAGGCGGTCGATGACCGCCGCACAACTTTGCATTGGTTATCATTGGGCCCTATGGGTTCCAGGAGCCAATGGCGATGTACACCAGTGGTGACGGTACGCACCACAGCGGACGTGACCACCATTTTCTAACTACTCACTCACTTGCTACCTGCCCGTCAACAGGAAAGGACATACACTGCAAGAGCTGCTGTGACCTGAGTCTGGAAGCGACAATGACTACAGTGTCTTGGGAAAGGGCCCCTGCCTTCGCTGCGGAGGAGTTGGAGAAACTGGTGCACCTCAGTACACGTCACTCTATGGTCCTCCAGACAAACAGGTGAGCACACTGAGAGCATGATGTGTGGGCAATGCATGTTTTGAGTGGTGTGGATGTAAGCCACATGTTGGGGGGTGCTGAGGTGTCCTGGACTGAGTTCAGCAAGAGGTGGTCAGTGTATGTGGGTCAGGGCATGGGTGGGAACTGGGGGGCACTGAGTATGCCGGTCCGAACGGGTGAGTAATTTTCTTTCCTCCTGTCTTTTTCCGCTAGGTCAGCGCCCACCAGAAAAAGGGTACTTGACGTGCCATCACCAAAGAGGTGGGGATCCTTGGGGTCTATCACAGGCGGAGCACCCACTGCCGCAAGAGATGGGAGGACCTGCACCGCTGGACAAAGAAAATGGTGGAGGCCCAGCTGGGGCTGGCCTCCCAACGTGGAAGGGGTGCCCGTTGCACCATGACCGCCCTGATGTTCCGCATCCTGGTGGTGGCCTATCTAGAGTTGGATGGGCGCTTGAGGGCATTACAGCAGCCACAATGGGGTGAGTACAGATTCTGATTCCTGACTTTGCATGCTTTAGGAGGTAGCTGGGTGGGGTATGTGGGCTGTGAGTGGCCCTAGGCCAGGGCGATCATGGCAGGGTAGGTCCCTCGTGTGCAGGCTCTGAAGCACTCCAAACCCAATGGTGTAAGTGGGCATATACTACTGGGCATGGTCCTGTGGGTGTCAGGTGTGCAGATGCTGGCGTTAGCCATTGTACCCCCTGTGCTTGTGACTACCTTAGTGTCTGCTTGGGCATGGCCTAGTGCATAGGGCTGATCCCTTTGTGTTGTGTACGCCAATGGTAGTGGTGTTGCTGGCATTGACCAAGTGTATCCTCTGTCTGTCCCCCCTTTTTGTTTTGTCACCCTGTCCTTGCGTGCATTAGCATCATCTGGCGGAGGAGCAGAGGCACCGGCGGCGGAGGGAGCTGCATCCCACATGGCCCATGAGGGCGAATCCACTGAGGGTGAATGCACCAGTGGGACAGAGGGTGAGGGGTGCACCATGATGGGGACAGTAGGAGTACCGGTGACAGTGCCTCCTCCTCCGATGGAAGCTCCCTGGCAGTGGCAGACACCTCTATGCCCACCCCAACAACAGGTACAGCTGTCAACCCCACCACCAGCACTGCCCTTCCAGCAGCCCCTCAGTGTGTTTCCTGTGCCCGCTCACCCAGGAGGGTGGGCATCTCCTTTTCCCCAGGCACCTCAGGCACTGCCCCAGTCAGCCCTGCTGCCCTCAGTGAGAAGGGTATTGACTTCCTGAGATCCCTCACTGTTGGGCAGTCAACCATTTTGAATGCCATCCAGGGTGTCGAGAGGCATTTGCAACAAACAAATGCATACCTGGAGGGCATTCTCTCTGGCGTGGCAGCCCAACAGAGAGCATTTCAGGCACTGACCTCAGCACTGATTGCAGCCATTGTCCCTGTGTCTAGCCTCCCCCTCCAACTTCCTCTTCCCAGTCCCAATCCCCTCAACCCCAACCTATCCCAAGCACACCTTCAGACCAGGATTCACCCAAATCAACACACAAAAGTGGCTCAGGCAAACATAAGTACCACACCTCATCTCACAGGCACTCACACAAGCACCATGCTCATGCAGACACAGCAACATCCACTTACTCCACCGTGTCCCTCTCTTCCTCTTCATCCAACCCCCTCCCAGTCTCGTCTCCACTTACACCTGCATGCACTACATCCTCATCCACTGCCTCCATCACCAGCACGCCCATCACTACACAACCCTCACGAGCAGTCACCACCCCCACAACCATGCACATGTCCCCTATGTCCTCTCCCAGTGTGTCTGTGACCCATCCTCCCAAAGTACACAAACGCAAGCACCCACCCACCCAACTGTCATCCACCTCACAACAGCATCCAGTCCATGCACCTTCACCCAAACTCAGCAGAAAGACACCTCCAACAACCACTCCCACTTCCTCCACTCCCAAATCCTCTCCATCTTCCCATCCCAGTGTGTCTAAGAAACTTTTCCTTGCAAACTTTGACCTCTTCCCTACTCTTCCCCGCCCCCCGTCCTTCCCCTTGGCCATGGTGTCAAGATCCCAGGCCAGCACCTCAGCCTGTCGCGCCGCGCCACGCGGCGCAAGCCGAGCATTCGGCTCGCGCCGCACAGCGCGTTCTCAGGACGCGGAGCGCCCCGAGCCTTCTCTGCACAGCGCGAGGCCCCAGATTTTACTTGGGGCCTCGCTCTGCCTTTTGTTGCGTCCCCGTTTTTCCTTGACCTCTCCTTACCTGTTTCTTTTTCTTCTTCTTTTCTTCTTTCCTTCCTGAGGCATTTTCTGTCCTTTCTTTATGTCTTTCCCCCTTCCCATGTTACCTTTTTTCTTCCCAGCATTCCTTGTTCCCTATTTTCTATGGTTCCTGTTCTATTCTATCCTATGTACTTTTTCCCTATCTAAGATGGTGTCTTTTTACTTCCTGTTGGTCACTTCCTGTTTCTTGGTATATAAGGGCTCTGTTTTCTCTCCTTCCTTGCGCTGCAACACTATCTGCTCTGATTGTGTCTTCGCTCCTGATTCTAGCCTTCGGTTCTGGATCTTGTCAATTTGTTTCTATCAGCATTTTTGTATCTTTTTGATTCCTGTTTTTGTTCTTGTTTCAGGAATCCACTGTTTGGAGGTTTTTTCCCCTTTTGGTTTTTTTTCCCTCTGGCACTATTTCTAAAGGGCACGGTCTGTTCTTGGCGGTTCCATTGCCGACAGCACCGTGGCTACTAGAAAGAGTCGCCCCTTTCTGGGCCAAAGCCGAACCTTCAAGACCCACGCCACTAGATCTGCGGTTTCCTGGCGCAAGCAACACGTAAGTCGTGACAGATTGCAGCGCCCAACCACTCCGACGTCCTCTGACACTATGGATGATACAGTGGCGGCGGCTGCAGATCCTGATCCATCTCTTTTGACTACTATTCAACAACAAGCTCAGGAATTGCAACAATTGCGCAACGAGAATGCGGTGTTGCGACAGGCTTTGGCCCTCCGCAGTGGCGATGTTCCGACTATCTCTGCCTCTACTCCTCGCTTCTCTGGTGAACCAACTAAATTGCGTGAATTCCTGGATGCACTAACGGTGTACTTCGCCTTCAGACCTACCCAATTCTCTCATGACAGAACAAAGGTGGGATATCTTATTAGTGCATTATCCGGTCCTGCCTTGGCCTGGGCAACCCCGATGGTGTCGTCCAACGATCCGGTATTGTCGGACTATTCTGCCTTCGTGACCCGCTTCAAACAAATGTTTAGTCGTCCAGGATTGGAAGCCTCGGCAGAGGAAGCCTTATGTGATATCCAGCAGGGTTCCCAAGATGTCCTTCAATATATCACACGTTTCCGTCAGTTAGCGGCAGAGACCACTTGGGTGGAGCGTACCCTGGTAACTTTGTTCCGCAGAGGGCTTAAGGAAGAAATAAAGGATGAATTAGTACATTCCACTAGAGTTGAAGATCTTCGTGGCTTGATGGATCAAGCACTTTCCATTGAGTATCGTCTTCAAGAAAGACGAATGGAAAAGAGAAGGAGTAGAGGATCTTCTCAGCCAAACTCTTCACGGATGTATCTACCTCGTCCTGAGGAATCTCGTCCTCCTGTTAGAGACACAGAAGGGGAACCCATGCAAGTGGATACTACTCGAGGACCGCTCTCCGCTAGTGAGAAGGAAGACAGACGGAAGAAAGGATTATGCCTATACTGTGGTTCTGCTGGTCACATGCTTTGTTCCTGTCCTGTACGTCCATCTAGACCCTCGGGAAACGCCACTTCCCGTCCTCTGTAAGAAGGGAGGGGACGGGATCATCGGCTATACCTTCCATCAGTTCATTCAATGACAATACTACATACTTGTTCGTGTTATCTGTCATATTACAGCTACCTGATGGCCGTCAAGAAAGAACTCTGGCATTGTTGGATTGTGGTGCTAGTGGTATATACATGGATAAGACCTGGGCCACTAAGCAACAGATTCCCACACAACCCAAAGACATTCCTGAACAAGTGCACACCGTGGATGGATCCTTGATATCCTCAGGTCCAGTCGACACTACGACCTTGATGTTAAATTTACAGTTTGGTAATCATCAAGAACACCTCTCCTTTGATCTCATTTCGTCTCCCAACCATACCATTATTCTCGGAATTCCGTGGTTTACAAGACATAATCCACATGTGAACTGAGTAACCCGGACAATATCCTTATCCTCACAGTTTTGTTTAGAAAACTGCTTTGCTTCCGATAAGTATTGGTCACCAAACAGACTAACACCTATTAAGAGTACTACGGAGTATTCCATCAATACTATTCAAGGTGTTCCTGAACATTATTTAGAGTTCCAAGACGTGTTTTTAAAACCATCCAGACCTGTATTACCTCCACATCGAGAGTACGATTGTGCTATTCCTTTGGAACCTGGAACAGTCGTCCCCTTTGGGAGGATGTATTCACTCACGGAACCTGAAAAGGAAGTTCTTAAGGAGTATCTGGAGGAAAATGTACAGAGTGGTCTCATTGTTCCATCGTCTTCTCCGGCAGGGGCTCCTCTCTTTTTTGTACCAAAGAAGACCAAAGATCTTCGCCCCTGCCTAGATTTTCGAGGCCTAAACAAAATAACTGTCAAGGATCGTTATCCTTTGCCCCTCATCAAGGATATTCTAGAAGCGGTCAGAGGGGCTCAACGTTTTACCAAGTTGGATCTTCGGGGAGCTTACCACCTTTTACGTATAAGAGAAGGAGACGAATGGAAAACAGCATTCAGGACACCGTTTGGTCATTTTGAGTATAAAGTCATGCCCTTTGGTCTTACGAACGCCCCTGCAATATTTCAAAGATTTATGGACTCCATATTTTCCGATCTCTTGAACCAGACAGTCGTAATTTACTTAGACGACATCCTTATTTTCTCCAGACATCCCGCACTCCATTCTGCTCATGTGAAACAAGTCCTTCAAAGACTCCGAGCACATCAACTATCCTGTAAGCCCGAAAAATGTGAGTTCGATAAGACGGACGTCAAGTATCTGGGTTATCATTTAAGTCCCACCGGCATAGCTATGGACCAAGAAAAGGTACAAGCAATTCTCGATTGGCCTTCTCCTTCTTCTATTAAAGAAACACAATGTTTCCTAGGATTAGCAAATTTTTACCGGCAGTTCATTCAAGACTTTGCTAAACAGACCAGCCATATAACCCATACTTTAAAGAAGGAAAATCTTAAACAAGGGTTTGTCTGGACTAAGGCGGCTGAAACAGCTTTTCAAGATTTAAAAAAGGCATTCACTCAAGCTCCCATCTTAAGACACCCAGATACCAACAAACAGTTTATTGTAGTTACCGATGCCTCCGAAAGAGCTATTGGGGCTGTCTTACTCCAACTACAAGAGGATGATGGTCTTGAACATCCTGTTTTCTATTTGTCCCATATTCTCTCTTCAGCAGAACAACACTACTCAGTGCTAGAAAGAGAGTTGTTAGCCCTGAAGACAGCCTGCATCGAATGGAGACAGTTTCTGATGGGTTCCAAGGAGCCTTTCGAGGTGAGAACAGATCATCGTAATCTGCAATGTCTACGTAATTTTGTATGCCAAAATAGTCGCCAGGCCCGTTGGGCCTTTTTCTTCAGTCAGTATGACTTTTACATCACCTATATTCCTGGATCTCAAAACATTCTGGCTGATGCTCTGTCTCGCCGTTATCCAGATTGTACTCCTTCCCCGTCTCAGTTTCTACTGGAGCCTAGTAAGATCATTGGAGTTGCTCAATCTTTTCTGGAGGAGGTACAACTGGAGTACTCCAGCCTGTCTAATAGTGAAATAGAGAAATTAAGAACCTTTTTACGCAAGAAGGAAGGATACTATTATCATCAAAATCTGTTATTCCTCCCTACTAACAAAGTTTGAGACAAGGCATTACAGATGTGCCATGATTCACCGATTGCAGGTCATAGAGGTATCAAGGCCACACAAGAACTTCTTTCACGATCTTTCTGGTGGCCTACCTGGAAATCAGATGTTGAAAGATACGTTCAGGCTTGTCCCATATGTGCGCAAGTCAAGATTCCCCGTAGTAGACCTGCAGGATTACTACAGCCTTTGCCAGTTCCACCAACTCCATGGCATACTATTTCCACTGACTTCATGTGTTCGCTTCCACCATCAGCTGGAAACCAGGTTATCATGGTCACTGTTGATTCTTTCACTAAAATGGCTCACTTCACTGCCCTAAAGAAGTTGCCTACATCCCAAGAATTGAGCCAGATATTTATCGACCATATTTTCCGTCTCCATGGACTTCCACATACCATTGTGTCTGACAGGGGGCCTCAGTATATTTCTCGGTTTTGGAGACATTTTTGCAAGACACTAAACATCAATATAGCACTATCATCCGGGTTCCATCCTCAGACCAATGGGCAAACCGAGCGTTTAAACCAAGGATTAGAACAATACCTTCGCTGCTTTTGTAATTCCACCCAAAGCAATTGGAACACTTATCTTTCTATTGCTGAATATTCCTACAACAATACTGTCCATAGTGCCTCTAAGGTCACTCCTTTTTTCTGTTCCCATGGCTATCATCCTACCTCTTTTCCTACTTCTCCTCAATCTACCTCTCCTCTGCCTGCGATTACTTCTTTTTCCAAACGTCTCCTGCAACTCCATAAACTCATTAGATCTAATTTATTGAACACCAAGAGATATATGAAGAAGATCGCTGACAAAAAACGTGGACCCACTCCAGATTATCACCCTCAAGATAAAGTCTGGCTTTCTTCCAAATTCTTGCCCTCTCGCCTTTCTCTGAATAAGTTCACGCCTCGCTATTATGGTCCTTTCCGTATTCTTCAGTTGATCAATCCTGTCACTGTTCGTCTTCGCTTGCCTCATACTTGGAAGATTCATCCGGTCTTTCATGTATCCCAACTCAAACCTTTTGCCCCTGATCCTTTCTCTCGTCAGTTTCCTTGTCCTCCTCCTGTGTTGGTGAATGATGCCCCTGAATATGAGGTTCAGGAGATTTGTGACTCTCGCCTTTTTCACCGACGTCTTCAGTATTTGATTCACTGGAAGGGTTATCCTCTTAGTGAATGCTCTTGGGAGGATGCATCTTCTGTTCACGCCCCTCTTCTGATTTCTCATTTTCATCGTTTGTTTCCCTTCAAACCTGGACCTTCGGGGGGGGGACCTACTGTCGCGCCGCGCCACGCGGCGCAAGCTGAGCATTCGGCTCGCGCCGCACAGCGCGTTCTCAGGACGCGGCGCGCCCCGAGCCTTCTCTGCACAGCTCGAGGCCCCAGATTTTACTTGGGGCCTCGCTCTGCCTTTTGTTGCCTCCCCGTTTTTCCTTGACCTCTCCTTACCTGTTTCTTTTTCTTCTTCTTTTCTTCTTTCCTTCCTGAGGCATTTTCTGTCCTTTCTTTATGTCTTTCCCCCTTCCCATGTTACCTTTTTTCTTCCCAGCATTCCTTGTTCCCTATTTTCTATGGTTCCTGTTCTATTCTATCCTATGTACTTTTTCCCTATCTAAGATGGTGTCTTTTTACTTCCTGTTGGTCACTTCCTGTTTCTTGGTATATAAGGGCTCTGTTTTCTCTCCTTCCTTGCGCTGCAACACTATCTGCTCTGATTGTGTCTTCGCTCCTGATTCTAGCCTTCGGTTCTGGATCTTGTCAATTTGTTTCTATCAGCATTTTTGTATCTTTTTGATTCCTGTTTTTGTTCTTGTTTCAGGAATCCACTGTTTGGAGGTTTTTTCCCCTTTTGGGGTTTTTTCCCTCTGGCACTATTTCTAAAGGGCACGGTCTGTTCTTGGCGGTTCCATTGCCGACAGCACCGTGGCTACTAGAAAGAGTCGCCCCTTTCTGGGCCAAAGCCGAACCTTCAAGACCCACGCCACTAGATCTGCGGTTCCCTGACGCAAGCAACACGTAAGTCGTGACACAGCCACCAAGTCGGCATCCGCGGTGGTACCTGAAAGTCCCAGGGGATCAAAGGGGCCACCCGTCAGGGTTGCCAGTGTGCCAGCGACCTCTGCAAAGGACCAACCCATTCCACCACCTGCCAAGGTGAAGAAGGTGCCAGCAAGCAGCACAGCCAAAAAGCAGGACCCACCCAGCAAGGCCTCCTCCAAAACTGCATCTGCCAGTGCCAAAGTCCCAGCAGCGTCTGGTAAGGTGGGGAAGAGTAAGAAAACCCAGGGCAAGGCACTTCAGGCCTAGGACCCTCCAGGTGAGGTACTGGTGCCCACCATAAGTACTGACAGCCAGCAACCTGTACTGCGTAAGTCGCTGCCACATGCACCGCTATCTGCCCCACCACATGCACCACCACCTGCACTGCTGCTGCCACAACAACAGTCAGCAGCATCATCCCCAGTGGGAAGCCATCTGAGGCTGCAGGAGATGGCCTGGTGTCTCCCTCCACTACTACCAGCACCTGCACCATGGCCTGCGCTGCCACAGACACCACTGCAAGCACCGCCACCTGCACTGCCATCTGCACTGCCACATGCCCAGCCAGTGCATTAAATTTATGATTTTCCCTTTTTCCTCTTGAAAGTATGGTGTGCTCTACTGTGAGCTAAAATCTAAAATCACATTGACATGCAACTGCGAGCCGGATGTGACATGAATCAACATCTTGATGTGTATTATTTCTACAGAAAGGTATCTGGTTTGCTGACCGCTCTTATCTCAGCCAAATGTTCACACTACCTCTGTGATTACTCTGTTTCTGCCTTTTTGATTGTGGCTGTCTGTGTCTTAATGCATTTCATTCAATGATCTTTGCTGCAGTGCCTCGGTATATTGGACATTACCCCATCAGTGGAGATTGTTTTCTCCTGTACCTGCTGGAAGCCAAGTTGAGACACATTACCAAATGTTTTTCAATCCCAGCGAGCAACTAAAAGTCACTGGGTCAGTAATTGGAAGTCCATGTGTCTCCTTACACTGCATCTCTGCTTGAACAAGCATTCAATGAAGACTCCATCAGGAAGGAGGAGCTAGAAATGTTAATAACCTAGCCAGGCTCACCACTCCTTTCTCAAACTCCATTTCCTTTTCAAGAGTATCAGATATCACCAGATATGTTTACGTTTATTGATGAGTCCCCCTAGTACAACAATCTGGGTTGCAGTAGCATGTTTACGATCGCCCCTCAACCTAGTGGTGAGAGAGGGAGCCTGTACCAAAATGGAATAAACTGTTTGATTGGTCCCACTGCTTTTTCAAGGCTATCCTTCAGGAGTTTAACATTGTTGTAAATTCTAATACCCAAATACTGGAACAGTAGGGATCCCCCTATGCAGTACCATATTGTTACTGGGAAGATCAGGAATAGACATGAATTGTCCCAGTTCATTGTCAGTCCTGAGATACAGACAAATGGATGTACTTTTCAATAGGTCTTTCAGATACAGGATTCTATCATCCGCATAAAGCAAAGCCATATGCACATCAAGTATCAACCACACTCGCACACCATGACCTTCTTGAGTAGCATGTTCATAAGCAGCTCCATTGCCAGAGTAAACAGCAATGGAGAGGAGGGAAACTCTTGTCTCTTGCCCCTGTGCATCAACCATTGGGAAGACAATCCAGTCCCTCTGCAAACTTTGGCCAGCTGCTGTATGTAAGGTCACACCCATTCCTGTTGCCCATGATATACTCCGAATTCAATAAAGAGAAAAGTATGCAGGACTTAACATCCAACAGATCCCTTCCAGGTTTAGGCCTTCCCACTATAGTGTCTTATCTAGTAAACTTGGGCAGAGACCCTCTTTCAAAGTCTTTCATATACATGGATAACAGGTTGGGAACCAGTTTCAGTTTGCAAGTAATATACATTTCCAGACCCAAGCGATCTGCTCTAGATGGCTTGCCCTTGATAATTTGGTCAAAGGATGTTATTTTATTGAGTGTGATGGTATTTCTAGAGATTCCACTTGATACTGAGTGAAATAGGTCATGGGTAAACACTGTAGGTATTTTGTAATATGTTCAGCTGACACTGTGTGGGACACAGGCGTAATGCGGGGTTGTATTTTACAAAAACCTGGTTAAATTTGAATTGCTTGTGCAGGACTTCACCCACCTCCGATTGGATCAAACAGATGCATTTTCTATCAGCCTCAGTCCTGATCAAGCAAGCAAACATCTGAGAAACTTTGTCCACCTCACTATGTTGTCTGAAAGAATTTATCCTTTAATTGACCCCACTCAGTCTTTCCAACAGAATATGTAATGTTTTATTCACATTTATTAAATCTGCGTTGCATTGTGGGTTAGTAATAGTCTGTTATTCTAACCACCATTTTCATGGTCTGTTTCTTTGAGTTCTTGGCTCACCATCAGTATGATACCATGAATAGTTTGTGATGAAACTGTGTCTATCAGCATCATCAGCTCTATATTGCAAGTTACTCACTCGAATACCAGGAATTTGAAGGTTTGGCATCATAAACATTTTCAATTAGACATTCTTCAAGTATTATTGCCACTTTTTTCTCTTATTTCTCTTTGGGCATGCCCACCAGGATTCGGTCATTTTAGCGGGAGCGTCCTTCATCATCATCAGTTCTATGTTGCAGGTTATTCACCGTGGACCCAATTCACAAAGGTAAATTTAGACCTGATGTCAAAAGTTAGACCTAAAGTCTAACTTTAGATCTAAAGTCTCAGTCTCAGCAACACCCCTGCACTGGCAGCCAATAGCCACCTTACACACATGAGTGCTCAATGTGTATTGGGGGCAGCTGAAGAGCCACACTCTGTTTGACTTCACCGGCAGGAATTTGTCAAGGTCCTGCACTCGGCCTCAGTGGCCTCTCTGTATCAAGGAGCCGATTAAGCCCTAAATGAATATTCTATAGCACAGAACAACCTTCAACCCTCAACATAGCTGCCAAGGTTTTTTGCTGTGTGTGACATTTTCTTAGTTTCAGTGCACATATGAGTGACATTCAACTGCAAAATGTGTAAGAGTGACACTTTCTTGGGAATAAAACCAAGCATTTAAATCGATGGAATAAGTTACATATAAGAAATACCAAAGAGAAACTCTGAAATGATTTTGCAACTGCTGCAAAAACTCCTGAACGAACTGATCGGTCACTAAAGTATTTCCCCTTTTTAAAATCATCGATACAGGAAAGGAAACCAAGCAGCACCATATCATATTTCACTATGGCAAAAGTCTTGGTTTCTGAAACTGCATGATGAGTGAAGTTGCCACACAGGTGACCGTTCATCACAATTAAGGCATATTATTTAGAATTATTCAATGTGAACTATGGATAAGATTTATGTTTTCTAGGGAAAAGTGGCCCCTTTTCTGTCTGCACACTGCTGTTCCAAAAATATTTGTAATTTTAGCATTTATGAAAACAAAATCTTTTTTTTTATTTCAAAACAAAAATGGACTGCTGCGTTATAATGTCAGTGATCAGCAGAGGCATAGCTGCCCATTGAAGAAGTGGACCCGTTGAGGCATGTTGGCTTAAAAAGATCATGAAGCCATACTATGCATCAGCCGCATTTCTTTGGTTTGTGTAGTTTATGTTTTTTGTGTAGAAGTAATAAATAAAGGTTTGCTAACTAAAACTTATTTTTAACCTTTGTTTTTTTTTATTTAATTTCTGTGATTTCTGTTTTTGCAACAAATTGTTTTATAGTTACATAATAGTGTTTATTTTGGTATTAATTCTTTGCTATATAGCTAAGTGGTGTAGAGTAGAAAGACATGGAGTAGAGAGTGTAGAGTATAGTGGTGCACAGTACAGTGCAGTGGTGTAGTGTGCTGTGCCGTAGAGTGGAGTAAAGTAGAGTGGAGCAGAGTGGTGTAAAGTAGGGTGGAGTAAAGTGGCTTGGAGTGGTATAGAGTAGAGTGACATGGGGTAGAGTGGTGTAGTGTACAGTGGCATTGAGAAGAGTGGTGCACAGTGAAGTGGGTAAGTGCAGTGCAATAGTGTAAAGGGGGGGTCGAGTAAAGTGGCATAGAATTGTGTGGTGTACTGTAGAGTGGTGTAGAGCAGTGGTTCCCAACCTTTTGACTTCTGTGGACCCCCATTTTATCAATACTGGAGCCCGGGGACCCCCACTGAATCATTATTGGAACACGGGGACCCCCACTGAGTCATTACTGATAGCTGGAACCTAATATTATTAAATATTTTAAGCAGTCGCGTACCCCCTGAGGAGGCTTCGCGGACCCCCAGGGGTCCCCGTCCCACAGGTTGGGAACCACTGGTGTAGAGTGAAGTGGGGTACAGTGAAGTGGGATAGAGTGAAATGGTAGTCAGTAGAGTGGGCTAGAGTATAGTGGTGTAGAGTAGAGTGGTGTAGGGTGAAGCAGTGTAGAGTGCAGTGGGATACAGTGAAGAGTAGTACTGAGAAGTGGCATACAATAAAGTGACGTTGAGTAGAGAGGTTTAAAGTGAAGTGGAACAGAGTGAAGTAGGGTAGAGTAAAGTGGGATGGAGGGTCATGGAGTGGCATAGAGCAGAATGTCCTAGAGTAGAGTGGCATACGGTCAAGTGAAGTAACCTGAAGTTGGGTAGAGTGAAGAGGTGCAGAGTACAGTGGCATACAGTAGAGTGTCATAGAGTGAAGTGGGGTAGAGTGAAGTGGAGTATAGTTCAGTGGCATAAAGTAGAGTGGTGTACAGTAGACTGTCGTAGAGTATTGTGGAGTTGAGTGAAGTATGGTAGAGTGTAGGATGTAGAGTAAAGTGGAGTAGAGTACAGTGACATAGAGCAGATTGGCATGCAGTAAGGTGGTGTTGAGTGAACTAGGGTAGAGTTAAGTTGTGTTGAGTGAAGTGGAGTAGAAAAGCATAGAGTGCAGTGGGTAGAGTGAAGTGGGGTAGCATGAAGTGAAGCAGAGTAGAGTGGAGTAGAGTAGTGTGCAGTAGAGTGACATAGAGTTGAGTAGAATAGCGTATAGAAGGAGTTACAGTGGAGTGGAGCACAGTGGCTTGTATTGGTGTGGAGTACAGTGGTGTACAGTGGAGAGACATATATATATATATATATATATATATATCTTCACTGAAAAAACAAAATTTAGAGATACGTTATAGTTAGGTTCCGATTAAACATGCAGAAAATCATAGAAATTCACCAGCTTTAGTTATAGTTATCCAAACAAATTATAACTCCTGCCCTAAGGTAACTATAACTTGTTTTCTCATCACTAATTTTATTGTAAATGTTGCAGTCATATTATGAATGATGTCATACAAGAAGTCAGTACTCACGTAATACGTTGGGTAGGTAGCATTGCATGGCCTGGGCGTAAGTTATAGTTAGGGCACAAGTTAAAGTTTCTTGAGGTAAGTATAACTGTAACTGTTGAATTTCTATGGTTTTGTCTGTGTAAAATCCGAACCTAACTATAAGGTCCCTCTAACCTTTGGCTTCTTACTGAATCTCAAAGGTTTTTTTTTAAAATCTATTTCCTAACTATAACAACCCTGTAACCTTTGTTTTTCAGTGAAATTTGGGGGATTTTGAAAATAAAGTGATCTTTAATTACCTTATGTTAATCCAACCCTGCTATACAGTCTTTGACAGTGAGCAGATAGGGTTTGACGAAGGGACTGGCCTGTGGCTAACCATTTATAGGCAACCAACCTCACACCACGGACATCCTTGGGCCGTGCGCAGCTGGGGTTGGCCACAGAGCCTGACCTGTGCTTAGGCTTTGCTGCCAATCCCGCCGTAGGCACCCAACTCCATGTCTCGCAAGGCCTTCAGCCATGCGCAGCAGGGTTTGCCACAAGCCCAGGCCAGGCCCTGCAGCAACCACCCTCAGGCACCCACCCCTGCCCCTCACAAGTGCATATGTAGGCAGTCCAGGAGGGGGCCACACAGTCCCTCTCCCCTAGCCACTAAATTACTAAAAGGGTAGGGGGCCCACAGACCCCTCATCCCAGGGCAGATTTTAGCCTCAGGAACCCCATCCTTGGGGTCCAGCCGATTACTGAAAGGGGAGAGGGCCATGAGGCACCCAAGCCCATGCCTTGCATGGCCTTCAACCATTCACAGCAGGGGTTGGCCACAGGCCAAGGCCAAGCCCTGCAGCCATCACCCTGCAAGCACCCACCCCTGCCCTTCGCACAGCCTTTGGCCAACTCGGCGGGGGGTCTGCCACAGGGCAAGGCCTATGGCTAGGCCCTGTGGTCCCATCCCCCATATGTAAGCAAACAGGGAGGGGGGCACAGAGCCCACCTCGCTAGGATACTGACTAATTAAAAGGGGAGTGGGGCCACAAGGCCTCCCTCCTCAGGCAGAATTTGGCCCCCCGGACCCTATCCTCGGGGCCCAGTCAATTACTGAAAGGGTAAGAGGGGCTACAGGGTCCCCTTCCTCTGGCCAATTTTGGCCCTAGGGGCCCCATCACCCAGGGCCTGGCCAATTAGTTGAAGAGTAGGGGGCCATGTGGCACCCTGGCCTGGGCCAATTTTGGTCCGGGTCACCCCATGCCCCGGATCCTGGCCAATTAGTGGATCAGAAGGGGGCTACACAGCCCCATTCCCTGGGCTGATTTTGGTACTAGGGACCCCATTCCCCAAGGCCCAGACAATGAGTTGAAGAGGAGGGGGCCACACAGACAACCTCCCTAGGCCACGTTTGGCCCCAGGGACTTCATCTCCTGCGGCCCAGCCACTTGTTGCTGGGTGCCGAAGCCCCATCCAGGGCATCCAGTGTGCACTATTGAGGACTGCAGGGGTAGCTACAAAGCCCCTGTGGTCCCTTTTTCCAGCGGCAACTAGCATTGCTCTTGTATGCAAGGCACAGTAAAAAATGCTGCACTCAGCATGCAGGAGCAATTCTTTCATATGTTTTCTTGACTGCAGTCAAATATTTAAACATTTTGTGAAAAAAAGGCTTTTTGGCCCTGGCCTGGTCCATGCTTAGGGGCTCAGGGTATTCCTACCCTGCCCCTTCTCTTTCTTTCTTTTTTTTTTTTTTTTGCTTGGTTGAAGTGTTGCAGCCAATCATATGTCAGCATGAGATCTGTTGGATCTACGGAGAGTCCTCAACCCTAGATATCTATATTTCTTTTTCCTTTAACATTTTGAAAGTTACAGAATGGATTTGAACCAAATCGTACAAAAAAGATCGTTCTGGGCAAAGATCTACCTTTCTGCCAAATGTGGTGCAATTCCATTCAACAGTTAAGGTTGTAGTTGTGTTTAAAATTTCTATGTGTATTAACATTAAAAACACCCTTTTTTGACAACCCCCTTTTCTTTGGCCCTGTTTGACAAATCACCCCGAAACTTCACATGCACAACAAGATATAGGAGGGCACTTTTGTAAAGATTTGTCAAATGACGCCAAAGTTATAAGCAAACCAAAATCACTTTTCATTTGGAAACTAGGTCCTGACTATAACTACTTACTTGCAACCACCAGTTGGTAATATATATAAAAATACATATCACAAGACATTCAAAAACATGCAACTCCACTCTATTCCAGTGAAGGGGGGCACAGTGAAGTGGCCTAAAATATTGTGCTGGAGAGTGCTGTGGTGTACTATTCAGCTGATAGAGAAGAATGGTGTAGTATTGTGGCAAAGAGTGAATTGGGGTAGAGTGTCAAGGTGTACATCAGAGTAGGGTTGAGTGGAGTGGCGTGCATTGGAGTGGCGTACAGTGTTGTCGTGTACAGTGGAGTGGGATATAGGCCCTCATTGCAACCTCAGCGGTCTTATCAGAAGATTGCGCCACGGTCATAATAGCTGGCGGAACAGCTTACCACCGGCCGCCAGGGTCGTAATGAGGCCCATAGTCTTGTCCTGGCAGTGTCCATGGAGGACCCCACCAACAGGCCTAGGAGGTCAGAGTCAGTGCAGTGGAGTGACTGTGTAGACTGGAGTGGCATAGAGTGGAGCAGCATAGAATGGTGCAGCATCAACTGCAGTGGTGTAGGTTGGAGTGGCATAGAGACTTCTGTAGAGAGTAGAGTAGCATAGAGGGCAGTGGTGAGGAATACAGAGTAATGGTGTCGAGTGCAGTGGCATACACTGAGATAAGATAGAGTGGAGTAGAATGGTGTAGAGTGGAGTGGAGCAGAGTGGCTTCAAGTAGTTTACAGTAAAGTAGCATATAGTCGCATAGAGTAGAGCAGAATGCAGTAAAGTGGCATAGAGTAGAGTGAAGTGGAGTGGCATCGAGTAAAGTATAGCACAGTGGCTTGGAGTGGGATAGAGTACAGTGGCATAGAGTTCAGTGAATCAGAGTACAGTGTCATACAGTACAGTGGCATTGTGGAAAGTGGAGTTGAGTACAGTGGCACAGAGTGGCATTGTTAGAAGTGGAGTGCCATAATGTATAGTAGAATGTCATAGATTGGAGTGGCATAGAGGGCAGTGGCCTAGAGTAGAGTGGTGAAAAGTAGACTACAGTGGTGTTCAGTGCGGTGTCCTAGAATAGAGTGCAATATCATAGAGTGTAGTTGTATAGAGGTGGAGTGGCCTAGAGGAGAGTGCAAGGGTGTAGCGTGCGTTGACATAGAGTACAGTGGTGTACAATAGAGTGGCACAGAGAACAGTAGGGTAGAGTGCACTGGTGTAAAGTACACTGGTGCAGAATAGAGTGGCACAAACTCTAGTAGTGTAGAGTGTAGGGGCATACACTGCAGAAGAGCAAAGTGGTCCTCTAATAACAGAAAGTACCCTTTCCATGCCATAATCTGCATTCCTGTCAAATTTCATCAAAATCCGTACAGCTATTTTGGCACTGCGATTGATACAAAAGTCTACGAAAAATTCGCTGGTGGACAAATGTGTTTTGGGACATCTCTTTTATCTTTGCACCCCGTTAATGGTTCACCATGAAACTGTGCATCATCAGCCAGTGTAGAAAAAGCAACACATCTGCCCAGTTTTGTGGAGATTCAGCAAATGGTGGCAAAGTTGAAGCAAGCACAAATCCAAGGGATTTCTGTCTCTGAGAATCCTAACTGTTGTGCCAGGCCCCTGCTGCAGGGTCATCCGCAAATGTTTTGCCTTTTCCCTTCACTTTTGCTGAATTCGCTATTGTTGGCTCTAGGACTCTGGGCACTTTATCACTGCTAACTGGTGCCAAAGTATATGTGCTCTCTGCATAAAACGTGGTAGCACTGGCCTATCCACAACTGGCATATTTAATTTACTTGCAAGTCTCTAGTGAAGTGTACTACCTATGCCCAGGGCCTCTAAATTAAATTCTACTAGTGGGCCTGCAGCATTTATTGTGTCTTCCACTTTAGTAGCCCTTCAAACTGTCTCAGGCCTGCCATTGCAGAGAATGTGTGTACAGATTTAAACTGCTATGTTGACCTGACAATTTAACTTTCTTGCCAGGCCCAAACCTTCCTTTTTGTTACGTATAAGTCACCCCGAAGGTCGGCAGTCACCCATAGACAGCCGAACGGCAGGGTGCAGTGTATTTTAAAAAGTAAGGCATGTACCTTTAAGTTTTACATGTCCTAGTAATGAAAAACTCTTAAATCTGTTTTCACTACAGCAGGGTCTATCTCTCCCATAGGATAACATTGGGATGGTCTTATTACATTTTATAATTGTAATTTCCAATTGGGAAGCAATGGGATCCCCACGTTTGTTGACTCTGGAATCACAATTAAAATCACAACTTATGGTGAAGTCGAATTTTAAGTTGTGATTTTCAAAATGCCACTTTTACAAATTTGGCATTTTCTTACTTCAACCATCTGGTGCCTTCTACCTGTCTCTGAATACATGTCTGTGTGGGTGGGTGACAGCTGGGCATTTGGGCATTCCCTTCAGACAGCCACACACAAAGAGAGCTTAGGTGTGACTAATGGCCCATCCACAGCCTGATGGGCCATCCTGGACAGGATGAATGGGAGGAAGGAGCTGACACAGCTGAATGGGCAGTGTCCTGCCACACAGAAAGGGCTGCATACTCCCCTGTAGAGAGTCTAGAGCCAGGACAAACTCCCTCCATTGAAAGACACCACTGGGTATATGTACTAGACCTCTGACACCACCAACTCAGTATACTTCTGGATCTGTGGATACCCTGCCAGGATGAAGGACTGCTGTGCTGCTGGAAGGATTATCACGCTGTAAGACTCTGCTGAACTCCTGCTCTGCTGTGCTGACTGGCTGCCTGTTGCCCTCCTTGTCTGGTAGCACCTGGTAGTGAGAAGGAGTGGACATGAATCTCTCTAACCCAGAACCAGAGTGACTCCTAAGGCTTGCTGGCTTCCCTCCTGTTCTTCTGTCTTAGGTACACAAAGACTTTCAGCTCACCTACTACAACTCCTGGACCTGTCTTCAACCAGCTCCTGAACCCTAAACAGCGCCTATCCAGACCTGGGCCCTTGAAAGTAGTTTTGTGGCTCCTAAATCCATGCATGTAGGCTCTTTGAAAGAGCGAATGAGCCTGCTTGCACTGGATCTGTGCCACTTACACGAAGAATCATATGAAGCCACTGAAATTTAATCTCTTCGCACAATAAGCATCGCCACTCATGACCGTGAGGCTCCAGACTGCCCATCAGCGATGCCCAGCTGACTCTTCACACCCAGAGACCACCACCAGGAACACTTGCCTTCCTCCCACTTATCTTCTTCTCTGCAAACAGAACTCTTGGCTCCATTCTGAGAAGGTAAAACTTCAGCAGGACTTGTCTGGGACTGTATGCGATCCATGCTCCACCCTGGTCGCATTGAACTTTTATATTTAACATGGTCTAACGTCACCAGATATAAAAATAAGCTCTATTTTCCTAACCAGGTGTGGTGTAATTTTGTGTGGCGTTTTGAAGTGTTGCAGAAATACTTTACATATTGCCTCTTAAGTTAAGCATGCCTGCTCTGTGCCAAGCTACCAGAGGGTGAGCAGATGTTAAATTCTGGTGTGTATCTGATTTACCCTGACTAGGATTGTGGTTCTTGCTTGGGCAGAGTACAAACCTCAACCAACCAGAGACCCAGTTTCTAAACCTAACTACTGCCACTGTAATATATATATATATATATATATATATATATATATATTTATTTATATACATATATACATCCCACCTGAGACACTTTAGGCCCTGGGGACCTCCCCCACCAGGGCCATGTATGTTTTGTAAGGAGATTGGGACAATCCCTGGGGCCACTTATTTAAAAAAAATGGAAGGGGGGCTGGGTGGCCCTCCTCCTCAAGCTATGTTAATACCTGGGGACCCCATCTCTCAAGGCCACTCTTTTCAACAAAGGGGAGGGGCATGGAAGGCCTCCCTCCCCTGACCAATTTCAACCACAGGGGACCCCATCCCCAGGGGCCCAGCATAATTGATAAGGGGAGTGGGGTACACCCCTGGGCTGATTTTGGCCTCAGAGACCCCATCCCCCAGGCCTATACTGTTAAAGGTGGGTGCCCTGGTGCCCATCCAGGGCACCCACAATACTCTTGTCAGTGGGTCTGGGGGCGGGGGCACACGGGCCAGCAGCCCCAGGCGACTCTCCGCATACAGCAGGAACTGGCATTGCTCACACCTGCAGGGAGCACCTCCTAATGCTAGAGCAATTTTTGGATTTGTTTCTCTGCCTGCATCAGTGCAGGCAGGGAAACAGATCAAAAGTCTGCTCCTAGCGTGAAGGAGCATTTTGGAAGCTCCAACCTGCTAGGAATGGACTTGATGTTTGCTCCTACTTGGCAGGAAATTCAAAAATGCTCCCGCCAAGCAAAAGCAAACACAGGTTTCCCTCCCCACACACCTGCAGCCAGGGAAAACGCTGTGTCCTGGGTATGGCCTCCCCAGAACAGAGCTACTGAGATGGCCCAATGGGAAGTGGTCTCCAGGGCCATTAGTGGCTCAGGGAGCAGGGCTATGAGGCCCCCGTCTCTTACGGAATCGGCCCAGGGAAGGACTCCCTGAGGCCTTTGGAGGCCTATGGAAAAACAATCTATAACTATAACTACTAGTGGCGACTGCTACTAGGACACTTGTGTATATATATATATATATATATACATATATAGATATATATATAAATAAAAATGTATATATATATAAAAATATCAAAAGCAAACAAACAAACGTCGCACTCCTAGAGTCCGTAGATAAGATTTTCATTTATTTCTCTAGAAAGCATCAGACCTCAAAACGCGTTTCGATATTAAGTCTTCTTCGAAGTGAATTAGTCTGTATTGCTGTTCCCCTCCTATCGTCCAAATTTATCAACGTCATTCTCAAGTGAGAAATGCAAAGTCTCATCAGATGGTAATCGAGCCTTCCCCCTTATCCAGGCACGTGATTAAACTCAGTCAATACTCTCCATTAACGTTGCCAAACCAATGATCAGCGTTTCAAAAATATATTATGGTGATTTCAAATAAAGCGTACTTAACATGGCCTTTACATCTGTGCATATGTATGCCGAAAACACATGATAACATCGGAGGTGAATGGAACATGTTCAAGAGGTAAATTAACTTCCAATCCCACAAAGCATCAAGTGGATTTCAATGAAAATGATATGGATTAAACCTCTTTCATGTATTTTCATCTCTTTAATAAGTTCAATAGAGCTGTCTAGGACTTTAGTATTGGTAAGTGCTTAATCGTTATTGCTCTTTTCTTCAATAAGCTTGATAGAGCTGTCAAGGACTTTGGTGTCTGTAAATGCTTGTTCGGTATTGTACATTCCTGCCATAAACTCTGTAGAATTGCCATCCCTCTTGATAGCTGCAGTACTTGTTCTCCTTGTACTATACCAACAGAGGTTAACTGTTATCTGTAAAATTGCATTCGACATTAAGTTCTCCTCGAAAGAGGTTTACCTCGAAAGCGTGCTCTCTCCAAACAGCTGATTCCTGTCAAACCTCAGTTGAAGTGCGAAGCTTCCAAGCAGTACGCGCATATCCTAGCAACTAAACAGAATTCAACACTAGTACAGAAACTTAACCTTCTGGACTCGCGTCGGCCAGCTTGTATTTCTCTCTTTGACTCTTTCCTTGTATTAAACGTAATACTGCTTGGCAAACCTTCTTCCAGCTAGGACGTCACTGTCTCCCATGTGGATACCTTTTTGCTTGCATTCTTATTGCTTTTCTAAGACGTTTTACTGATTCAGCATGGCAAGTTTGTGTGGTCATGACAGGAAGCTTGGGACTGGACAGAACTCCACTAGAACGCAATGCTGCCCAAACCCTCTCAACCCTCCTCTGCCTGGTCCACCTCCAAGGGGAGACGCCAAGAAAAACCAAAGCTGCAACCCTCAGCTCGCTCATCAATGGCCTCATCACCTAATCTCAAGCAGATCATTACAGTCTGCAGAAGAGCCCTACAGGTGGCAGCGAATCTTGGATCTCCTTTGGACGCCGCTGATTATGAAAAAGAGCCACACATTTTCTGTCAGATGAAGACACCGTACAGTCACAGGATTCCTTCAGGGCCTCGTACTGCTCTCCCCTGGTAGCACCGCAAACAGCAGACACCATTATCTAGGTCTACCCTCCTAACAGCCATGTATACCTGTTTATGTTTGCATTTCAACAGGCCATCACTTCATTCTTTTACTCAGGTCACACTAGTCACACAATCATGCACATCTATTACATTGTGCGGCACAGCCCAAAGCATGCATCAGCGTGGGCCTTCCCTCACCCTTCTCTCCTACTTTTCTCTTCCCTCTTCCCCCGCTACCTCATCTCTTGGCAGTTGGTTTGACCCCCCCCCCAATGTCTTCTATATCCACCTTCCCCCTCTTCTCTTGGGGCCCCTACTCCCATAGGTCTGCCAGGCAGAATCCAAGAGGAAAACACTGGAGATCCCACCATTGCCACCACGGAGGCCTCAGCCAATCAATAAAACATGCGATATAGGAAACTCAACGACAACCCAAAGCCTGCTCTTGGAAACCCCCGCAGAACACTAAGTAAGCGCACACTTTTAGTTTGGATGAGCCACCTGTTGTGGCAGATCCCCAGAGTTGAGTTTATTTCACGCCCATGTTTGGTTGTTACTCCTTACCCCCTTCACAAAAGGAGCCATTAGCCCACCCAAGCATAACTGCAGAGCAACTTAAACAGCAGCAACCTGGTGAACCCCATTTGTTACATTTAGATGATACTGCTCACCAGTCTCAACCCTTCCCTTTGGTGCAGTCTGCCATCCCACGCCTACACCACACCTCCAGAACACCAGATTCCTCATGTTAAACATCCGAGGGATGCACACCACCAGGAAGAGATGTGCAGTCTATTCCTACAACAAGAGGCAGCAGGCTCAAACAATCCTACTGTAAGAAATATACATAATGCACTTAGAGTAGAGGAGGAGCACTTGCGAAAACTAAGGTGGGGCAAATCTAAGCCACAATTTACTCTGCATATGCTAGAGGCACCATGATATGGGTCCGTCCTGGTGTCCCGTTTATAGAACTAAACTCTACCATTGATAAAGAAGGCCACTACATCTTATAGGACAGCCAGCCTCTGCTCATAGGTAGCATGTACACTCCCAACACCAACCAGGACCCCTTCTGGGACTTACGCTCGGCTGATAAATTCACTCACAAAACCCATCTACCTTGGGCACTGGGTGTTGATAGATGTGTGGCGCATGCTGAACCCCACAAATTGCCTCTATTCTTTCCACTAAACTGGCTGGACAGGTTCCTCTGCTCCCGACACTCTTGCCTTGCCTCCTGCGCTCTGACTACCTCGGACGTGTCATATCCAATCACAATGCCCACAACCTAGACATCCGCTGGACCACTCCACCCCCACTGGTCACCATGTGGAGGCTTCCCAGAGACTGCCTGGAAGTCCCTGTCTTTCAGCAAGAGCAAAAAAAGCACATTCAACATTATTTTACAGAGGAATCAGGCACTACTTCTAGGGTGCTCAAATGGATGCCTCCAATGCACTAATCAGAGGGTTCTGTGTCTAAAAGGTAGTGGGAGACTGCCCTGTTTTGGAGAAAGACATAGAAAAAATGAAGCACAAAATAGCCGACCTTAGTAAAGAGGCAGGCATACATCCAAAGTTTGCTCCCTGACTAAGGGAGATAAAGACAGCCGATACAACCCTCATATAAGACCTACACCATTATAACTTCAAGCCCTACACCTCTGGAGTACACAGGAAGGATAATAAAACAGGCAGACTCCTGGCTTGGCTAGCTTGCAGGAATCTGCAGCCCCACCAATCATCAAGATAGCGAACTCCAGTGGTGTTATAGCACACACTCAAACAGACATATTGCAGGCCTTTGCAGACTATTACTCTGCCCTACATAAACCACCTACAAAAGCCCCAAGCCATACTACCAGAGGCCTTTCTCGCACATGTCTGTCTCCCAACTATTCAGACCCTCACAGACTCACCCTCGACAAGGCCAATATGGCAACGGATGTCATACAGGCGATTTGGGACAAGACACCGGGCCTGGACGTCATAGCAATAGAATACTATAGCACCTTCTCAACTTTACTTGTGCCTGCCTTGTGAACTTATATGAGGAGACATAGGCCCTCATTACAGCCTCAGTGGTCTTCCCACAAGACCGCCGAGGCTGCGGGCACCAGAATACCGCCAATGCTGGCGGTATGTCTGGCTCCCTATTTTGACTTTTCCGCTAGGCCAGCGGACGGTAACAGTGGCGGATTCCGACCGGCGGGACGCCATGGCCGTAAACCACTGGTTCCGGCGGTGTTATAGCGGCGGTACTGCCACGGTCAAAATGAGGTAGCGAGTACCACCAGACTGCTGGCGGTACTATCGCCACTATATCCCTGGCGTTCACCTACCGCCAGGGTTATAATGAGGGCCATAGAGTATTGAGGAGCTACAACAAGAATCCCTGCTGGTTTCAATCTCAAAATCAAATAGAAGTTCCAACAGTTTGGCCTTGAACAGGGCTATAGCTATCTCAGGCTCTGATTATAAAATACTTGGCAAAATCCTAGCGGACTGGTATTCCCAAATCCTCCCAGGTCTCGTCCAAGCAGATCAAAATGGATTTGTACTGGGCGTAATACTACCTACAACATTTGCCGCCTATTCCAAATACAGGACTTGGTCCAGGACCACTTCTTTCATTCTGCCTGCCTTAACCTAGTTCTGGAAAAGGCCTTCGACACCCTGACATGACCATATCTATTCAAGGTTCTGTACCGCGTAGGAGTCAACCCCAAGCTATTGGCATGCACAAGACTCCTATATACCAACCCAACTGCCTGAGTTCACCAGGGATGCCTCATCTCAGCACCATTTCCTATTGGCCAGGGCACTATGCAGGGGTGCCCACTTTTCCTCCTGTTATTTGTGCTCTATATGGAGCCCTTGGCTCCATGACTTTGTGCAAGTGGAGAGGACTGGGGCATAGCACTGGCAGATGGTGTCCACGCAGTGTCACCTCTATGCAGATGATTTACTTTTATACATCACAATGGACCTCACCCCGATCTGACGTATCCTGGAGGACTTTGCCTCCACTGCTGGGCTTCGAGTCAACTGGGTGAAGTCAGCAGTCTACCCACTATGCCAGGGCAATCACCAAAAATGGTGGCAAGAATGTGCATCCTTGTGCATGGTTGGCATTATTCAGGCATAGGCACCAGAATGCTAAGAGTATTGATCATAGTACCAATGCAAGCATCAAACTAAAGGTGGGTATGATTACGCCAAGAATATTATATACTACTGTAATTCCTTCAATAGTTGTTTTGTGATGTATTACTCATTTTATGAGAGATCTGATGTCAGTATTGGAAAGGTTCTCCCAGTGACTTAAACACAAGGATGAATTAAGCAAAGGGATGACGTAAACACAGAGGTAAAACCCAGCATACTCAGTGACGCTCATCATCATCAGCATCATCAGCAGGTTTTTATAAAGCACATGGCTGACCTTAGGCATCCCAGCATTAAAGTATGCTGGCAGCACCAGTCAGAAAGAAGGCAAACCACTCTTTAAAGAAAAAAAGGATCATTAAAACAGCAGAGTGAAAAACCAGGTTTTTAGTTGCTTGCAGAACTGGTTCTGTATCCGGGGCCCTTAAAGAGGGGGCAAGGATTTACACAACTTGACTACATTACACTGAAATGAACGGCCTCCAGTCCTAGCTGTTTTGATGCGAGGGGCAACAGCGAGATAGGCCTTTGAAGATCGCAAAGACCTGGTTGACACATAACGAGTTAAAAGAGAATTACACTAAATTGGTCTGCTATTCGTAAAAGCCCTAGATGCGATACAGAGAGATTTACATTTCATCCTCCGTACCACAGGGAGCCAATGAAGAAATTTAAGGGCAGACTGAGCAGACAAATGTTTGGGAACATTACAGAGTAAATGGGCAATGTTGTACTATACCACTTGGAGTTTAATCATTGTAGATTTGGCGCTCCCAGATAAAGGGAGTTTATATAAGCATGTTGAGATGACACAAGCATCTGGACAGCTATTCTTTTACATGGAGAAGGAAGTAGGAAAACTTTCCTCAATGATCTGAGCAACCCATAACATGTTGCTGTTTATTTTGTAACTTGAAGATCCATGGTGAGGGCCTTGCCCCACCAGAAGCCTAAACTTTTAACAGAGGGCTTGGAGACAGGTGGAACACCCAAGATCTTGGGCCATCCAAGGTAGAGTTGAGGTGGTGAAGGACTGCCAAGGATCAAAAGCTCAGCCTTTTCCCCGTTCAATTTCAGAGCAGATGGTTTCATACAATTAGTCACTGATGTATGACATGGTCCTAGTGTTAATGAGCAGGGCACCTGGGTGTGGCTTAGCAAGAAAACCAACTGGGTGTCTTCAGCATACGAAATCATCAAAATGCTGTCAGCTGATACCACATCTGCTAGCAGACTCATGTCCACATTAAACAATGTAGGACTTAAGGAAGATCCTTGTGGCATGCCACAGTTCACTGGAAAGATCCCGGAAGTGCAGTGACTCGCAAATACATGGAAGGATCTGTTACCCAGAAAAGATGGAAACCAGGTAAGAGCTTGGCAAGAAACACCAACCTCTGAAAATCTATCCTGGAGGATTCTGTGGCTAACGGTGTCAAAGGCTGAGGTAAGGTCAAGGAGGATGATCGCAACTATAACTCCTTGATCAAATCGCCTTTTAGTCTCCTTCACTGCCACCAGTAGGGCAGTCTCCGTACTATGCTGAGCTCTGAAACCCATCTGCGTTGGATGAAGGATATTATGTTTCACAAAAAAGTCGGACAGCTGGTTATTAACATGGCTTTCAACTATTTTGCTTTGGCCGCCAACAAGGAAATAGTCCTATAATTCCCTGAGTGTGCAGCTTCCAGATTTTGGCTTTTTTCAGGAGGGCTTTTACCATTGTGTCCTTCCAGGGTGTAGTAACCACTCATTTAGTCAATGACAGGTTCAAAATCTCAAAGAGATCTGGACCAATCTGTTCTTGAATTTTGGCTAGAATGAACAGAAGGGCGGGGTCAAGTGGAGAACCTGATTAGAGTTAATTTAAATACTTAAAAAAGCCTTGTATGTGATCATAAGAAAGTTTGTAAGAACAGCGTTGAAGCATAGGTGTAGAGAGTTCCAGGTTTGTGACTGCAGGTAAAGATTAATAGGACAAAAGTAGAGATAAATGTCTTCGTTTTTTTGAGAAAGCCTTCGGGATGTCATTGCTATGGATTGATGATGGTTGAGAAATAGAAGAATTAGAGATGGGATTTAAAAGTGTTTTAGCAATCTGAAATATCTCTCTCAAGGTATTAGATGCAGTTTTTATTTCATAGAAATTCCTTTTAGCAGCTTTGATTTCCAAATTATATTTCCTAATATTCTCCCATCATTAGCTTTGCTATTCGGAGAATAGTCTTTTCTCCTAAGTCTTTCTGCCTTCTTGCATTGTTTTTTAGCAGTCTTAGCTGAGGTGTGTACCAGTGGGTGGTTTTTATACCCTGTTTCATGTTCTTTTTCATCTTGGGGGGAGTGAGTCAAGAGATTTATTCATCCAATGTGCAAATTCGGTGTACTCCGAAATAGGGTCTTGCTGAGACTCTGGTCTTGATTCTACAAGCAACTGTTTGAAAGTATCAATGTTACGTTTCGACCATCTGCGCTCTGTGCATGAGGGAAGGTGAGAGAGTGGAGACATAAAAGGGGACTCTATAATAAAAGGGAAAATAAAATGATTGGACCAGATCACGGGAGATGGAGCCTTGGTTTTTAACCTAGATTAATTAGCGAAAATATTGTCAAGTCAATGTCATTTCTCATGAGTGGGGCCAGATACTAATTGGGTCAGACTAACTGCAGAAAGATCCTGCCGGAGCATTGCTGCTTGTGAGTCTGCAGGATCCTCAAAGTAAAGATTGAGATCACCCAAAAGAGTGAAGCCGGTTTAGAAGGGGTCAAATTTGCTATTTTGTCAGAAAGAGAGTGTGGGAGGTTCTTACAAAAAATGAGTGAGCGACACACTAAAATGCCAGGGAACATATATAACAGAGTATATAAAATAGCAAAGATCATGCTTTCACTTTCAGCAATCTGGTAAGGGTCGATCCGGCAGTGAAACACTGTCTTAAGTATAATAGCAATCTCTCCTTCCTTTCTGTTAACATAATCTAGTCTACAGATATAGGAGCCCTGCTGTAAAGAATGGCCCAGGTCTGGACCAGAGTCTGCCTGTAACCATGTTCCCATTAGGAAGACTGCATCAGGAGTTTATCTTTTGAAAACCAGAGGATACCTAATTTATGGGCAGGTTAATTAAAAACTGTTTAAAAGTTGGTGCTCTCATGAAAGTAAGGTTATCTTTGGGTCCTAAGGAAAAAACATAACAATATGTACATTTAACATGTCCTTTCCCTGGATCAATTGAGATCAAACTTCTATCATCATAGTCTCCCGTCAGGTCAAGAAGTTTTGAGGCTCAATATATTTGCCTACCTGTCGTTAAACCGGCAGAGTCCCCAGCCCCGTTCGAAAACAGCCGAGCACAGACAGGCTTGCCTTATGTGCGCTGTTAGACCTGGCATCCTTAGTGTCGTTTCCCCTGTCTTTTTGCATCTGCTTCCTGTATTTATGACTGTGTGCCATACCTTGTTTTTTGCTGTTTTTTGGTATTCTATGCACTTTACCACTGCTAACCAGTGCAAACATGGAAGTGCTCCCTGTATAAATTGTGATTATAATTGGTTATCCCTGATTGACATATTTGATTTACTGGTAAGTCCCTAGTAAAGTGCACTAGAGGTGCCTAGGATCTGTAAATCAAATGCTACGGGCGGGCCTGCAGCACTGATCGTGCCACCCACATGAGTAGCCCTGTAAACATGTCTCGGACCTGCCACTTGCCAGGTCTAAACCTTCCCTTTTACTGCATGCAAGACACCCCTAAGGTAGACACTAGGTAGCCATAGGCAGGGTGCAGTGTATTGAAGAGGTAGGACATGTAATGGTGTGTTTTATTGTCCTGATAGGGAAATACTGCCAAATTCGGTTTTCACTAGTGCAAGGCCTATCTCTCCCATAGGTTAACATATGGACTGCCTTTAAATATCTTTTAAGTGCAGGTGGGGTCTCTGAACTCACAATTTTAAAATGCATCTTTTGGTAGAGTTGGGTTTTAGAATGTCAGTTTGAAAATGACACTTTTAGAAAGTGGGCAATTTTCTTGCTTAACCATTCTGCGCCTCTGCCTGCCTATGGAATCCACGTCTGGGTCAAACTGACAGTTGGGCTGTTTGTGAATTCCCTCCAGACAGTGACACAAAGGCACCTGAGTGTGTCTTGCATGTTCTGATGAGTTCCCTGGCTAGGCTGGGGAGGGAGGAGCTGACACTTGCACCTGAAAGGGCTATGCCGGTCCTCACACAATGCAGTCTCCAACCCCCTGGTGTGTATGTGGGGCCAGGACTGGGCAAGGCAAGATCTTGTAAACAACAGAGACTTTCCTTTCAGGTTTGCCTACTTCAAAGGCAGAAATGAGTATAAGTACTGGACCCAAAACCACAGACTTTTAGAGTACTTCACGATCAAGAGGAATCTTTGCCAAGGAGAAGAGCTGGAGGAGGAGTACTGCCTCTTTGCCATCCGTGCTTTTCTGGGTTGGCCTGCAGTTGCTGCTTCTGCCTCAAAGAGGACCAATACTGGACTTTGCTATGTATCCTGCGTATTAAGTTCTTCAAAGGCTTAGACTGAACTCACCCTCTGTTCTGAAGCCTCAGGGCCATTAAAGACTCCATCTGCCAGCATCTGGGCTCTCTTGCTGAGGCCTTTACCCTGCCAAGTGGTGCCACATCCAGCCCCAGAGCCCTTGAAAGGAGGAGCTTGTGAACCCTAGGTGAAAATCCACTCACCGGAGAAGAGCGGCAGAAAAATCAACAGAATGCCTGCACCACGGCTGAAAAATCGATGCAGTGCCAGTGGAATCGACGCATCCCCAGCTCAGCGCGTATTCATCGCTGCCGTCTATCTGGATTTTCCACACATCGTCTCTGGCCATCAAAACCTGCAACAGTACAGCACAGTCCTCAGGCTGCTTGTCCGCAAATCGACACATCTCTTCCCTGCAAGGAAAGAATCAATGCATCGCTTAACGGTGGAGAAAGAATTGACTCATGGCCTCACTTGAGAGTGAGGAATCAAAGCATTGCTTGATTTTCTAATGCACGCTCGCCTGTATGGCTTTATTTTTGATACGTACCAGGTACTTTGTGCTAAAACAATGCATCCAATCATTTCTATGGATTGAGACTCTTTTTTCTTTACAAATTCATATCCTGTGTATGTTTGATTTTTGTTGTTTTGGTCTTGTTTGATTTAGATAAATATTGGCTAGTTTTTCTAAACTAGTGTGAATTCTTTTTGTGTTTTTTTTATTGTGTTACTGTGTGTGTTGGTACAAATACTTTACACATTGCCTCTGAGATAAGCCTGAATGCTTTAGCCAAGCTACCAAGGGGGTGAGCAGGAGTTATCTGAGCTCTGTATCTCCCTTAGCCTGACTAGAGTGAGGGTCCTTATTTGGGCAGAGTGTAAACTGACTGTCAACTATAGACCCCATTTCTAATATGCACCTTGATGGAGCCTGCTGCACACGTCTGCTGTGCGTCAACACTGCAGCCCCCATTATATGACGTGGCAGGTGAGATACTGGAGTACTAACAAAAATTGATCCTCCTAATGTCCTGCAGCTATCCTCTCAAACAATTCCCTAGCAAAACAACTATAGGAAAAGTTAAACAAATATGTGCTATTTCGACACAAATAAAAACAAAAAAGAATTTCCCTGCCAGTATCCCAGCAGATTTTGCAAGTAAAAACAGTAACAAAAACAGTCAAATAGTCAAGTAGCTCCCCACTCATTCTGAGTTGGTTGCGCAGCACCCTAATGTAATGTTTGTGTTTGTTTTACTGTAGGATCTTGGCGATGAACCAATGCTGGTGACTATTGACATGCCAGACAGACCAACACCAAAAAACCTCTCTGGTTCTCTGACACCCTCAAAGAATCAAAGAAAACTTGTCACGCCCTTGAGAAAGCCTGGCGCAAGGACCGCACCGCTGACAACATGACCGCCCTCAAGAACGCTACCCGCGAACACCACCACCTGATCCGCGCTGCCAAAAGGAACTTTTTCACCGACAGACTGGACAAAAACAGACACAACAGCAGAGAACTCTTCAGCATCGTCAAGGAGTTCTCCAACCCCAGCGCCAACGCCGTCACGCCCTCACAGGATCTGTGCGAATCCCTTGCCACTTTCTTCCATCGCAAGATTAGCGACCTCCACAACAGCTTCGGACACCAGACCCAACCAAACACCACCGAACCGGCATCCACGGCCATCACCCTCAACTACTGGTCCCACATCAACACGGAAGAAACCAAATCCATCATGAACTCTATCCACTCCGGCGCCCCTTCGGACCCCTGCCCGCACTTCATCTTTAACAAAGCCGACGACATCATCGCCCCGCACCTTCAGACCGTCATCAACTCTTCTTTTTCTTCTGCTACCTACCCCGAATGCTGGAAACACGCCGAAGTCAACGCCCTACTAAAGAAACCTACGGCTGACCCGAGCGACCTGAAAAACTTCCGCCCCATCTCTCTTCTGCCTTTCCCAGCCAAAGTAATAGAGAAGACCGTCAACAAACAGCTGACCACCTTCCTGGAAGACAACAACCTGCTCGACCCCTCACAAACCGGATTCCGAACCAACCACAGCACTGAAACCGCCCTCATCTCAGTCACTGACGACATCAGAACCCTGATGGACAACGGTGAAACAGTCGCCCTCATTCTGCTCGACCTCTCGGCTGCCTTTGACACCGTCTGTCACCGCACCCTAATCACCCACCTCCGCTCCACCGGAATCCAAGGCCAGGCCCTGGACTGGATCGCCTCCTTCCTCTCTAACCGTTCCCAAAGAGTTTACCTCCCTCCGTTTCGCTCACAACCCACCGAGATCATCTGCGGCGTACCCCAAGGCTCATCACTCAGCCTGACACTCTTCAATGTCTACATGAGCCCCCTCGCCAACATCGTACGCAAGCACGACATCATCATCACCTCCTACGTCGACAACACCCAACTTATACTCTCCCTCACCAAGGACCCCGCCAGCGCCAAGACCAACCTACAAGAGGGTATGAAGGACGTCGCAGATTGGATGAGGCTCAGCCGCCTAAAGCTGAACTCTGAAAAAACGGAAGTCCTCATCCTCGGCAACACCCCGTCTGCCTGGGACGACTCCTGGTGGCCCACGGCCCTCGGCACCGCACCGACCCCCACAGACCACGCCCGCAACCTCGGCTTCATCTTGGACCCTCTTCTCACCATGACCAAGCAAGTCAACGCCGTGTCCTCCGCCTGCTTCCTCACCCTCTGCATGCTCCGCAAGATCTTCCTCTGGATCCCCGCCGACACCAGAAAAACCGTGACCCACGCCCTCGTCACGAGCCACCTGGACTACGGCAACACCCTCTACGCCGGGACCACAGCCAAACTCCAAAACCGCCTGCAAAGCATTCAAAACGCCTCGGCCCGCCTCATTCTCGACATACCCCGCAGCAGCCACATCTCCGCACACCTGAGACACCTGCATTGGCTCCCAGTCAGCAAAAGGATCTCCTTCCGACTTCTCACCCACGCACACAAAGCCCTCCACGACAAGGGACCGGAATACCTCAACAGACGCCTCAGCTTCTACGTCCCCACCCGCCTCCTCCGCTCCTCTGGCCTCGCACTCGCTGCTGTCCCTCGCGTCCGCCGCTCCACGGCGGGTGGGAGATCTTTCTCCTTCCTGGCGGCCAAGACCTGGAACTCCCTCCCCACCAGCCTCAGGACCACCCAGGACCACTCCGCTTTCCGGAGACTCCTAAAGACCTGGCTGTTCGAGCAGCGATAACCCCCCCTTTTTCCCCTAGCGCCTTGAGACCCGTATGGGTGAGTAGCGCGCTTTATAAATGTTAATGATTTGATTTGATTTGACTATCTGATTTCCGGATATAGGCTTCCGTGAAAGATACTAGGAGCTTTAAAGTGCACTTGCTGATACCCTTTAATAAAATAATGTGTAATAGCTTCTTTAGAAACTGGACATAAAATGAGCAGAGGTACCATTAACGTACACATGGCAATTTACATTCTCAATGTTTGTTACATATCACTTTGAGTCCCCTCGTAGCTTGATAGTTGTTTGAGAAACCATAAGTAATAACTAAAATAATCGCTACTTGGCAAACCCCCACAATGCCTACAGTCAGTGGCGTGGGTGTGTGCCATGGGCCCTAAAAACACAAACAGGAATGATGGGATTCCTGCCCACCTGCTGAATATTAAGACAGACAGAGATGGTAATGAGCCACACAAACCATGATCCATTGATAGCTATGGCCCTTCCTATAGGTGTGCTCTAATAGTGTTCTGAATCTTATATTGAACATTCATCTGAAGAGCTTCAATGGTAAGTTTTCCAATGGAACGTGGTCTATTTTATATCATTCCTGGAAGAATGGAAGGCTAATTTGTCTGTTAAAAGCTTATAGAGTGTGACCTTGACATCCATGCTGTAATGAACAGACATCTTTGCTATTGACAAAAATTTCACATCTCCATCGGTGAGTGCCAGAACCCACCATGCTGCACAACTGGCCATGCATTTCCAGACGAAGATTATGAATATTCAAAGCCCTCTGTCTAGTGGTTCTAGGGCAGATATTGAATTTGTTGACAAATTACACGCTCATTGGATCCATTTAGCATTGGCTACGTTATCCAATCTTGAGCTTTTAATCATGGAGAGATCGCTGCAAGCTCTACGCACCTTAAAATCTGGGTCACCTGCAGACCCTGGTAACCCCAAGTTACTAGCAGAGGGGGCAATCATAATCAGCTGGTCAATAGGATATACAACATGTCCTTAACTACTGAAATAGTATCCTCTTCCTGGAAACAAGTTAATAATCTTTAAAGGTTCAGGAATGCTGACTCTCTCCTTTACAAACAATTCGCTCTTTATTCTTTTACCAGACTGCACACTTTAAGGTTCACTTTTTGTCCCATGTGAAACATTGTATCTCTGCTTATACTGCTCTTGTCCTGATTCCATTCTCCACCTAACATTATTAGGAAGCCAATCAACTCTCCTGGAGCCAGACGTGCGACCTTGAGTTTTGCGGCTCACAATTTGCGACCATTTGCGAGTCGCAAATTGCTAGTCGCAAAACCAAATGCTCAACAGTGTAACTCACAAAATGCACAACAGTGTAACTCACACTGTTTGCAGTTCCCAACTGGTAACAAATTACCTACCTCATTATTATTCATGAGGTAAGTTGCAATTTGCGATCCCATTGGGAATGGCTGCACTCACATGGATGGTGGTCTCCTGGGGACAGCAGACCACCACGTCTGTGACTACTTTTTTAAATAAAGAAGTTTTTAAAAAAAATGCAGCCTGTTTTCTTGAAAGGAAAATGAGATGCATTTCAAAATGAAAAATGTATGTGTCTATGGGACCCCTGCGCGCTCTGAAAAAATATTTTCACATGCATTCACAAAGAGGAAGGGGTCCCTGGACCCCTTCCCGCTTGTGAATGGGTTACCAACAATTTGAAATTGGTGGTAACTGTGGTTGTATTGCGAACTCAATTGCGGTCACAGATCAATCATACACCTCCCTGCGACTTGCAATTCGGAAGGGATGCCCTTGCAATGCCCCTTCTTAATTGCGAGTCGCAATCCCTAATTATGAGTCGGTATTTGCATGCCGGCTCCCAAAATAGAGATCGTACATTGGGGAAGGCCATTTTGCGGTCGCAAAAGGCGAAATTCACCTTTTGCGACCACATAATTGTGTCATACATGGGTCCCTAGGTGTTTCTTAGTGACCCCATGTTTTCCTTAGTACAGGGAGATCTCCCTCTCATCAACTCAAAAGGACTATAATTGGCCTCTTCACATTGTATAAATCTGTAGACACTTATAGTTTTCTTCAGTTTACCTTCCCAATCCAGTCCATTGCTGTTGGAAAGTTCAATTATTCCCTTTAAACACTCTGTTAAATCATTCCACATTTCCCTTCCCCTCAAGATGATATAATGTTGTGATTCTGTGTATTATCCCAGTCTTCTTCATGAAGATCTTGAAAACATCCGACATTAACTGCCCCCCATTGTCACTGATTACAGTTTTGGGTAAACCCTCCTGGTTAAAATCTTCTTCCATGAAGTTCACTAATGGCCAAGAATCTGCCTTATGTACAACCTTGACTTCAGGCCATTTTGAAAAGTAATCCACCATCACCAAGGTGAGTTTTGGTAATCCTTTAAGTCAATTCCAATCCTTTCCAGCAGCATGTGTGGTAATTCAATGGGGCGTAGAAGCAGTTTAAAAGCTACTATAGCCTTGTCAGAGTTTGTACATTTAATACAAACTCTTACCAGTCTTTAAATGTTTATATTTATTACTGGCCCCATTACTGCTTGATTTTGCGTTTAGGCTTCACAATTCCCATATGACTTTCATGGCATAGGTTAACGACCTTCTCTCTCGCACATCTTTTGGCAGTACTAGTCTGTCCCCTCTTATTAAGAATCATTCCACTACAGATAATTAATATTTTATCTCCCAAAATGGTGTCAACTTTTGCTTCAACTGACTTTTACATGGCCACCCTTTACTAGTGAGTTTCACGACAGTAGATAACACTATATCCAATGGTAAAGAAAAAAACAAAACTTCAGGTTCAATGCTCTGTAGCTCTTCAGAAAAAACTACTGCTACCTGACACTCTTCCCAGTCACAGTTGGGGGTATATTTATACTCTGTTTGCGCAGAATTTGCATCAAAAGTTTTGATGCAAATTTGGCGCAAACCTAACACCATATTTATACTTTGACGCCCGACCCGCGAACGTCAAAATTCAGCAGTGTGCTTCATTTTCTGGATGCGTGAAACCGCCTTGCGTTAATGACATGCAAGGTAGACGTTCCCGTCCAAAAAATGACTTCAAGGCAGGTGCGCCTTATTTATACTCACACTTCATTTTGACGCACAGGAGGAGGTGGGCCTTAAAAAATGGTGCACAGCCTGATTTGCGCCGTTTTTTAGCGCCTGGGTGGCGCCAGGCATTAAGGGACCTGCGGGCTCCTTTCCATGGTCTCTGACCATGGAAGCAGTCCACAGGTGCCTTTCCCTGCCCCCAGGGACACCCCCTGCCACCCTCGCCGACCCCTGGAGGACACCCATGGATTGGGGGACCCTTCCTAGGTAAGTACAGGTAAGTTGAGGTAAGTAATTTTTTTTATTTTGTTTTCGTGGCATAGGGGGCCTAACTTGCGCCCCCCCTACATGCCACTGTGCCCAATGACCATGCCCAGGGGACAGAAGTCCCCTGGGCATGGCCTTTGGGCAGGGGGGCATGACTCCTGTCTTTCCTAAGACAGGAGTCATTTCAATGGGGGTTGTGCGTCAAAAAATGGCCCAAGTCCGGTTAGAGCCATGATTTTTTACTCTAACCTGACTGTTTTTTGACGCACAACCCCCATTCTTCCTTACGCCTGCGCTGCCCGGTTAGAGTAATTTTTTTTGTACTCTAACCAGCCCACAGTGCCGGCTAACTTCAATCCATTAATAAGGAACCCGCCTGGTGTGTTGAAATGGCATTAGCCGGCGGTAAATTTTTGGACGCAAACCAGCGCCGGCACTGGTTTGTGTCAAAAAGTATAAATATGGGCCTTGGTGTTTTCACTTATGGGTAATGGTAATCTGCTTAAAAAATGCCTATTTTATTCCTTGCACAAGGCACATACCATACTTCATTCACATAGTCCAGTAGTTGCATAGATACATTGGTATTCTTGGGGATGACTTGCACCCAAGATCCAGGCACCCTCAGGCAGCTTATGCACAGTAGAGTATGCCCTAAAGGTAACTTCCTCGCAGCTTGTAATTAAAGTGATAACAGTCTAAAGGCTGCACTAGTAATCAAACTCTTGCCCATGCCAACATTAGCAGAACTTTGCTCCTGGTTCCTGATACTTAGCAGAGCAATGTGCAGTGATATAAATAGTCTTACTTTGCAAATAGTTGACTGGCAAGGGTTCAGCATGGTTTTGAGTCAACTTGTCATCAAACTTGTTATGCTGATTTCCATCTGACACAAAGCAGAGTCGAAAGCTTTTATTAAACAAACTCAAAACCCCTGGCATCAGCATGAGCGACAAGCAACAGGAACAACCTCCTTCACACCAACAGTCTCCCATCTCCGTCCCAGCATTCTATCTTGCCCACTACATTCCAATACTATTTTATGTACATTCTAATACTGACCTCATGAGATTCTATTTGCTAAATACTGACCTCACAACATTCTAAGTGGGAAATCCCAACACAACACCTTTAATACCATTATCACGCAAAGTCTCCAGCCTCACAATTCCTGTCATTCGGCCACAAAACTTAAGCTAGATGCGCACCTTTTGTTAGTTGCGTTAATTTCTGAGAAACCACCAGATTTATGCCTCCAGATTTCACTCACCTTGCTACGCCACTAAGCATACAGTGCATTACTATCCATTACAAACAGTATCAGCAGATTAGGGATGGCAGTCCTGCACTGGCCAGGATAACTGTACAACCTTTTCTTGCCTAGTCGGCATATTGTATAGTGAACTTGACAATCTGTGAGCCTGCTTGGAGGCACTCCATGTAAATTGAGTGCTGTGCGGGTGAGAGATTGTTTGCAGGGTGAATGGGTTCCCCTGGGAGTTGCAATGAACAAGTTCAGTCCTCCAGGTCAACAAATGGTCATGGTCTGTGTTGAAAATGGTTCTTTCTGCAGGGTCACCCCCAGATGTTTTTGCCATCATCCACCACTTTTCTGACCTGGTTCTTGCTGCTAAACAGTGTTAATGTTTTTGTGCTCTCTCCTTGAGATATGGTTTGATTGACATATACCCAATTGGCATATTTAATTTACTTATAAATCCTTAGTAAAGTGCACTACATGTGCACAGGACCTGTGAATTGAATGCTACGAGTGGACCTGCAGCACTGACTGTGCCACCCACTTAGATAGTTCTGTAAACATGTCTCAAGACTGCCATTGCAGAGGCTGTATGTGTAGTTTACCTTGCTATGCCGATCTGGCAAACTACCCCCTTTGCCAGAGCTAAACCTTCCCTTTCTATATATATAATTAACCCTAATATAGGCACCGGACAATCCAAAGGGCAGGTAGTGAAAGGTAGGGCATGTGCGTTTAAGTTTTACATGTCCTGTTAGTGAACAACTCCTAAAGTCATTTCTCACAACAGCAAGGCCTATCTCTCCTATAGGATAACATTGGGGTTATCTTAATACATCTTATAAGTGTAATTCACAATCTGAAAGAGATAAATATTTCGAGTTTTGTGTCTCTGGAACCACAATTTAAAATCAGAACTGGTAGTGAAGTTGGAATTTAAATTGTAATTCTGAAAATAGCACTTTTAGAAAGTTGGCATTGTCTTACCCAGTTGGTGGCTGCTGCCACCCTCTGATCACTTGTCTGGGGTGGGTGGCAGCTTGTGTTTATATATTTCTGTAGACAGCCACACACAAAGGGAGCTTAGGTGTGACATGTTGGCCTTGAAGGGCCATCCTGACATGATGGAAGAGAGAAGCTAGCCACAGCCTCACTTACACCTGACCTGAATAGGCAGTGTCCTGTCCCCGCACAAAGGGTTGCATAACCCCTGTAGTGAGCCTGAAGCCAGAACAGGAAGGGCAGGACCTCTGTGCACTTCAAAGGCCTGTCTTTGAAGTCTCCCTCATTTTAATGGCCCAACTGGGTATAAGTACAGGACTTCTGACACCACCAACTTATTACATGTCTGGACCTGTGACTACTCTGCCAGGAAGAAGGACTGCTGTGCTGAGGGACTAGCACACTGATGGACTACTGCTTTGCTGGATTCCTGCTGTGCTGGACTCCAGCCTTGATGTGCTGCCCTGCTGTCTGCTGTTCCCCTGCCTGGGTGAGAAGGACTGGACCTGCATCACTTGAACCCAGAGTGACCCCAAGGGCCAGATGACTGGTCTCCTGATTTGAAGTCTCAGGGAAATAAACAACTCACAAACAACTGACATCTGCACCTTGACTCTTCTGGCTGTGTGTCTGCCTTTCCAAGTGGTGCCACCCCAGTCCTGGATCCTTGGAAGTGGGCCTAATGTGCTTGTTGCAGCAGAACCAACGCTTCTGCTTTCAATCAGAAGCATCACCACCACTGCTGTGCGGATCAGAACTGGTGAATCGCTCCTGTTGCAGGGATATGAAGAGGCGCATTGCTCCTGTTGTGTGGATTGGAACCGGTGCATTGCCTCTGCTGCGAGGCTCAACTCTGACACATCACTTCTGTTGCAGGAACAGCCCCGGCACATCGCCTCCGGACCTGCCACATCTCGGAAACTGATGCATCTCCTCTACTGCATTGGGAAACTCAACTCATCTTCTCTGCTGCATGGGGAAAAACGACACATCTCATCTGCTGCGGGGATCGACACCAGGGCATCGCTTCTGCTGCACCCCCGCATCTTCGATGTCAACACAACAAGGATTAAGGAACTGTGTACAGCAGCCCTCACTTGGTCCCTGTATCCTGCCCACACTCCACCGTGGTCAGCCTCAAACTTTTGATTTTATCCCGGTCCAGCACGACCGGATATCCCCGGTTGTCACTTCTTGCTTGTGAGTGATATTTTACAGTTTAGTCTTTAAAAATTCATATGTTAAGTTCTAGGCATTAGATTTTTTTGCCATTATGGTCTGTTTTATTTATTCAGTTAAGTTCTAGTTTTCTAACCTGGAGTGGAATCTTTTTGTGTGCTGTTTTAACTATTTTACTGTTTGAAGTGTTGCACAAATCCTTTGCGTATTGCCTCTTAATTTAAGCCTGACCGCTATGTGCCAAGCTACCAGAATGTAAGCACGGGTTAACTTAAGGTATGTTTGTGACTTACCCTGGCTAGGCTTGTGGTTCCATACTTGACCAGGGTGCATACCTCACCAATTTCTAACAGTCTGCATCTACGACTGCAGATGAAAGTTTTGCAGTGCCAAACTAACTAAATGTAATTTAATTAAAATGTGGAAGTGCCAATTGAGAGCCATTGAAGGCTATGAGGCAATGGAGCGCCGGTATTCTAGAACTGAGCACAACTCCAATAAACCACTTTTAATTTTAAGAATTCGATCCTAGCTAAAATAAAATTGGCCAAAAGCACAGCATTGCAGACAATGGTGAATATACCGTTCCATCTGACCTGTGTGGGCACTAATTTGATATTATGCATGAAGAGCCTAATGAGCTGGGCCTATGACATAGGATTTAGGATATAAATCTCCCAAATACTTAATTCATACAATCCTTGGGATCAACAGTAAAGCACTTGAGAGTCACGAACAATAAAATCAACTAAATAAATGAATAAAGGTCTTTGTTAATTATATCAAAGATATTTGAAATTAAGAAATATTGTGGGAATTCACGATGTTTAGTTTGGGCCAACTGATTCTACTTGAGATAAACACATTTGCAGATTATGTGAAGATACCTTACAAAGGAGCATGTAAGTTTCAAATGTAATAGACAGAAATCATTCAAATGAAATGTAAAAGCCCCTCACACGAAGAATGGTGTGAGGCGAAATAGAAAGCTCTACAAAAATTCACTTCAAAATGAGCAACTACAAGCAAAACAAAGGGTGACTAAAATGACATTTGGCTGTCAGACTGATGGGGTGGATCTGAAGATAAGGGCCCCCATTCATAAAGCTTTATTTCTACAGGTGTGACTTACTCTTGGAAATGAAATGGGTACTTCTTAGTGCTCTCCCACCACTGTGAAGTTTTAATATCGACCTGGATTCTACAATATCGACTTCCAATATATTGCCAAAGTCAGCAGCTGTGGAGTTAAGAATAGTAACTCTACACTTTCCCATGTTCTTTTCTTAATGTTATGTTGGAAGTCGATTATGTGGAGTTGATGTATATCTAAGTCGATATTATTGACCTTGATATTGTAAGACACAAACATATTTCACACCTTTATTAAAGATCAACTTTCCACTATCTGAGTCTCCGGAGTAAGCTAAGTCACATGGAGTTCAGGACAGGACTACTTTCTACAATGTGTGACTTCACATGAAGCTCAAAACCACGATCATCTGTCGGCGATCACCACACTAACGGGCCTGATTTAAGGTAAGTGGTGCTGCACCTTTTCTTGCACCCCTCAGCACTCCCCTAACTCAACCACAGGATACGGTGCACCATGAAGTTAGTAAGGGAACTACTGTCAAATATTTTTGTGCTAGTTTGGAACTTTGCAGGATTACTGTCAACAATGTTGATGCTTATCCTGCAAAGCCCATTGAGGCCCATTGTAAACAATGGTGTGCCTGCTTTTAAGGCCTGCTCTGAGCAGGCATTAAAAGTACCGGAAAAAATTATGCAAAGAAATCTCTTCGATTTCTTTGAGCCATTTTTTTACCCCCCTCCCCCAAGCGAGGGAGCACGCCGGTGAACACATTATGCCTGGCGCAGGCATAATGTAGCGCAAAGGGTTACAAAGTGGCGCAATGCATGCATTGCGCCACTTTGTAAGTTTGTCTCAGCGGTTATGGCCTCATTGGAGTAAGTAGTGTAAAACAAAATGATGCTAATGTGGCTTAAATCTGCCCCTAAGGATCTAAAAAATCAGGATGCACTTCCACCTATAAAAAAACTTTTGGTGTCATTCAGTGTTTGGAGGACCTCCCTGCGAAGAGCCCAAGTGACATAGCTACTCTCTCCATGAACCCCTGCTAAACATAGAGTGCCCACCAATCGTGGCTTTTTTTCCCTCAAAGCGGAGCCCACCATCTAGGTTTCAGTTGCCTTGGGGAGAAAAAGACCAATGGCAGCAGGTCAGCCTTTCCATAGTAAACACGGGAGGCAGGCCTGTCTTATGTCATATCTTAAAACAGACCATCAAAGTGAGAGTTCATCCTTTGAAATGACATCAGCAATGTCCTTTGCATGCAATGAGTTGAATACCAGCATGCAGGGGACATTTAAGACAGTTTCCTGTCTGGGCCCACAAAAATTTACATTGCAATCAGAGTTAGTGAGAATGCTTGTGTCTTTGCACTGGAGAAGATGCCCTAAATATGGCAGCTCCTCAGATGTCATGGCGATCAGTACTAAGTCTGCCAACGGTTTTCTTACAGAAGATGATGGTGTTTCCATTGTCACGAAAAAGGTATTCCCCTGACTCTATTTAAGGCTGGGGAATCAAGAAATAGGTGGACACACAACTGCCAATTTGTGAATGCCCTGTTACATCTCACTTCTAAAGGAGACTTTTATGTATTCCATTTCATGTAAACTGTAAACATGCTCTTTTACATGCAATTTCCATTTAATTTGAAGCAACAGATAATAAGATGATGGTGCATTTGCCCCTTTGGAACTGACGCACCAATGAGGGCCAGGGAAGTGAAATACTATTCATAACAAGAGGCCTAAAATACCTGCAGCAGGAATCCTACCTTACAGATCCAACCAAAATCAAAAGTGTCCTTGCAGCACTTCTTATCTGCGGGGCACTGTCCAGTCGTGCTGACAGTAGGTGGTATTACTGCAAACTATGTAGGGGTACTTGTATCTTTCAGATGGACACTGTCCAGGCTTTACTACTGACAAGGAGAAAGGAAAGCAAAAATAAAGTCCTCCATTTCACAGAAGACTCACACTTTACTGCAAATATTCCCTTTTTAGTTGTTAGGATAAGTGTTACTAGTAAATAAATGCTGTATGTATGATTGTTGTTATTCCCAAGTGAAAGAAACTCACATTGACATTGCAGATAAATGATGAAGTTGAAACTTGTTTTGTAGCTAAAATGAGTATCTGCAACAAATATATAACATTATTGTTATATGTGGCAAATGCACTTTGGCAAATAAATCTCTGTGAGCCAGGAATCTCTCTATATGGTGGGTGGTCTGCACAAGGTGAGCAGAGGTGAACGTCTTCACCAATCCAGCAGGCCTTGCATGGTCTAAATGGCCCTCTCTGTTCATTACATACTTTCTTCATTGCACACATCCATACATGTTTGGAGCAACATTTTGAAATGTCTCATCACCAAAAGAATTGGCTCCCCCTCGCTCCCTGGCTGCTCTTCACCGAGAAGTGGCATATGTCTGCTCAGGAGCAAAAACACACAAAAATGGTCAATTGGCAACCAGAAAAGGTTAGAAAGTGTGATCTCTGCTCCCAAACCCTCAGAAAGAGCATAGGGCCGTGCCAAAATTCCTTTCTCATAGCACCAGTATTTGGTCATGTCAGCGGGTCAATGTCCAATAAAGCAAGAGGCCGCCAGTGTTCTGCACTCATCCACCCAGGCTGGTAACCCTTGAGCAGTGACTCGCGTAAGTCAGATACTGTTATTTGTTTATTGCATGGCTGATTGGGGAAACATCATTGTCAGTTCTTTCAGTCATTTCTGTGATGCAATAAATGCTTTTCTTTTTGTTAATAAACATTTTAAGACTTTCCTTGGCTCAAGAATAGAGTTTTCTTTGATAATATTTAGCTATTTCATCTGTTATTGTACCAGTATTGTATTTCCTTTTTCAGAATTCAGTCATTCCACATTATTGTTTTTTACTCATGTTACTTGTTTTATTGCTTGTTTTATTTTCAGCTGTTTGGTCACGTGTTACACTGTCTTTTAGTTTATACTTGACGGAAAGATAGATGGACAGATGTATGGCTACTTAGGGGCTTATTTAGAGATATGGCATGACCGCAGCCACCATGGCATATTTGGATATCTCTGCCTGACTGAAAGAGGTCTGTATGCCTTCAGAGGAGCTGCCACCACAAAGGCTTCCCAGAAGGTATTCTAAATTTGCTGAGCGGCTGACATGTTTCACATGACCGCTAAACACATTCCCAAAGCAGAAGTTTGTTTTTGATAAACAAAATTCCAATGACCCTGACACTCTGGAAGTTTTCTCACAGGTGTGGATGGTAATTTTTTCTGTTTTTTACTATTTAGGGACACCAGCCCTTTCCTGGTGGTCCGGAATAGAAACAAGCATTTGCAATGCAAAGTGTCTCGCATTTGTTCGAGTTAGAGCTATTAGTGTTGTAAACTCCTAACCGGACTTTTTTTTACCACATGAATTGAAAATGAAAAGTAATACAGTTTCACATAAGTGAGCCCATTAAAAGTGCCACGGCATCAGTGTGAAGGAGCGCACAAAAGGGAAAAGGAGTTCGCTCTCAGTCAAACGTATCAGCAACAGTGCAATTAGCTATGCAACAGGGGCGATGACCAAGGGGTAACTAAACCGCCCCAAGGAGGGACAAACGTAAATCATTTAACTACAAAAAGAAATTATTTTTGAAGGGCAAGCCCATGAACGAGTGATAGTGGTGGGTGTGGTTAAAATCCCAGATACATATTAACACGTCGGAAAAGCAGCGCTTGCCCGCTGCTATGCTCGACCTAAAAATTAGGTGTTTATTTCGCCCTTGAAATGCCAGAGTGTTGCTTTTATTCTCTGGTATTTTGCCAATTGAACCAGGGTACTGCATCATATGTTTGGGCACTTTCATTAATATCACATTTCTGTTAAATATGCCAAAATTCTGCCAGTCACATGAGGGCCAACATGGGCCACATGTGCAATCCACGTGCAATGCCCGACAGTTGTTTTCAGAAATGCTTTTGCTTAGTTCTGTGTAGAACCACATGTCATCTCACTAATAATTCAGAGATGCTTGTAGTAGTTTAGAGATCAGAAAAGTAATAATGGTGGCAGGGCTCCAAAAATATAGACACCCAGCACCAATGGGCCAAATAATGGTACTGGACAACCAGCACGTAACACCTGCACAACGTCAGAAATATATTTTGAACACCACAGAACAAACTGTTTGTATTCAGTGCCTGCCACCAAGTCTATCCAACCCACTTGGCTTATATGCTGATCTAGTTGGTGATGTGCCTGTTCAGTGTTCCTTTCTCTGTATTTATTCTCTACATCCATATACTCAGTTTTCGACCTTCAGGAGAGGGGTTTACTTTAGACGAAAAAATGTCGATGCTTCAAATCAGCGTCGGTATTATAGCGCTAAATCAGGTATTAGCGCTACTTCTGACAAAATATTTTATTCCATCTTTTTTTTTATTGACAGCAATGTCAATCCCGCTTTATCCTTGTGAAGCTGTAATTACCTTCCTGCATGAGTACATATCTGTAGCAAGCTGTTCTTTGTAACAATTAAATAAATTACAAATACATTAGCAACCATTAACCACTTTCGCTTACCATTTCTTATGTTCACTTTTAAACGCTTAAGGCCCCACAACAAGTGGGCTACAAATTTCCAATGCTTGCACCAAACCCCTGTGTAAACCGTTGCAGCTGGTTAATCCAGTGTACAATAAAAGCCACATCCACTGCATTTGTCCAAATAATTTTCAGCGTTTCAAACAAAACTAAACTTACTGTGTGGAAAATGGCTTAGCGGTACTGTGACTTGTATAACTGAGTGTGATAAGCGCTGAGCTCCATATTATGCTACCGTTCTCGGTTTAAACTGGGCTAGAATGTATTTGTCGGACACACCTCTTCCCCCAGTTTCACTGTTTATATGCCCCATCGCCCACCTTGTACATGGGGCTTTATCTGGCGTATGCCATTTCTATTGCCTCAACACTATCTATTGGTTGACGGATCTTACTAAGTTATGTTTCTGTTGTGCCAGTCTCCTGAAATCAGTTTCGCCAAAGATACTTATTCAAACCTACAAGTGCTAAGCATGTATTTATGAAAGGCGTAAGAGTACGCGAAAAGTATGAACGACAATGCACAATTCTTATATATTTTCTTTGGAGAGGGCATTCGTGTGTGTTGATGGAGGTTTTCACGTGGAAACTTTCATTATGTCCCTTCTCTCTTGAACCGAAGCATAGTTTGATTGTGTCCCGATTGCCAGTATTTTTTCGCTTTTGCATCAACGCGATTTCCTCTGAGCGATATTTAGAATTGCTGTGAATGTAGTAATTACTGCTGCAGCTCCGTTTATCGATGTTGTAGTTGGTTGAAAGGGTCAGACGCTACAATGGTAATCATATTTAATCCTTAGCAGGCAGAAAGGATGGGAGCAATCATACCTATCCAATAACAATTGAAACAAGCGAGATCGCGCTGCGAACAAAAGATAAAATGTAGTCCACAAACCTGACAGAAAACAGCGAGCCTCGCATGTTTTCAATACTTTGTCGATGCACTGGAGGAGGGTTAACCCCTGGAAAAGGCATGACGTATGCGTGCCTTCCATTAATGAAAGCAAGCAGATTTTAACAGGCAATCCCACGAACCAATGATAGACACTGATGTGACATGGACGGGGCTCTGAGCCCTTTTCTAACTCCTAAAGCGCCTTGCAAGCGAAATGCATGCGCAAGCGCATGCGACGCAGGCTCGACCCTAACAAGTAAAGCAGAATGTCCACCCTAAATAGGACCCATCAGGTACCTACACTATTGGCCCCATACCTGTTCATCCTTTTATTTAAGGTTTCTTTGAGAAGGGACACTGCTAATGGGGAAATGATGGTCCTATTGACTCTAAATAGAGCAAGCAGATTGTCAGTTTGGTGGATAGAGTGTAGTTGCGTATGCTGCACTGGGGTAGAGAGCAGTGGAGGAGAGTAGTGCAGAGTAGAGTGGGATAGAGTGGTGCAGAGTTGAGTGGCATAGAGGGAGGTGGCATAGAGTAGAGTTGTGTATGGTGCAGTGATGTAGAGTCCAGTGGTATGGAGTGTAGTGACAGATTAGAGGGGTGCAAAATAGAGTGCAGTGTTATAACGTGCAATGGCATGAGTAGAGTGCAATGGAGTAGAGTGCAATGGTGGAAATGTAGTGATATAAAGTGCAGTGACGCAGAATGCAGTGGTGCACAGTAGAGTGACATAGAGTGCAGTGGTGTAGAGTGGAGTGGTGCATAGTAGAGTGGCATAGAGTGCTGTATTGTGGAGTAGAGTGGTGCAGAGGAAAGTAGTGTCATATAGTTCAGTGGCATAAAGTGCCTTGGCAATATTGCAGTGGTGCAGAGTAGAGTAGGATGGTATAGACTGCTGTGGTGCCAAGTAGAGTGCAGTGGCATAGAGTGCAGTGGGGTAGAGTGGTGCATAGTAAAGTGCAGTGGTGTGGAGTGCAGTAGTACAGAGTAGAGTGGCATAGATTAGAGCGCAATGGTGTAGAGCACACCAGCATAGAATGCTGTGGCACAGAGTACAGTGACATAAAGTACAGTGGCACAGAGTACAGTGGTGCAGAGTAGAGTGGCATAGAGCAAAATGGCATAGAGTGCAGTGGCATAGAGTAGAGTAGTGGATTAGAGTGGCGTAGAGTGCAGTGTTGTAGATTGTTGTGTAGAGTGTAGTGGTGCAAAGCAGATTAGAGTGGCGTAGAGTGCAGCGGCATTGTGTGCTGTGGTGCAGACAAGTTTTAGAGAGGCATAGAGTACATTGGTGCAGAGAGTATTGACATAAAGTAGTGGCACACAGTGCAGTGGGACAGAGTACAGTGCAATGGGGTACAGTGCAGTTGTATAGAGTAGAGTGCAGTGGTGTACAGTGGAGTAGTGCAGAATAGTGTGACAGAATGCAGTGGCATATAGTGGAGTGGTGCAGAGTGGCCTAATGTGCAGTGGACGAGAGAAATGTGCTGTGGCATAAAGTGGCGCAGTGTAGAGGACAGTGGTATAGCGTGCAGTGGCATAAAGTGCAGTGGTGCAGAGAGGTCCAGAGTAGAGTGACGTAGAGTGCAGTGGCCTAGAGTAGAGTGGGGCAGAGTAATGTTCAGTGGCATAGAGTGGTGCAGTGTGGAATGTCCTACAGTTAAATGGCACATGCTGTGCTTGAACACAAAGAAAAAAGCTGCTCAAAAAAAGAGAGCAGTGGATGGACAAGAGTACTTGGTCCATGCTCCAGGAGAGGGTTAAACACAAGAAAAGGACATGACACCTGCAGGCCATGAGAAAAGGGGATGACGGAAATGAGAGAAATGCAAAAGCTAGCATATGATAAGCTGTGGGCGGAATGTAAGCTCATTGTATGTAAACAACATGTCTCACTGAGACAGCGCATACACTGTTTAGGTGAAATCTAAAAAGAGGGAGCTTCTGGAACCAGCAGGCTTGATCATGAGTACAGTGAATGAGATGGTCTGTACTCACCAGTGGTTTGTTGTGTTGTCACCTGGTCACATGCTATGTGCAGTCCACAGAGGGCAAGGACTGCTGGCAGTAGAAGGAAAGATTTGCTGCCCCCTTTCTGCATGGTGACCCTGGGATCGGTTTAACTGCAGGCCTAGCCCCATCTGGGCTTTAAGACCCTCTCACAGGTGCCACTGGATGAGCCTGACGTGGGAAACACCCTCCAGGATGACTTTGTTTTGAATATCCCAGCTGGGTATTTCACAATTCATCTATGTGCTCTTGCCAGCCCCGGGAGCAGTTCCTATTTAGCTGTATCCAGCTTAGAATTTGCCAGTGAGTCACCGATAATTATCTCTGTTTTGTCTCTTCTGTTTAGCACTTGCCTCATAATGCTGAAATGTAGCCAAAAGGTGCAAAAGCTGCCTTGCCCTGCAAAAACTGAAAAGGCATATGTTTGAAAGTGCTTGCTTGGCCATCCGGGCAAATCATAGAAATGGTGGTACGATAGACATCACATGTGCTACTGGGGGCAAGAAAGGAAAAACAAAATCAAGTTTGATGCTATATTAAGGTGACAGGGCAAAGGATATGCCACCTTGAGACACTAACCAAAGGCAGCAACAACTAAAGGCATAAAAAAAACAAAAAATAACTTTTACGTGGGCTTGGAAAATTCTGCGTTGGAGCCCACCAGAGCAACACATCATCCACATGTTGAGATGGACAGAACAGTCAAGTTCCTAGCCTTATGAAATACATTTTGGCCTAAGTCTTGACTATAACATATTGTGGTGGTGGGCATGCTATCAGATTCATAGGGATAGTGAAGAAACACCAGAGTCAGTGATCTGGTTTGATCCTAAGGTCCAAAGTACGTGTCGAGCCATTCCAAAAATTATCATGTGAAGGGTGTTTCAGAGGACATTACATAATTATGATAATGGTTGCAGTGCAAATGTTAAAGATTTTAATATCTGAGTTTTCATGTTCATACAATGAACTTTGTTTCTACATTGGGTGACTTTTAACTCTTCCATGAAATAAAGTGGACTCCCTTTTGCCACTAGGGAAGCATTGGTGAGCTCTCTCTTAAATCCTGGAAAGGTACCCACTGACCTTACTTCTCATAGACAGTAGTCAATTCTGAACACAGAGTACAACATACTGAGTAAAATCCTAGCCTTCTGACTACTCCCTCTGCTGCCACAATTGAATGATCCTGATCAGAACGATTCTGTTGGCTTTGTTGTGTAATGGAGGCAGTTTGGGATCATTATCCAGATGTCATCTGTATATCTCTGGATGTCCACCAGGCCCGTTTTGGAATTTCATTGAGTTAACCTGTCATACTCAACACCCACACCCAGGGCTTGGACAGGCTGCTACATTTCAAGGGCATATCAAGTGTTGCACAGAACACAAGGCTGTCCCTTACTCCTGTTCTTATTTGTACTATAACCACCAGCACAGTACATGTGACACTCAAGAGTGGGAGATTCCCATGCATTGTGCCTTTCGTTCAATCTTATTGTACGCCAATGACATGGCGCTATACTCAAAAGAACTTCAAAGAGATTTGGGAGACATTGCGAGGGCACCAACCACTTTCCTGTCTCCGGATAAATGTGGACAAATCATGCGCGTTGCCTTTGGCGTCAGTAACAGTAGGCCCTACCCCGTGGTTTGGAGACACAGCAGCACAGGTTGCTCCATGTACCTTTCCTTACCCAGGTGTCAATATTTACAGTGAAACTGAAATTGCCTTCTGGGTTATGTTGCCCTTTCCTCCGGCTGTCTCTCCCTGACAAAAAAGGCAGTGTTACTGCAGCTATTATTCTATTTTGTTGATCTCCTGGTGGTGGACCCTGCAAGGTGTTCAGGCTAATGAACACAATGTTGGAGGGACTTACCTGGAAACCTGGTTGCTGCAGGATTAGTGTTGCCAACTTGCAGCTTCTGCAGATCCTGGTGGCATGGGTGACAGTTGAGCGCCTTGGAACCGAATGGAGAATTGACGACAAGCTCACTGTTCCGTGATAGTAAGCTTAAGTCCGAAACTGATTTTATTCATGCCCATGGCTCTCCTGAGACCTTGTTTCTTAGTCATGCTTGTTTACTTCGCTAGGTCCGTCAGCAATAATTCCTTGATGGGACTGAGCCCCTCACACACACGGCATGGTGGACACCTAGCATGTTGGCTTTACTATGGAGCCAGGGCACATCTTAGGGTCTCCCGTGCCCCCTTAAACATGAATGGGAAACAGACTTGATCTGTGATTTCCTTGGACAAGGACTCTGCCAATATACTAGAATCACCAGAAAAGTCTCTTGCAACACAAGGTCTAAGCTCATACAATTCACAATGCTACTTAGGCTTTGTCTCACCTTTCCTACCATTTCCTCCATATGTTCTAGATATAAGGCCTTAGATGCAGATCTCCTAGATATACTATGGTCCTGCCCTGCAATATACTCATACAGGATGGGCATACCCACAATGATGGTAACCATCCCTGGCCTTGAGCAGTGGAATATGCCTGTGCAATGTCAGCTGGGTCTGCAATCTAGACCCAAGGGCTCCGTGACCACAGTAACATTTGCTAATCTAACCTTATCATTGGCAAAACAATTATCGACACAACACTGAAATTCCCCTACAGTCCCTAAGGCGGAATATTGTTGCGTGGAGGGAGAACGCTGGCGACAGGCCGGAACCAGGGCTATTGGTAGAGAGGAATGCAGAGGATTAAGCAAAAAGGCCATCTCGCTCAAACGGGATGCCGTACTGTAAAGATTTAGGGGCATAGTTATACTCTGTCTGCGCCGAATGTGCGTCAAAACTTTTGACGCGCATTCAGCGCAAACCTTGCCCCATATTTAAACTTTGACGCCCAAGCCAGCGGATGTCAAAATCCTGCCGTGTGCGTCATTTTTTGGATGCGGCAATCCGCCTTGCATTAATCATATGCAAGGTAGGCGTTCCCGTCCAAAAAATGACTTAAACGGCCGTGCGTCGTATTTATGCTTTCTGGCAAAAATGCTGCACGCCCGGGAAGCGGAGGCAGAAAATGACGTACAGCCCGATTTGCGTCAAAATTTAACGCCTGGGTCAGGGCAGGTGTTAAAATGGGGCAAACACACCTGTATTTGATCAGAACACACAGAAGCAACAGCAGAGCAGCAGAGCAGCAAAAGGGAGACATGGAGGTGCTTCTCATCCAGCGTGCACACAGACGCAGAGCCCAGCAACAACAACAGCAGCTACCACAACACCAGCAGGGACCCCAAAAGCAGCTCAGAAGGCAGGAGAGGATATGCTGCACCAGAACAACCCTTCATGGCCTCAGGGAACATGAGATTATCCAGAGGTAGAGGTTGAACTGGCAGGCCATTCAGCAGCTGCTGCGAAACATAGAGCCACAGTTGGCACCCACCATGCTGACACCCCACACCATCCCCACAGAAACTAACCTGCTTGCCGTACTTCACATGCTGGCAAGTGGCTCCTTTCAAAGCACTGGCGCCCTGGTTGCCGGAATATCACAGCCATCATTCTCTGCCTTTTTGCCCAAAGTACTGGATGCCATCATTGGACTCACACCCGCCACATCTGCTTCCCTAACACACTGCAGAAGCAGCAGGAAACAAAACAGGGGTTTTACCTCATTAGTGGCTTCCCACATGTCCTTGGTGCAATCGACTGCACACATGTACGTCTTGTGCCACCTGCTGCAACGGAACACCTCTACTGCAACAGGAAGCACACACATTCCATCAATGTACAGGCCATTGTCGATCACCAAGGATTGATCACCAACATCGTGGCAAAATATCATGGGAGTGTCCATGACTCATTCATCTTCCGTCACAGCACCATCAATCAACACTTCCAAGATGGACGATATGGCAATGGACTACTTGTTGGTAAGTACAAAAACCTACTCATATACACACTGCACAGCAACCCTCTAGGACACACAACATATACACCACAACAGCAACATGTCGACAGGAACACACTGAGGTCGTGACATCGTTAGCCATGTTTCATAGGTCAGCATTGAACCTGTCACACATCTGAAATGAGTGTACAATCTAATGTCAAGACGTCAATGATCACAACGTTTGGAGTGGTTTGCCTAATTGTCACCTTGCAAAATGTAAGCGTCTCAATGATGTTTAAATTAATCCATTGCATAAGTCTAAAGGTATGGGATGTCCAGGGTACATAGATGTGAATTTGTTAACAACACTGTCAAAATGAATCTGGGTATGGAACTATCATCTCACCCCCAGTGAAGACACAGGGACACCTGTGTCACAAGTCACAATGCTAGGGAGTGCACACTGTACTGCAAATCCCAAGACATACTGCTGACTATCGGTCAGCAGCCAAACACTCGTTCAGCCAAGGAAACAACACAATGCAGATGGTAAATCCTACAAGCCTAGTTTGCAACACAATAACACAAAAGAGTCACAGACAACACAAGACACCTACTGCCATCCAAGGTGATATCAATGGGGCAAGCTACATCAACATGATCCTATTCGTTTTCTCTTTCACCTGATCAGGGGTATGGGATCCAGCCATGGATAATGACACCATTTGGCAACCCAAGCACTGCAGCAGAGCGTGCCTACAATGACGCACATAGGAGGACACGCAGCATAGTCGAGAGGACCTTCGGCATCCTCAAGTCGAGATTCCGGTGCCTTGACATCACTGGTGGTAGCTTCCTCTATTCCCCTGAAATGGTCTGTAAGATCATTCTAACATGTTCCATCTTGCACAACATTTACATAAGAAGGAACATTCCCCTCTTGGAACCAGAGCCACACATGCCTGAAGAGGAGGAAGAGGAGGATAGTGGCCTGCATCATGAGGGGGAACAACAAAACACGGCTGCTGGATTGCGTAGGCGCCAACATATTGTGAACAATTTCTTTTAAAAATAATCACCATCCCCTCTGTATGAACGAATTTAAATAAACACCGATAATAATCACCATAGCATGGTCTGGCTAATCATTTTTGCTCACCTTTATCTCAAACTATCAGAATAAGAGTGTAGCCTCATGGAGCATTGCTGATATACCGATCAGGACACAGAAAATCCCAGAGCAATTGTGATGCGTATCATACAACGGTCACATACACAAACACTGTAAATGACATATATCTGTACATTTCACCTTTGAAGGGCAATAGCAGAGGACCACACCTATTTCACACATACATGTTGGCAACATGGTTCATCGCAGCATATGGCACACAACTAAGACACCATCACTCAATAAGGGGAAAACAAGCCTCATACATGAGGCAGTTGATGAGCTATTGCATTGGTAACAGGAATGTATGACCAGACCCTTGACAGCAGTAGGTCCAACTGCATCCAATCTTTGCAAGGACTATCTGTGACTAAAGTTCCATAGAAGCAGAACATAGACAGCACAAGTGCCACATATGACAAGCATTGCGCACATGACATTCCATGTACATGTCAGCCCATTTCCTAACTCCTGACACACCCATGCTCCTGGTCACAACCCACCTGTCTGAAGAGGTCCCTGGAATAGCAATATGTGTACCCCGATATTCCCTCCTCTACACACACAGACAAACAATAGTAATCCAGTGTGCTACACCCTTTCCTACGGTATACCATTGTCATAGTACATCTGACTGCATGGATGTCAGGTCAATTAATACACTGGATTGTAGTTACTAAGACCTGTTAGCACCTGTAGATTGCTTCTCATGTGAAAGGTACTGTTGGCCATTTGAATGCAAATCTCACATACAGGACTTGTGACAAACAGATGCAGCACACACCTGTGATCACCTCCATGCACATCACCCATCTGAACATGCACTGCCCCTGCTGATGTCTGGAACAGCATAGAAGTTGACATTTTGTCAAATACACCGTTATGCATTGCTAGTAATTAAGCCGTGTAACACAGCCCTTGAGTTCACGTGTCACCTTCAAAAACACAGGACATACACAGTTTTACATGTCAACTGTCTTGTTCTTCCTCCGACCAGTCTTAGTCAGACCACTGATTATGTAACTTGTGAAATTGCTGGATCCTGATTGACCCTGCATCCTGTCAGCCTGACTGGCATCTGTCTGTGCGTTACCCTAAAGATTCCTTGTGGCGACATATGTACCACACTTGCTTTACCAAACCTCTCATTCCTCAGAGAGTATTTTGTCATGTGCTTCATCAATGCATACCCAAATACATTGTATAGCATCATCTGCCTTTAATTGTACCATATTTGTTAAATTGTCTTTGAATACCAAAATCATGGCCCATCCCTTGTCTGGGTCTCATATATGCATGAACGACGAAGTGTGGCAGTGTCCCAGGGCCGTATGCAGGGATTGGGTACGGTGCCTCCAGCAGAACCAGCTACCTCTGATAATGTCCATGAAAAGTCCACACATATTAGGACCCTGACAGTTCACACGCTGAATCACATTGCTCACAACATATTGATGGGCTGTGCGTGGTGAAAAGCTGCGAGAATAATCAGCATAGAGGCTATGATGTTCCAGATGCAGTGGGAATTTTAGAGGCCAACCTGTGTACAAATGTTGTAATGACACCTGCCGGAACATGACACCTGAGACATTATCTCACTCAGCACACCAAGGTTGCCCTGTTGACAGTCTCCTTACACGTCTTCAGTGACAGGGTGGGACCATTCCCATGTAGGTTCTCATGTCCACATTGACTTTACTCACATTGATCTCTGAAGGATACTCAGTAGATACAGCAATAGCTGCCACTGATTCATGATGAGACCTGGACGTAACTGTGACAACATACACCCCTAAAAATAAACAGGATCAACATTGGACCACACACATGAACAAGGCACCTCTGTGCAATTGATCACTGGAAAAATGTGGACACGTGCTGCCTCGTCTGCTGGTCCACCACAGCCACTGGAGAGTTGTGGCTCAGTTATATGACCTCAACTGTGGGGTCATATTACATTTGTGGTTCACCTATGGCTGTCTGGGCCAATTACATGTTACCCACTTCGTCTATGCATGTGTCTGACTCACTGTGGGATTCACCAACAAGTGCCTAGGAAGCAGTTACCAAAAAACTAGGACATGGGATGGCCAAATTGTGGACCATTGACACGAACAAGCGTCTGCCATCTAGCTGGTGCATGCTTTGTCATTTGTGGTGTCTACGTTACCCAAAATCTTGGAAGTGCACACAATGGATGTTGCTACATGTATGACTAACACATGTCCTCTCTCGTTTCCACAATGACTTGCAGCTAAGGTTTGGACACATTGGCCCTCATTCTGACCTTGGCGGGCGGCGGAGGCCGCCCGCCAAAGTCCCGCCGTCAGGTTACCGTTCCGCGGTCGAAAGACCGCGGCGGTAATTCTGACTTTCCCGCTGGGCTGGCGGGCGGTCGCCTTCAGACCGCCAGCCAGCCCAGCGGGAAAGAGGCTTCCACGATGAAGCCGGCTCGGAATCGAGCCGGCGGAGTGGAAGCTGTGCGACGGGTGCAGTTGCACCCGTCGCGTATTTCACTGTCTGCGCAGCAGACAGTGAAATACATGTAGGGGCCCTCTTACGGGGGCCCCTGCAATGCCCATGCCAGTGGCATGGGCACTGCAGGGGCCCCCAGGGGCCCCGTGACCCCCCCTACCGCCATCCGGATCTCGGCGGTCCGACCGCCGGGATCTGGATGGCGGTAGGGGGGGTCGGAATCCCCGCGGCGGTGCAGCAAGCTGCGCCGCCGCGGAGGATTCAATGGGGCCGCGGTACACTGGCGGGACCCCGCCAGTGGTGCCGGTCCGACCGCGGCTTTACCGCCGCGGTCGGAATCCCCATTGGAGCACCGCCGGCCTGTCGGCGGTGCTCCCGCGGTCCTCCGCCCTGGCGGTCAAAGACCGCCAGGGTCAGAATGACCACCATTGACTTCACATTCATACAAGCATATTTGCAATAATGCATCTTGTGATGCACACCCACTGGGTCGACTAATACATTAGTAGCCACTGCACACACATTGAGAGATAGGCATTGAGGTATTGTACTCATGTGCGTCACCTTGCTATCCTCTCCTGATGCCAAAAATGCCCAAATTGTGCAATACATATATGTAGGCCACAGATATGGCCATCTAGTGCATCAGCCAAGCGTCAAAATCCTGTTAATGAAGTAGCAGGTCATGGTCCGCTGCAGTATGATGTCTCACATGTGAACATACACTATCAACACCAAAGTGGGTGCAATCAGCCTTTCTCAGTTGTGTCCCAAATGTAACATAACATTAAAATGAAAAAAAAAAAACAGTTCATGCCCTGAAATTTCAACGTTTTTATCGTTATGCGTCATATTTTTATATTTTTCGACGCACAGAAGTGAAAATTAGGTCGCATCCACATAATTGTAAAGACTATTTACTATTATTTGGATGTGGCCTAATAGTGATCCTACACAAGTGGTAAAAGAAAATGCTTTTGACATGCTGGGGTGATGTGGCAGACAGTGCAGAGGGACAGGATTTGCCAATGAGTAAGTGAGAGACAATCACTGGGCAGGATAACAAGATTAACAGTGGTTTGCAGAACAGTCATTGAGTACAGTTGTTGTAAGACTGGCATGTTACAAAGCACTGGACCTTGGTAATAGTTGGCCATGTGGCAGGGACTAGTGCTTCCTGGTACTTTTCCGTGTGAAGGTGATCTGTTCCATGTCGTCTTCTTCTTCTTGTGTGTGTGGCCTCCCCTGTCCTTGGTGGTGGTGGCTGTGAAGGGGCATCACACACCTCAGTGTTAGAAGATGTGGAGTCAGACATCCCGGTCACTGCTACCTGTGAAGGTCTTAAGGGCAGTACTGCTGCAAGGAGGATCTGCTGATTCCTAAGAATAACAGCCACATCACAATGGTAGGCAGCCAGGTCGGCCCTGAGAGGGTTATGATTGCATTTGTGCATGCAGTGGAAGGTTTGGGGTGCGAGGTGTTGTGGCAACTCCCTTACTGCAGTGGTGAATTCCTTGACTGTTTCCTGTAGTCCTTGCAGGATGGATGTTAAGGCTTGCATAGCTGCTGCCTGATCTGCAGATGACATCATGCACGAACGCACCCCCTCTAGGCTGGCTTCCATAGTTTGCATCCACACCCGTACCTCCTTGGCCAGCTCCCGCTGTACCCCAACTACAGTTCTCTCAAAGCTGGTGCCTGTGTCGTCTGAGTCCTCAGCTGTATTGGAGCTGACAGGTCTTACAATTGGGGTGGTGGGTGGATCCTTTGCGATGGCTGCTTGTTCTATGCTCCTCCTTGTGACTCAGGGTGGGGTCTGGAGGGTTCCAAGAACATCTTGGATGTCCTGCTGGGGAATGTTTGTCAGCACGTCATCCATATCATCAGGGTATTCCGGGACAGGCATATCCACAGGAGATCCGTTGTCCTCTGAAATAAAATGGGGTACAATTAGTGTGTGTGTGTTGTGGCATTTGTGATGTGACATGCCTGCCTTGTGATGATTTCACATTGAGATCTTGTTTCCTGTTCATTGCTCCAGTCTTTCAGATGGGCATTGTGTAGGAAAGTACCATCTTGCCTGGCATGTTACCCCCATTTTTCACTGTATATATGTTGTTTTAGTTGTATGTGTCACTGGGACCCTGTTCTCCAGGGCCCCAGTGCTCATAAGTGTGCCTGAATGTGTTACCTGTGTAGTGACTAACTGTCTCACTGAGGCTCTGCTAATCAGAACCTCAGTGGTTATGCTCTCTCATTTCTTTCAAATTGTCACTAACAGGCTAGTGACCAATTTTACCAATTTACATTGGCTTACTGGAACACCCTTATAATTCCCTAGTATATGGTACTGAGGTACCCAGGGTATTGGGGTTTCAGGAGATCCCTATGGGCTGCAGCATTTCTTTTGCCACCCATAGGGAGCTCTGACAATTCTTACACAGGCCTGCCACTGCAGCCTGAGTGAAATAACGTCCACGTTATTTCACAGCCATTTTACACTGCACTTAAGTAACTTATAAGTCACCTATATGTCTAACCTTTACCTGGTGAAGGTTAGGTGCAAAGTTACTTAGTGTGAGGGCACCCTGGCACTAGCCAAGGTGCCCCCACATTGTTCAGGGCCAATTCCCTGAACTTTGTGAGTGCGGGGACACCATTACACACGTGCACTACATATAGGTCGATACCTATATGTAGTTTCACAATGGTAACTCCGAATATGGCCATGTAACATGTCTAAGATCATGGAATTGCCCCCTCTATGCCATCCTGGCATTGTTGGCACAATTCCATGATCCCAGTGGTCTGTAGCACAGACCCTGGTACTGCCAAACTGCCTTTCCTGGGGTTTCACTGCAGCTGCTGCTGCTGCCAACCCCTCAGACAGGTTTCTGCCCCCCTGGGGTCAAGCCAGGCTTGTCCCAGGATGGCAGAACAAAGGACTTCCTCTGAGAGAGGGTGTTACACCCTCTCCCTTTGGAAAATGGTGTGAAGGCAGGGGAGGAGTAGCCTCCCCCAGCCTCTGGAAATGCGTTCATGGGCACAGATGTGCCCAATTCTGCATAAGCCAGTCTACACCGGTTCAGGGGACCCCTTAGCCCTGCTCTGGCGTGAAACTGGACAAAGGAAAGGGGAGTGACCACTCCCCTGACCTGCACCTCCCCTGGGAGGTGTCCAGAGCTCCTCCAGTGTGCTCCAGACCTCTGCCATCTTGGAAACAGAGGTGCTGCTGGCACACTGGACTGCTCTGAGTGGCCAGTGCCACCAGGTGACGTCAGAGACTCCTTCTGATAGGCTCCTTCAGGTGTTAGTAGCCTATCCTCTCTTCTAAGTAGCCAAACCCTATTTTCTGGCTATTTAGGGTCTCTGTCTCTGGGGAAACTTTAGATAACGAATGCAAGAGCTCATCAGAGTTCCTCTGCATCTCTCTCTTCACCTTCTGCCAAGGAATCGACTGCTGACCGCGCTGGAAGCCTGCAACACTGCAACAAAGTAGCAAAGACGACTACTGCAACTCTGTAACGCTGATCCTGCCGCCTTCTCGACTGTTTTCCTGGTGGTGTATGCTGTGGGGGTAGTCTGCCTCCTCTCTGCACTAGAAGCTCCGAAGAAATCTCCAGTGGGTCGACGGAATCTTCCCCCTGCAACCGCAGGCACCAAAAAGCTGCATTACCGGTCCCTTGGGTCTCCTCTCAGCACGACGAGCGAGGTCCCTCGAATCCAGCAACTCTGTCCAAGTGACCCCCACAGTCCAGTGACTCTTCAGTCCAAGTTTGGTGGAGGTAAGTCCTTGCCTCACCTCGCTAGACTGCATTGCTGGGAACCGCGACTTTTGCAGCTACTCCGGCCCCTGTGCACTTCCGGCGGAAATCCTTTGTGCACAGCCAAGCCTGGGTCCACGGCCCTCTAACCTGCATTGCACGACTTTCTAAGTTGGTCTCCGGCGACGTGGGACTCCTTTGTGTAACTTCGGGTGAACACCATTTCACGCATCCTTGTAGTGCCTGTTTCTGGCACTTGTCTGGGTGCTACCTGCTGCTGAGAGGGCTCCTTGTCTTGCTCGACGTCCCCTCTACCTCCTGGTCCAATTTGCGACCTCCTGGTCTCTCCTGGGCTACAGCAGCGTCCAAAAACATTAACCGCACAATTTGCAGCTAGCAAGGCTTGTTGGCGTTCTTTTGGCGGAAAAACACTTCTGCACAACTCTCCACGGCGAGAGAGATCCGTCCACCAAAGGGGAAGTCTCTAGCCCTTTTCGTTCTTGCAGAAACCTCAGCTTCTTCTGTTCAGTACAAGCTTCTTTGCATCCACAGCTGGCATTTCCTGGGCATATGCCCATCTCCGACTTGCTTGTGACTTTTGGACTTGGTCCCCTTGTTCCACAGGTACCCTAGATTGGAAATCCATCGTTGTTGCATTGTTGGTTTGTGTCTTTCCTGCATTATTCCTCTATCACGACTTCTTTGTCTTTGGGGGAACTTCAGTGCACTTTGCACTCACTTTTCAGGGTCTTGGGGAGGGCTATTTTTCTAACTCTCACTATTTTCTAATAGTCCCAGCGACCCTCTACAAGGTCACATAGGTTTGGGGTCCATTCGTGGTTCGCATTCCACTTTTGGAGTATATGGTTTGTGTTGCCCCTATCCCTATTTGTCCCCATTGCATCCTATTGTAACTATACATTGTTTGCACTGTTTTCTAAGACTATACTGCATATTTTTGGTATTGTGTACATATAACTTGTGTATATTTGCTATCCTCATACTGAGGGTACACTCTGAGATACTTTGGCATATTGTCAAAAAAAAAAGTACCTTTATTTTTAGTATAACTGTGTATTGTGTTTTCTTATGATATTGTGCAAGTGACACTTGTGGTACTGTAGGAGCTTCACTCGTCTCCTAGTTCAGCCTAAGCTGCTCTGCTAAGCTACCATTATCTATCAGCCTATGCTGCTAGACACCCTATACACTAATAAGGGATAACTGGGCCTGGTGCAAGGTGCAAGTACCCCTTGGTACTCACTACAAGCCAGTCCAGCCTCCTACATTGGTTGTGCAGCGGTGGGATAAGTGCTTTGAGACTACTTACCACTCTTGTCATTGTACTTTTCAGGAGAGAAAAATATACAAAACAAGTTCAGTGTGTGTACACATAGCTAAAAAGTTTTGCATTTCCTCTTTTCACTCTTTTCTAAAGTGCTGAAAAGTACTTCTAAACTTTCAAAAAGTTCTTAAAAGTTTAAAAAGTTTTTTTTCTCTCTTTCTAAAAAGTTCTGAAAACTTTTTTCTCTTTTTCTATCACTTTAACTCTCTCTAAAAATGTCTGGCACAGGCCAAAATGTTGACCTGTCTAAGATTGCATATGATCACCTTAGCTGGAAAGGAGCAAGGAGTCTCTGCATAGAGAGAGGTTTGAGTGTAGGGAAGAATCCTTCCTTGGAATTGTTACTTAACATGCTTAGAGAACAAGATAAGGCAAAAAGTGCCCCATCTGTTGAAAAAGTAGCTAATGGTTCCCAATCTGATCCAGGGACTCCCCCAGGAAAAGATTCAGGAAAGAAACTCCCTAGCCTGCCCATTACTAGACAGTCTAGCATAGTTGGTAATGATGAAGACCCACACCATACAAATAGTGTTGTCTCACATCATAGCAAAAGCATTTATTCTCACCACAGTGGTAGTGATGTTTCTGTTAGCCAAGCTGTTAGGGTGACTTCTGTAAGGGACAGGTCTCCTTCTGTTCATTCCCATCATACCTCTGTATCTAGGAATGTCCCTCCCACCAACCCTGATGACAGATTGTTAGAAAGGGAACTCAATAAGTTGAGGGTGGAACAAACCAGACTGAAGCTTAAGAAGCAATAGCTGGATTTGGATAGACAGTCTTTAGAATTAGAGAAGGAAAGACAGAAGTTGGGTTTTGAAACCCATGGTGGCAGCAGCAGTATTCCCCATAGTCATCCTGCAAAAGAGCATGATTCCAGGAATCTGCATAAGATAGTTCCCCCTTATAAGGAGGGGGATGACATTAACAAGTGGTTTGCTGCACTGGAGAGGGCCTGTGTTGTACAGGATGTCCCTCAAAGGCAGTGGGCTGCTATCCTATGGCTATCATTTAGTGGAAAAGGTAGGGATAGGCTCCTTACTGTGAAAGAAAGTGATGCCAATAATTTTACAGTTCTTAAGAATGCACTCCTGGATGGTTATGGCTTAACCACTGAACAATACAGGATAAAGTTCAGAGAGACCAAAAAGGAGTCTTCACAAGACTGGGTTGATTTCATTGACCATTCAGTGAAGGCCTTGGAGGGGTGGTTACATGGCAGTAAAATTACTGATTTTGAAAGCCTGTATAACTTGATCCTGAGAGAGCATATCCTTAATAATTGTGTGTCTGATTTGTTGCACCAGTACTTGGTGGACTCTGATCTGACCTCTCCCCAAGAATTGGGAAAGAAGGCAGACAAAGGGGTCAGAACAAGGGTGAACAGAAAAGTTCATACAGGGGGTGACAAAGATGGCAACAAAAAGAAGGATGGTAAGTCTTCTGACAAGGGTGGGGACAAATCTAAAAATGAGTCTTCATCAGGCCCACAAAAACACTCTGGTGGGGGTGGTGGGCCCAAATCCTCTTTTAATCAAAACAAAGAAAATAAACCATGGTGCTATTTATGTAAAGTAAAAGGCCATTGGACAACAGATCCCAGTTGTCCAAAGAAAAGCACCAAGCCTCCTACCACTACAACCCCTACTGCTACACCTAGTGTCCCTACTAATAGCAGTGGTGGTGGGAGCAAACCTACTAATAGCCAATCCAAGGGAGTAGCTGGGCTCACTTTTGGTAACTTAGTTGGGGTTGGTCTTGTTAGGGAGACCACAGAGGCTGTGTTAGTCTCTGAGGGGGCTATTGATTTAGCCACCTTAGTTGCTTGTCCCCTTAATATGGATAAGTACAAGCAGCTACCCCTAATAAATGGTGTTGAGGTTCAGGCCTACAGGGACACTGGTGCCAGTGTGACTATGGTCATAGAGAAACTGGTCCACCCTGAACAACACCTACTTGGTCACCAGTACCAAGTAACCGATGCTCACAACAACACACTTAGCCACCCCATGGCTGTTGTAAATCTCAACTGGGGGGGGGTTACTGGTCCAAAGAAAGTTGTGGTAGCCACAGATTTACCTGTAGACTGTCTACTAGGAAATGAGTTGGAGACATCAGCTTGGTCAGATGTGGAGTTGGAGGCCCATGCAGCAATGCTGGGCATCCCAGGGAATATTTTTGCTTTGACAAGGGCTCAGGCCAAAAAGCAAAAAGGACAGGGAAGCTTGGATCCTGGAACAATGGACCAAGTGCTCCCTAAAGCTAGGGCTAGTAGAAGCAAACCACTTCCTACTATCCCTCCCTCTACAGTGGATTCTACTTCTGAAGAAGAAGAATTCCCTCCCTGTGCAGAACCTACACCAGAGGAGCTTGAAGCAGACACTGCTGAGCTTTTGGGTGAAGGGGGGCCTGCCAGAGAGGAGCTGAGTGTGGCACAGCAAACCTGTCCCACATTAGAGGGTCTGAGACAGCAAGCTGTCAAACAGGCTAATGGGGATGTCAGTGACTCTCACAGAGTTTACTGGGAGGACAATCTCTTGTACACTGAGGCAAGGGATCCTAAACCTGGAGCTGCCAGGAGATTAGTGATCCCTCAGGAGTACAGAAAGTTCCTCCTAACTTTGGCACACGACATTCCCCTAGCTGGACATTTGGGGCAAATGAAAACTTGGGACAGGCTTGTTCCCTTGTTTCATTGGCCTAGAATGTCTGAGGACACAAAGGAATTTTGTAAGTCCTGTGAAACCTGTCAAGCCAGTGGCAAGACAGGTGGAACTCCAAAGGCACCCCTTATTCCACTGCCTGTGGTTAGGGTTCCCTTTGAAAGGGTAGGGGTTGACATAGTTGGCCCCCTTGACCCTCCTACTGCTTCAGGCAATAGGTTTATCTTGGTGGTAGTGGACCATGCCACAAGATATCCTGAAGCAATTCCTTTAAGGACCACTACAGCACCTGCAGTGGCAAAGGCCCTCCTGGGAATATTTTCCAGGGTGGGCTTCCCAAAGGAAGTAGTATCAGACAGGGGAAGCAATTTCATGTCTGCATACTTAAAGGCCATGTGGAAGGAGTGTGGTGTGACTTATAAGTTCACTACACCCTATCATCCACAAACTAATGGACTGGTGGAGAGATTTAACAAAACTCTCAAAGGCATGATTATGGGTCTCCCTGAAAAACTCCGCAGGAGATGGGATATCCTTCTACCATGCCTCCTTTTTGCCTACAGGGAGGTACCCCAGAAAGGAGTGGGCTTTAGCCCCTTTGAACTTCTTTTTGGACACCCTGTTAGGGGTCCACTCACACTTGTCAAGGAGGGTTGGGAACAACCTTTAAAAGCTCCAAAACAAGATATTGTGGACTATGTACTTGGCCTCAGATCAAGGATGGCTGAGTACATGAAAAAGGCCAGTAAAAACCTTCAGGCCAGCCAAGAGCTCCAGAAGCAATGGCATGATCAGAAGGCTGTTTTGGTTCAGTACCAACCAGGGCAGAAAGTGTGGGTCTTGGAGCCTGTGGCCCCAAGAGCACTCCAAGATAAATGGAGTGGTCCCCACTCAATTGTTGAGAAAAAGGGTGAAGTCACCTACTTGGTTGACTTAGGCACTGCCAGGAGTCCCCTTAGGGTGCTCCATGTCAACCGCCTGAAACCCTACTATGACAGGGCTGATCTCACCCTGCTCATGGCAACTGATGAGGGACAGGAAGAAGACAGTGATCCTCTTCCTGATCTCTTCTCTTCCACAGAACAAGATGCTCTGGTGGAAGGGGTAGTTTTGGCTGATTGTCTTACTGCTGAGCAGAAATTCCATTGCATAAATCTCCTAGATCAATTCTCTGAACTCTTCTCTACTGTGCCAGGTACCACTTCTTGGTGTGAGCACACTATAGATACTGGAGACAGCTTGCCTGTCAAAAGTAAGATCTATAGGCAGCCGACCATGTCAGGGACTGCATAAAGCAAGAGGTGCAGAAAATGTTAGAACTAGGAGTGGTTGAGCACTCTGAAGGTCCATGGGCTTCTCCTGTGGTACTTGTACCAAAACCCCATTCCAAAGATGGAAAGAAAGAAATGCGGTTTTGTGTAGACTACAGAGGTCTCAACTTGGTAACCAAAAGTGATGCTCACCCTATACCCAGGGCAGATGAGCTCATAGATACACTGGCATCTGCCAAGTATCTAAGCACTTTTGACTTGACTGCAGGGTATTGGCAGATCAAATTGTCAGAAGATGCTAAACCTAAAACTGCATTTTCAACCATTGGAGGACATTACCAGTTCACTGTAATGCCTTTTGGATTGAAAAATGCACCTGCCACTTTTCAGAGGTTGGTGAACACAGTCCTGCAAGGGCTGGAAGCTTTCAGTGCAGCATATTTGGACGATATAGCTGTCTTTAGCTCCAGCTGGGATGATCACCTGGTCCACCTATGGAAAGTTTTGGAGGCCCTGCAAAAGGCAGGCCTCACTATCAAGGCTTCAAAGTGCCAGATAGGGCAGGGGAAGGTGGTTTATCTGGGACACCTTGTTGGTGGGGAACAGATTTCACCACTACAGGGGAAAATCCAAACAATTATTGATTGGGTTCCTAGGCCTCACTGGGTATTACAGGAGGTTCATTAAGAACTATGGCTCCATTGCAGCCCCTCTTAATGACCTCACATCCAAGAAAATGCCTAAAAAGGTATTATGGACAGCAAACTGTCAGAAAGCTTTTGAGGAGCTGAAGCAGGCCATGTGCTCTGCACCTGTCCTGAAAAGCCCTTGTTACTCTAAAAAATTCTATGTCCAAACTGATGCATCTAAATTAGGAGTAGGGGCAGTCCTATCACAACTTAATTCTGAGGGCCAGGATCAACCTGTTGCTTTTATTAGTAGGAGGTTGACCCCTAGAGAAAAGTGTTGGTCTGCCATTGAGAGGGAGGCCTTTGCTGTGGTCTGGGCACTGAAGAAGTTGAGGCCATACCTGTTTGGCACTCACTTCATTGTTCAGACAGACCACAAACCTCTACTTTGGCTAAAACAAATGAAAGGTGAAAATCCTAAATTGTTGAGGTGGTCCATATCCCTACAGGGGATGGACTATACAGTGGAACATAGACCTGGGAGTAGCCACTCCAATGCAGATGGACTCTCCAGATATTTCCACTTAGACAATGAAGACTCATCAGGTCATGGCTAGTCTTATTGTCCTTCGTTTCGGGGGGGTTGTGTAGGAAAGTACCATCTTGCCTGGCATGTTACCCCCATTTTTCACTGTATATATGTTGTTTTAGTTGTATGTGTCACTGGGACCCTGTTCTCCAGGGCCCCAGTGCTCATAAGTGTGCCTGAATGTGTTACCTGTGTAGTGACTAACTGTCTCACTGAGGCTCTGCTAATCAGAACCTCAGTGGTTATGCTCTCTCATTTCTTTCAAATTGTCACTAACAGGCTAGTGACCAATTTTACCAATTTACATTGGCTTACTGGAACACCCTTATAATTCCCTAGTATATGGTACTGAGGTACCCAGGGTATTGGGGTTCCAGGAGATCCCTATGGGCTGCAGCATTTCTTTTGCCACCCATAGGGAGCTCTGACAATTCTTACACAGGCCTGCCACTGCAGCCTGAGTGAAATAACGTCCACGTTATTTCACAGCCATTTTACACTGCACTTAAGTAACTTATAAGTCACCTATATGTCTAACCTTTACCTGGTAAAGGTTAGGTGCAAAGTTACTTAGTGTGAGGGCACCCTGGCACTAGCCAAGGTGCCCCCACATTGTTCAGGGCCAATTCCCTGAACTTTGTGAGTGCGGGGACACCATTACACGCGTGAACTACATATAGGTCAATACCTATATGTAGCTTCACAATGGTAACTCCGAATATGGCCATGTAACATGTCTAAGATCATGGAATTGCCCCCTCTATGCCATCCTGGCATTGTTGGCACAATTCCATGATCCCAGTGGTCTGTAGCACAGACCCTGGTACTGCCAAACTGCCTTTCCTGGGGTTTCACTGCAGCTGCTGCTGCTGCCAACCCCTCAGACAGGTTTCTGCCCCCCTGGGGTCAAGCCAGGCTTGTCCCAGGATGGCAGAACAAATGACTTCCTCTGAGAGAGGGTGTTACACCCTCTCCCTTTGGAAAATGGTGTGAAGGCAGGGGAGGAGTAGCCTCCCCCAGCCTCTGGAAATGCTTTCATGGGCACAGATGTGCCCAATTCTGCATAAGCCAGTCTACACCGGTTCAGGGGACCCCTTAGCCCTGCTCTGGTGTGAAACTCGACAAAGGAAAGGGGAGTGACCACTCCCCTGACTTGCACCTCCCCTGGGAGGTGTCCAGAGCTCCTCCAGTGTGCTCCAGACCTCTGCCATCTTGGGAACAGAGGTGCTGCTGGCACACTGGACTGCTCTGAGTGGCCAGTGCCACCAGGTGACGTCAGAGACTCCTTCTGATAGGCTCCTTCAGGTGTTAGTAGCCTATCCTCTCTCCTAAGTAGCCAAACCCTCTTTTCTGGCTATTTAGGGTCTCTGTCTCTGGGGAAACTTTAGATAACGAATGCAAGAGCTCATCAGAGTTCCTCTGCATCTCTCTCTTCACCTTCTGCCAAGGAATCGACTGCTGACCGCGCTGGAAGCCTGCAACACTGCAACAAAGTAGCAAAGACGACTACTGCAACTCTGTAACGCTGATCCTGCCGCCTTCTCGACTGTTTTCCTGGTGGTGCATGCTGTGGGGGTAGTCTGCCTCCTCTCTGCACTAGAAGCCCTGAAGAAATCTCCCGTGGGTCGACGGAATCTTCCCCCTGCAACCGCAGGCACCAAAAAGCTGCATTACCGGTCCCTTGGGTCTCCTCTCAGCACGACGAGCGAGGTCCCTCAAATCCAGCAACTCTGTCCAAGTGACCCCCACAGTCCAGTGACTCTTCAGTCCAAGTTTGGTGGAGGTAAGTCCTTGCCTCACCTCGCTAGACTGCATTGCTGGGAACCGCAACTTTTGCAGCTACTCCGGCCCCTGTGCACTTCCGGCGGAAATCCTTTGTGCACAGCCAAGCCTGGGTCCACGGCACTCTAACCTGCATTGCACGACTTTCTAAGTTGGTCTCCGGCGACGTGGGACTCCTTTGTGTAACTTTGGGTGAACACCGTTTCACGCATCCTTGTAGTGCCTGTTTCTGGCACTTCTCTGGATGCTACCTGCTGCTGAGGGGGCTCCTTGTCTTGCTCGACGTCCCCTCTACCTCCTGGTCCAATTTGCGACCTCCTGGTTCCTCCTGGGCCACAGCAGCGTCCAAAAACGCTAAGGGCACGATTTGCAGCTAGCAAGGCTTGTTGGCGTTCTTTTGGCGGGAAAACACTTCTGCACGACTCTCCACTGCGAGAGGGATCCTTCCACCAAAGGGAAAGTCTCTAGCCCTTTTCGTTCCTGCAGAAACCTCAGCTTCTTCTGTCCAGAAGAAGCTTCTTTGCATCCACAGCTGGCATTTCTTGGGCATATGCCCATCTCCGACTTGCTTGTGACTTTTGGACTTGGTCCCCTTGTTCCACAGGAACCCTAGATTGGAAATCCATCGTTGTTGCATTGTTGGTTTGTGTCTTTCCTGCATTATTCCTCTATCACGACTTCTTTGTCTTTGGGGGAACTTCAGTGCACTTTGCACTCACTTTTCAGGGTCTTGGGGAGGGCTATTTTTCTAACTCTCACTATTTTCTAATAGTCCCAGCGACCCTCTACAAGGTCACATAGGTTTGGGGTCCATTCGTGGTTCGCATTCCACTTTTGGAGTATATGGTTTGTGTTGCCCCATCCCTATGTGTCCCCATTGCATCCTATTGTAACTATACATTGTTTGCACTGTTTTCTAAGACTATACTGCATATTATTGGTATTGTGTACATATAACTTGTGTATATTTGCTATCCTCATACTGAGGGTACACTCTGAGATACTTTGGCATATTGTCATAAAAATAAAGTACCTTTATTTTTAGTATAACTGTGTATTGTGTTTTCTTATGATATTGTGCAAGTGACACTTGTGGTACTGTAGGAGCTTCACTCGTCTCCTAGTTCAGCCTAAGCTGCTCTGCTAAGCTACCATTATCTATCAGCCTATGCTGCTAGACACCCTATACACTAATAAGGGATAACTGGGCAAGGTGCAAGTACCCCTTGGTACTCACTACAAGCCAGTCCAGCCTCCTACACATTGTCCCAGGCCTATGGCCCACCTGCATGTCACATGTATAGTATGAAGTTATTGGACTTGTCAGCATAATCTCCTCTAGTGTAGTTTTAGGCCAAATAGTGAATTGCCACCTTCTTGTCTTACTCAGGCCTCCGTCTACATCCATTCTCATGGTGAGACCTTTTACTGGCTGTGGGTGCTCTGATGGCACTGGCACCACACTTAACAATCTGGACCTGTGCCAGTCTCTGATCTTTCACATCCACTTATATGTAGTTGACATGTAGCGTATCCTATGCATAGCATTGTTATGGCACGATATGGATGTTGGCATTGGTAATGTGTACAGCTGATGTTAGGGAATGTGTGGTACATTGGATTGCCCTGATAGTCATAGCAGTGTCCTATTTCCTCCTCTGACTGTGCAGGTGTATGTCAGTGACCAGATACATGTGTCCTCCCCCTCAATGCTGTTGTCTGAGCAGTATGACATTTGGAATGTTGCATTGTGACCCAGGCACAGGATAGACCCTGATATATGCAGCATGGGTGTGACCTTAGTGCTGTGTAGCTCCTAATGTGGATGACATTGGCTGATGTTTGCGACAACTATGGGCATTCACTTTTGACAGGAATGGAGCCTTTGTCATGTTTCAGGGGATTATTGAAGTTGTCATCCTCAACCCTCTAATTTAGGTGTGTATGATCCATGGGGATGTTACTGCCATTGGTTACTTGAGCTGCACACAGAGCGGAGGTGGTAGTGGCAACTGTTACATTCCAGTTGTCGGTATGACTAGAGGTTGTTAATTGGGCCCTAGTTATTGTAGGGGGTATAGTGGCTGACTTGTGCCAGGATGTCAATTTGACGTTGTGCTCTTCCCTCCTGGCATGGCTTTACCTTTGCTCCATCGTTGGCATGGCAGCATGCCCGCATGGGACTGTTGTTGGTGTTGGTGTTGTGTTATGGTGTGCCCCAGTTTCTCTCTGTATAGGCCATGCTCCCATGCCATACCCCTTTACCCATGCCACTCCATGTATAGGATGACTTCCATGCATTTTGTGGTCCGTAACCCTCCTTACAGTTGACATTAGTGCATTATAATTCCCCATGCAACTTTTTGTGCATGTGTGTTGTCTCCTGGTAGTCTGCGCTGTCCTGTCCTTGAATCCCTGTGACCATCTCCTCAGGGATGACGGCTGCGACCATCTCCTCCATGTGGTCCAGGGCCTCCTGGTGTGCTGGACTCCCACCTCCAGTCTGCAGTGCTGCCTTCCTGTTCCTGGCCGTCTTTTCCTTGGTCCTGCGCTTGCAGTCATGCCAGCGTTTCTTGCACTCGATGACTGTTCTGCGTACTTCTGCCACACTGTTAATCTTGTCAACAATTTGTTGCCATATTGCCTCTCTCCTACTGATTGGCAACTTTGAGGTGACAAACATTTGGTGCTGGTGTTCCGTCACCTCTTTAACCAGAATTTCCTGTTCCTCTGCACTGAAGCAACACTTTCTTTTCTTCTTAAAACTGTCCTGGGTCTTGTGTGGGTCCTCCTGACTGGTTCCTGGTCTGTTGTCATCTTCTTGGGGTCTGTACAGGCATCTGGGATCCATTTTGGCTCTCCTCTACTGAAATGGCTGTGTTTGCGGGGAATTTTTACGCTATTGCGTCAAAGAACGCTGCATATCTGGTGTGCGGTGTCCTAAATCGACCCACAGTAATTTCCGCCGCGTTAACATCGTTTTGCTTTACGACTTGACGCTGCGGTGTGCGTAAAGAAAAAGACTTACACCTGTAGTTTGCGCCGCTGTGCATCAAAGTATAAATTTGATGCCCGCACTGCGCACCAAAATGGCGTTAGCTGGCGGTAATATATTTGCGTCAAAAAGTATAAATATGGGCCTTAAGGTGCTAGGAACTGCCTCTGATGAAGTAGAGTCAGCGTAAACCCTGAGCGCATAGAAATACTGGGGATATCCCTGAAGGCACCCACCTCCCGATATGCACTTTGCACTCAGCAAACACGTTACACCTGTTCCCACTAAAAATAACACTATCTACTGTACACCAGGTGATGCATACAGTTTGATGGGGGAGAGACTGGATTGATTGGTTTTAGTGCACACTGTACTGTATTTAGATGATGCTTTGATGTGCCACCTTGTGTTGTGTCCAATATATCTGCATTTATTGTGATAATATGCTAATATAAGCATGCTGCTGGAGGTACAATACATCAATACTGGATTGCACTGTTGTACTTCAGTGAAAATGCAATCAAGTTTTCCTAAAATAATAAAAAACCATTGAGTGGACCAGAACGTCGGCAAATAGCCACCACCAAAAATCTGCAGCATTAACAGGAAAGTCAGGATGTATATTCCAAAGATGTATTTTTTCCTGCACTACATTTAACATCACATATATTGAATTATGAGTCCCCTGTAAACGTCAGTACACCAACATGAGTGACACATCATGTGATCACATCTTGGAGCAGTGCTTGACAATACCGCTACACATACACATGGGCAGGAATGTTCCCAATGCAGTTATTCTAAACACTGGCATTATCTCTTTTAAAAAAAAAATGAATCTGATCAAGGCTATGGGATACAGCAGTGGGTAATGACCCGGTAAGCCAACCCTCAGATAGAGCAGGACAAAGCATATTACCAGGCACTTATAAGGACACGTAATGTGGTGAAGTGGATCTTTGACCTGCTGAAGGGCAAGTTCTGCTGCTTGAATGTTTCTGGGGTAGATTGCTCTATTCCACTCCACCCATCCCACCGTGGTCTGCAAAATTATAGTGGTGTGTGCCATAGTTCAAAACATCTGTGTGCACAAGAATTCCCCTGGGAGGGGGGATCAACCAAAGGAAGACCCAATGGAGGAGGAGGAGAAGGCAGTTGAGCATGGAGACATCCAGAACTCTGCTGCAGGAACACGCTGATGCACTCACATCATCCAAGATGTTTTCACTTAAATCACACCTGTGAATGTATCACTGAAGCATGTGTGACAGTGCTTTCACATCATAATAAATCATTAAAACCATAATGTGTCTTGGTGTTTCTGTCAGAGTTCCAGAAAACAACAATTCGCCCACACCTTGGAAACTATAAGTATACCACAACAGTTGTCAATTAGGTTTGAACACCAACTTCATTCTCAAAATGCCAGACACAATGCACTAATATCTGTAAAGTGTTGAGTGTAATGTGTGTATTGCCCATTGAACAATGATGTTGTACTCAATACACTTATATCAGCCAAATATGTGTCCAAACATGACAAATTCTGACAAATTTAGATGGCAACGTGATGGTTTAGGCCCAAATGTGATGCATTTGCATGAAAAGTGACACCATCTCTGTGATCCTGTTGCTTGAGTAAAAAATAATTACACTTTGGGCCTAAAAGTGATGCTTTAGTATGAAAATAGTATTCATAAACTGAGACAAAAGGTCAATGCGAGAGATTTGACTCATCAATGGCAATAATCACCACTTTCATCGCAATCACACGCACGTGTATGACAAATAGTACATGTATCTCAGGAGACAGTACAACTGTAGGTGTAAAATCGTGTCAGTCAAATCTGAAATCAACTGTCATGAATGCCAAATATTGTCATTGCATGTCTCATACTGTTGGCAAAGTGTATCAGTCAATCAGGATACATAACAGATAGTATATGAATGTGGGGTCATCATCTGTTATGACTATTTACTAATTTCACCCCACTTTCTGTGCAGCTGACAAAAGATAATGTCTTCAGGCGTGGGTGACGAATCCTCATTTACACCCCCATATGGAAGCCCAGTGGAGCTTTCATCATGCATTATGCAGGACCCGGAGCATCGTAGATAGGACTTTTAGAGTCCTCAAGCACTGCTTCAGGAGCCACAATATGTCTGGGGGCTGATTACTCTACCCGCCATTAATGGTTTGCAAAATAATACTAGTGTGTGCATATTGCATAACATTTGTGCATGGACAAATGTCCCATGGTCCGATGACAATGAGGAGCAGGAAGCTCCGGACGATGAGGATGAGGAAGATGAGGAGGAAGCTCAAAATGTCCCATCAGTATCAGCAACACTGTGAAGAAACCATATTCTACAAAATGTAGTCACAAATGCATGAATGAGTTTCCAAACACATAAAATTGGTGCGCTAAAATAGATGGTGTGCAATTACTGTGTGTGTCTCATGTACAGCTAGCCATTTGTACGACCTCATACTTGTGGAGGATAGTAGAATTCACTCATAAAATGTTGACTGTAAAGTGATCCACATAGTACGTGGATAGAAACACCATCCAACCCTATGCAACATGTACCTATGCAACATACGAATCTGCAACCACATATCATATCCATTAGGAGACCTCATATCACACATACAAATGCTAAATACTAAACTTTTCCAGTGCTAGAGTGTCTACCTAATAACAATGTTCCCACATTTACCCCACTCGGCCCCAATGCCTAAGAAAACAGCAGTGATATATGCTACCATGTTTGTGTATTGCACTCAGATGCAAACAATAGCTTCACTCCCATGTGTACAGTCTTAGTGCAAATGTGAAGACATAACACCAAGATTCTGAGTATGAAATAATCACCCATTGCAAAGCACAAACAGCAAGGTACAAAGCATAAAAAGCAGGGTTCATCCACCCGAGCTGCCAGGAACTGATGCATCCCAATTTATGTTGTTTTGATGTGGCTGTGCATTAGTAGGTGAACATCCTATCTGAATGCATACCTATCACCCAACTTCAGGTATTCACACAATACAGACACATATGGTGATGGGTTGCCAATGGTCAACATATACATCATTGGACTACGCCTGACTAGTTGTGACTAGACAAGCTGAATTAGTGATCCACAAAATTGAGAGTGAGCCTGTGAGTAAAGAAAAAGAACTGTTGCAGTGTGAATGTGCAACACATATATTCCAAAACACAAGGTCATGCAGCAGATGCTTGTGTTGTCCAACACGGTATGGTGTGTGTTTCCGAAGGCTCTCTGTTAACAGTTGGTATGCACATATCAACATGGGTCATTAATGCCACCACACATCCATAGCAAATCTAGGGAACCAGTTTGTCCCATGCATGCCACTTACACTGTAGAGTGGTTGAAACACACAATGTCTGTCACTCTCTGAGTGGGTACACTGCAACCCCAAGGCATCCTAGGATGGCAGGTTTTACAGATATAAGCCTATGTACCACAGGCTGGTGAAGCTGGTGTCACCCCACTCTCGGCCCATGTGGTGGCACAAGCCTCTCAAGAATATCCCTGAGGCTATGCAAAGTCTAGTCGTATGGATCATCCAGTACTCATAGCTATGGAGTAAATGAACGTACTAAAGAGGCTCACAAATATTGCTCAGTGTAATAAGTGTGATGCAGGAATCTTGTTGGTGCATTGTTTCTGGACAACTTCCATGAAATATCTGGATAACTCATGAAAGCATGTGGATGCCAACATAGGGCTGCATAAAAGGCCCACAGCTCCACCCAATCTGCAGTCAATCTCAACACATCCATACACATAAATCATTCATGGAACAGTCCTACATGGCCAATGTGAGCAACAGGCAATAGGAAACATAGAAACAGATGAGCCAAGGTCACATCAATTGATACATCCTTTTTCAGGCCTACTGGAGATGTGTCCACATGAGTATCATTGCCTGTCACAGTGTCAACTACATGGATATTGCATATGAACATCAACTGTTACCCACACGCAACACCATCTTGAGGCAGAGTGTAGTAATGGTATGATGTATGCTGACTTGTTGTTCAGTCTGTCAGAGGTCAAACAAAGGTGGTCTAGTATTGCACCATCAGCATGAGTGAGAATCATGTACATCACAAATTATGTAAAATTGACTATCCAGGGCACCTTCACATGCTACCCTATTTGAAAATGACACCTTAAGTGCCACAGTGTTCACACCAAGAGCTCTTTGGTATAAGTACAGCAAGTGCTCAATGGCCTTTTGCACACACTTTTTGGTCCCCTGTGGCCCCTGGAAGTACCTGAAGGTGCTGCATATGATTGTGTCGATATTCATGACAAAGCTGTGGGTTAAGGACACTTATACTGGCTGTGGCATCAACAAAGGGTGCTGCCTCTTGTGCAGGGGTATGTGGACCCATTCTAATGCAATTATCACTCTGATTTGGACTGTACGCTGTATGTAAGATGTTGGGCTACAGGCAAAGTCAATATCCCGAGGTTCCCTAGCAGTGCGTCCCCTGATGGGAGCACCCTGGAGGGTGAAACAGAGGCAAATGGCCCCATACATACATTCCTTTCCAGATGTGTCCAGTCAATCACAGCATGTGCCTGAAAGGGAGAATTTAACCCCGCCCCCAAGTTACCTGACAGCCTGCTGCCTGCACCTTTGTACATGGCACAGATTGGCAGAAGGCTGCACTGTGTTAGATGTGGGTGTGCTGACTCCATTATAGGACTAGTACGGGGATTCCTTGGGGGTATCTCAAACAATGTAATCAGGTGCTGATACATTATTGGAACATGGGGCAGCTCTTGTAAGGTGTGCTGTTGTACTAAGGGATTGGGCCCTATGCATAGTATGATCCTAGTAATGCATGCACTCACACGTATGTACACTGTCAACATACACCACACACAAGCAAAGACAGAAAGCGGGTAACCTCAACTACTCACAGTCAACACAGTAATCCCTGTAACTGTTTACATGCATTGCACAGCACACTATACATAAGAACACATATTTGCACCATTGCATCAAAAAAAGACACATGAGCCCAATGGATGTTTTTACAGGCATTGTGTCAACCAAAAATAATGCATCCCTTCCGACGCATATGAATTACCGCATTGTGCTTTGACAGGCCTGTTTTGAAATCCACGCATTGGCTTGAAGCATCAAAAAAGTCAACGCATCAGTTTAAAATGTGACGCCTCTGCCCAGGAAGTGATGCAATGTATCAGACATGCTGCAAACCAGGAACTGTGAGGTTACTTTCATTTTCTCTTTAACTCATAGTCCATTTGTCTGTGCTTGAAAGGGGTTGTGGTGGGGTGTTGTAGGAGAGAGGAGTGGTGTTCTTGGAGTGTGTTGTGCTGTCTGCTGTCCCTGTAGGGTTCCTAATATCTACATCAGCCTTTGTATTTGTATGTTGCATTGTTTTGTGCTTTGTTTTGTCTGGTGTACATCTTAGGAGTATTATTGTTGTTAGGGGTAGTTTTTAGTATTTGGGGTTTTTGTTGTGCAGAGTGTATTAAAAAAGGGACATGCTAGGGAAGGGAAGGGTGGAAGCAATGAATCCCCAGGAGTTAGGTGAATTGCTGTGCTTGATAACCCACTAGCTGCCCAATATGGTGGCCATGGAAGGCAGAGTCGTCCAGGGTCACAAGTCTAAGGCACGGAAGCTATGGTGGGAGAAAGTCAGCTTTAATATGCAGAGTCTCTCAAGGTGGAGCGAACAACCCACCAACTAAAGCATCACTGGGCTGTTGTAATAATATTGGAACATGACCTTGTGGAATACCTCGGAATTGATGATGGTGGAACTGTTTTGTATGTGCACATGTTTTTTGATTCATTCTTTGGACCTCATTTGTCTAAAGATGTTTTTTTAAAGACGAAGCATGCCAGAGCCCCTGAAATAATATGCTGTCATGTGCCCACACTGAGCAGTGGCCCTTTCATACTTACTTAACACTTTCTCTGTTTGCAGCATGGTGCACATGTTAACAGATGTGCTGTGAACATGTTCAGTAAGTATGCACCTTTCTATTTGATAGCCTGCCGCAAGGACATTTGCTAACTTGTGTTCCCTGGGGTATGTGATGTGCATTTTCAGGAGCTGTCCTTTTTTGTAACACTTCAGTTGTTCATGTCCCACGTAAAAAAAAGGCCTGGTTTATGTAACTCTATAAAGAGATCTGAGCTGCGGAATGTTCTACATCTGAACATATCTCAAGCATGTTTGAGTCAGATTTGTCATAATTTAGCTTTGGGGATGCAGAGGGCATGTATGGTCAACGTCTGCAACTATGCAGCACTGACAGATACTGCTCTTCGTTACATGAAGAAACAAGGAAGGCAAATCTCTGATGTATATAGCATGCTCATGTACATGTGCAGAAAAGGGTAAGGCACAGGTATTGCTAAACCTGGCTGAGTGTGGTGTGTGAGTTATTTAGGTGAAGAGTGCCATGAAAGTCTGCTACCCTTGTGAAATATTTTAGTAGTGAGTAGTTTCAAATGGTTCTACAATGTGCTCACCTGATGTATGTGTTGTTTCATCATATGTGTGTAAGTCAGCCTGCCTCACCACTATGTCTTATTAAGGCATGTCAAATGAGCCATTTTAGTTGTCAGAGCCAGAATGCTCACATAGCCAAATGCAATTCATTATAATGTGCAATATTTCACCCCATTGTATGTGTCCTACAATCACAGTGCAATGTATCATGTTATGTCTAGTAGGTGGACCAGAGCATTACACTGCTAGAGAGGTGGAGAGCTTCAGTGATCTGGATATTACCAGTAAGTGTCATCCTGAATGTTTGATGGATTGTACAAGGATTGTGTTTGATGCTGGATGGTTCATGCAATGCTATGTTCAATGTACATCTATTCCAATTCATAATGCATATGTCAAACAAAATCTGAACGGAAAGAGGTTATGTTTTAGATGTGCAGTATCCTCATACTAATGTCAAGGATGGTATGATTGCTATCAAAGAGGGACCACATGAGTGCTGGTGTGACCAAAGAGCAATGACCACAGTGCCAGAATCTGTGAACATATGTGGTAGTAGATTCCTAGGTGGCAGGGAATGGTAAACCTAATAAGTGTATTTTAGATGCACAGATTGCAGGGATGATTGTTTATGTGCAGGAAGGAACGCCTTCCTGCACATAAAAAAAATAATTAATGGTGTTTTCCTCTTTCTATGTGTGCTGTGGAATGCATCACACATAGAAAGAGAAACATGTGCCTTCTGCCACAGTGTTGACCTTGTCCACAATGGTCTGCCATATGGTCTCTTTCCTCCCTAATGGCAATTTTGAGGTGACGAGTAGCTGATGTTTGTGCTCCATCACCTCAGTTATCAAGATGTCATTCTCCTCCTCACTAAACTTGGACTTCCTCTTCTCATTCTCTTGGGACTCCTTCTGGACATCCTGGCTCATACTGACATTGCTGGGGTAGTCCTGGGAGTCTGTGCTCTCCTCTGGCTTCCATATCTGCTTCTGGAGTGTCATTTGTTTGTGCCAATGCAGCATTTTTTAACTGTTTTTTTATGCTTTCAGCACACAAAAGTGATGGTAGGACTGCTTGCATTTCTTTATATGCCACTATTCAGCCTAGTGTCACTTTTGTAGCAGCAGCATACGTTTTCCTTCCGACGCGGCTCACTTTTTTTTGACGCAGCTAGAATCCTAATGCCATGGTGTGCCATATGGTAAATTTGTCGCAAACATACTATTATGATCTGTCGTACCACTGTGTTCAAATTTATGAGGCATCGCTACATTGCAACAGCAATGCATCATTTCCTGTAAATGAGACCCTGTGTTTAGTACAGCTCACTTGAAACATACAAAAAGGTATTTTAATAAATCAGCAAAACACAGATTGATCAATATGCCTAAAAACTAGTTAGGCAAATCAAGTAGACTTCAATCTCAAAGGATTAAATGGGTCTGTTATTTACTCTCTCAGACTAAAAGAGTAAATACTCCATCTCTCTGACTGAGTAACCATGCTCAGAAACATAGAGAACTCCACCGGCCCAGCCATCAATTTATTGAAAGCAGATATAACATAGCAGATCTGTGTCAAATACAGCAGAAAAGGGCTTTGCATGGATGGCCCCATGACAAATACACCATGAAAGTGGTAATACAGTGTGACTATATGACAAATGAAACAGGAATTAGTTTTACATTGGGAACTCTAACAAGTGCAAAAGGAAAGGATAGTATAATCTATGACAAACTCTAAACACTAAAGATGGGTGCTTTACATTGTTTAAAACTGAGAGACCTTCTTAAACAGATCTCTAGGTCAGGAAGGACTAGAGCAGTCAGGATTTCATTGTGGGCATACTGAATTTGATATATAGCATTACATAAAAGAGAATGATAATATATTTTCTTTTAAATGTGAAGGCACAGGCTGGTGATTGATTTATTACATGTTATTGAGTGTTTTGCAGCATGTATGCCTCATCACTTTCTTGAGTAAGGCTTGGACTTCTCTGCCTCGCCACCCTGAAATTCAGGTGATAAAGGGGTGTACTTAGTCCCAGGGCTTTAACTGTACCCTGTTTTGACTTTCTTTCAGGTGTTTGTTTGAGCTGCAGCTGTGTTTATCCACCGAGAACTTAGCTCTATTGTTTCTACCTTCTAGAGACATGGTTCATACAGTAGGACAGGCTTTCCGATGATGTAACTGTGAGACAAACACAGAAGGAAGGGGTTTTAAATGGTGAACTCTTTGACAAACGTAACTGGAAAGTATTTTACATTGTTAACCAAGTGAGAAACACCATAGAAATGGGTGTTACATTGTTTAACAATGAGATACATTTTTGAAGATCTTTAGTTCACCGGGGCCATTTAGGTCAGGATTTCATTGTGTACGAGTGTAATTTAGTATCAAGTTTTGTGTGAAATAAAGTTATGTTTAGCTGAGCTAGAGAAAAAGTAGATCTGAAGTAATCATCAAAATGTATTTTTAAAAGCAGATTTAAGAGACGGGCTTTGGAGCTGCCCTTATGTTGATGTTCTATTCTACAGGCTAAAGGTTAGTCAGGTTAGTCAGTGTTTGTGTTATTCTGTGTTATTCTTTTTCTTGAGTAGTTCCCTTGCAGTGCATGGCTGATGAAGAGTCCATGTCTATGTACTACAAGGAAGCAATGAAGTTCTATTGAATATATATTAAAAAAAGTTGATGCTCAACAGATTTCACCAGAGGGGGTATGACACCAACACCTTGTCTGCTGCAGTTAGAAAGATTGAAATGATTACAAGTAAGACTTTACTCACTGCCCCAGAAAGAAGGTAAATGTAAGGGAGAAAGTTAGGTTTATCACTACATACAACATCTAAGCCAACAAAGTGAGAAATATCCTTCAGAAACACTGGCATGTCCTTCATACTGCGGACACTGTATCCGCATATCTATCGACTGAACCTAGTGTTAGTTTCAGAAGAAACAGAAATTTGAAGGATATACTAGGTATGAATATGATCACCAAAAAGCTATAATCAGAGTCTCTGATAAGAGCACCTGGCTTTACACCATGCAGGAATTGTAAAGCTTGAAGATCTAGCTGAAAGGTACAATCCTTTTAACATACCTGAGACAAATCAAGATTTTAAGATAATGAAAGGACAAAATAGCAACTCAGTTTTTTGTGTATATGCACTACAATGCCCATGTAATCTGGTTTAATCTGCCAGTACTATTCACAGGGCAAAAAAATGGGCCTTGGAACACATGCAGGCCATTAACCACCCAGACAAGTAATGTCCAGTGGCCAGGCATTTTAAAGAGTACCATTCCAGAGACAGAACTCTTATTAGATTTTTTGTACTGGATCAAAATCCTCCCAACATCCGTGGTGGTGACCGTGTGTTTTCACTGCGGAGGTTGGAATCAAAATATATTATTAGATTCAGTACTCTTCATCCAGTTGGACTGAATATGGATGAGAAATTGGCAGTACATTTAGAATAATAGGTTATTACATCACTTTATGTTTCTTCTTTTAACCTTCCCCCTTGTCTGTTTGGGTTTTTAACATCACTTTCTTTTCTCACACAGGTGGTTGGGGGGTCACTGCGGAGATGTTGCAAGACTGCTTGAGCTAAGAGGTTTTTTTCATGTTTATTATGTAATTGATTTATTTTGGCCCACTATGTCTCTGCTTCTCAATATGATCAAGTACAGGGTGAGAGCTAGGTCGCCTTGATCAATTTATGATGCTTGTAATTTTGTTAAGTTTTTATAACACAATTTTGTTTGCCTATTTGTAAAGTGATGCCATTCACCACAGGGACATTATTCTTATCTTTATTTACTTGCATTTAACTGGAATAACTCTAGGTTGTGAATTCATCCTGTCGGCATCCCCATGTTTAATACATTGTGTGTGTTGTGACTAAACAGGTTAATTCAATGTTACTTGCTAGATCGGGCTTTCCTAATATATTTATGCTAATGGCCACTTGAGATGAAAAAACTGACAATCACTAATTTTCTTTTAATGTTTATTTTATTCAGGTTATTTATTTGGTCATTTACCAAGAATGTTTATATGTGATTATGATCTCTCAGCTATGTTTGAAGATGGTGTCTGATATAGCACATCTTCACACTCTTTCATTTGAGTTACCTGACAGGATTTAATGTCTGCTGTAGGACCTGACAGCCTTAGGGTGGTCACCCCTAACTTTTTGCCTGCCTCCTTCCACTTTTTGGACACTGCTTTTGCTGGTTTTAGGACTCTGCACACTTTACCACTGCTAACCAGTGCTAAAGTGCATATGATCTCTCCCTTAAAACAGGTGACATGGGTTTATACCCAATTGGCTTATTTAATCTTCTTGTACGTCCCCAGTAAATTGTACTACATGTGCCCAGGGCCTATAGATTAAATACTACTTGTGGGCCTGCAGCACTAATTGTGCCACCCACCTAAGTAGCCCCCAACCATGCCTTAGGCCTGCCACTGCAAGGCCTGTGTGTGCAGTTTCACTGCCACTTTGACTTGGCATTTAAAAGTACTTGCCAAGCCTTAACATCCCCCTCTACATATAAGTCACCACTAAGGTAAGCCCTAGGTAACCCATAGGGCAGGGTGCTATGTAGGTAAAAGGCAGGACATATACCAGTGTAGTTCATATGTCCTGGTAGTGCAGAACTCCTAAATTTGCTTTACACTGCTGTGAGGCCTGCTCCTTTTATAGGCTAACATTAGGGCTATGTTTAGTGACAGGTCCCTTGTGCATTCACTCAGACAACCCCAAACACAGGATGCCCAGTCACACTTGCACACATCTGCATGTTAAGTGGGTCTTCCTGGGCTGGGAGGGTGGAGGGCCTGATAAAGGACAGTAGCCTGCCCTCACACAAAGGACTGCCACACCACCTACTGGGACCCTGGCAGACAGAACAGAACTGAAAGGGGACCTGTGCACTTCTAAGCCACTCTTTGAAGTCTCCCCACTTCGAAGGCACATTTGGTTATTTAAGCAGAGTCTCTGACCCTACCAACTCAGACACTTCTGGACAAGATACCACTGGAGAAAAAACCCTGAACCAGAACCTGCAACCTGCCTGGCTGCCAAAGGGCTTACCTGACTGCTTTCCTACAAAGGACTGCTGCCCTGCTGTTGCCCTGCTGCCTTGCTATCCTCTGGCTCTGATGAGAGGTGCCCTCCAAGGGTTTGGATAGAGCTTACCTCCTGTTCCTTGAAGTCTCAGGACCAAAAAGACTTCATCTCTGCAAAAGAACTTGTGCGGCGAAAATCGACGCATAGCCTGCAAGAAACAACGCACAACGTGCACCGCAGTGAGAAAATCACTGCACGCTGAACTGGAACGACGCAGCCTGGCTCCCTGTAAAGGAGTTCGATGCAGCACCAGCGTTGCAACCGGAAATTTGACGCATGACCCACTGGTTTGACGCAAAGCCGAACCGTAACGATGCAGCCTGACTTCCTGCAAGAAGAATCAACACAGCGCCTGCCGTGCGGCAGAAATTTCCAGATATCACCCACCGGATGGACGCAGCCCCTGTGACTTTGTCCTGCACACCCAGGATTGTCCCCGGGGCATCCGAAAACCCCACAACCCACAGAGTATCCCAGTCTATGCGCCAGAAATCGCCTGCCCTGCATGAAAACTCAACAACGCTTCACCTGTGTGAGCTGGAAAAATCGATGCATACCTCCCCGTTTTCCACGCATCTCCTCCTCTGTGGTCCCTTGCAGAAAATTTTAACACAAACCAGGTACTGTGTGCTTGCAAGAGACATTTGTTGCCTTTTAAAGACTAGAGACTTGTTTTATTATTTCCTTCAGTGATAATTCCAAGTGTACTTTTCAAATCTTAATCATTTTTACCTCCATTTAATCAGATAAATATTATATATTTTTCTAAACAATGTCTGATGTATTTTTGTGGTGTTATACTCTGTTATTGCATGAGTTATTGCACAAATACTTTACACATTGCCTTCTAAGTTAAGCCTGACTGCTCAGTGCCAAGCTACCAGAGGGTGGGCACCGAATAATTTGGATTGTGTGAGACTTACCCTAGAAGATGAAGGATCACAAGAAAACAACAGCCAGCTAGGGCAATAAAGGCAAAAATCTGGATCCCAAAAGATACAATGAGTCACAAGAAAATGAAATGTTCAAGAAAGAAGAGACTCAAACAGATGATCTCACCAAAGAACAAAAGTATATTTCCACTACAATGTTTTTGCTTCCGTTTTCCTCAGGTAGTACAAGATGGTTTGCTCAGTGGCTGCACAGCTGACACTGCTGGATTTTCAAAAAGCCTCATGATTGATGATTCCAAGTGGAATGTGGAATAAATGCAGTCCTGAGAACTCTTCAGATATGCAGAAATAAAGTGGTATTGTCAGTGATGTTCAGTCCATCTAGATGCAGTGATTTTAAATGGTAAATCCTGATTTTCCCTGATGTCCAGTAGTTCTTCCTTTAAGACATGTTACAAAGGAAAAATCTTCAAATCTGATAGTAAACATAAACTTAACACTTGTATAGGGCACTACTCACCTGTTAGGGTCTCAAGGCACTGTACGCATAGCGCTGTGAAACCCCTCCTGTCTTTTCCCTGTGAGGCGCCCATTCGTGGGCAACCCCCAGGGTGAAGCCAGGCATCCAAGTGCTGTCAGGGACGTTGTGGAGGTTAAGCAAGCTATTGCCCAGAGTTACAGAGTGGGACCCATTAATTAGATTAGGCACTGAGGTCAGAATTATCTGGTCCAAGGGAATTGATCCCAAGAACCACCGAGGTGGGAATTGAACGCTGGTCGTGGGCCAGATCTTTGCATTAGGGTTTGCCGCTCTAACCATTGTGCCACACTTCTCCACATAGTAAATTGTTCATAATTATCAAATGATTGGCTACAGGCAGGTCAAGTTTCTTGTTAATTATTGCTGATTTGTGGTTCTGAATCATGTATGGATGTCATTCACTGTTTGGCCTACATATTGTTTTTTACAGCTTTGGCGTTGGTACTGAATTACATACATAATGCATGTTGAGGGACTTGTTTCACTTCACTTCACTTTTATGCTTAGACCAAACACCACTAATCTCTTCTATTTCCGCATTTTAATTCTTCACCATTTTATTCAGTGTTGGCATTGAACACTGGAAGCTCCTTAGAGTCTTCTGATATTTGTTGGATATTTTCATGGACTTTTTAGTTAAGTCCTTTTTGGAGCCACTCCAGACATTTGGTAATCATAATGGATGTTTTGCAATTTTCAAAGGCCCTAACTTCATCTGCTTCCAACATCAATGGCTGCAAAGAAGTGGGCGGAAACACTTACAACAAATTCAAGGAAGACCTACTTTCCCTCACTAACTCACCTCTATCTTTAGTGTAACATGACATAATGGACAAACTTACGCTAATAAAAGCATTTGTGGTAGAAATGCGGCCCTGCAAAGAATTTAAAGACAGGTGTTCTCATCTTGATTTTAGGATCACTGAGTTGAACAATGTGTCAGCGATGCTCAGAAAAGTTAAAACTTTGACTAGAAAAGTCAGTCTGCTACAAAAAACAAACTGAAGATTTAGAAAAACGTAACACGCAAAACAACCTTCACATTTAATGCATTCCGGAAGGATCTGAAAGGCAAGATATGATTAAGTTCCTTAAAATCTATATTCCCAAAACTGCTGGCTTATATGACTTGACTGACTTCAATATTTAAAGGGCACACTGTTTCGGTTCATCACAAGCTTCTCCATCTACCAGACCAAGAGGAATTATTGCTCTTTTCCTAAGTATTCTGACCTAATGAAAATCCTGTCAGCAGCTCAACAATCTAAACAAATGCTTTGGTCTGGCCACAAGATCGTCTTTAGTCAAGATGTCTCCAGAATGACAGCTACTCAAAGGAAGAATTTTTGGACCTGCAACCAGCCTTAAGCACTATGAGCGCTCAATATAGTCTTATTAATCCATGTGCCTTTAAGGCCATATATAAAGACAAAACAACTATGTTCAAATATATCCACAAAGGAGAAGCCATGGAACTTAGTAAAACTTGACTTGATTTGTACTCTTTGAGTCCCTTAACATTCACCTTGCTTTCTTTTTTGCAGGTCCCAAGCTCTCCCTGATGTACTGGATCCTGATGGTATATCTTCCTGTGCCTTCCTGTTCTTGTGTTCATGTTCTATTACAATTTCACTGTTTATTTTCTTGTTGGTAAGTCCAAATGATGAATGTTAGTTTTTGGTTCTTTATATTCATTTTCCTATGTGTTTCCTCCCTCAAGTTTAGTATTACCTTTTCATTCTCTGGGTTTTCGTTTCTGGTTGACCACTACTTCTCGCTTCACCCCCTCCCTTATCAAGAAGTACCTATTTCTTCATTGACATTCATGACTAAAGTTGTTTGGATTTCCGTCATCCTATTCTTCCCCCTACCATTGGGGAGCCATATTATCTCCCTACTCACCCCTCCTTCCTGTGATTCCTCTTTTTTGTCTATTACTTTTTTTAAATCTTTCTTTTTATTTTCTATGTGTAGTTCAATTTCCAATATGCAAATTTGTCTTGTCTTTATCCCATTAATTCCTCTAAATTTTATATTGTTTACAGCATAGGTTTTATTTGTTTCCTGTTGTCTATTTGTTCCCAAAGTCTCTTGAATGAATAGCTTACGTATTATCTCCTTGAATGTGAAAGGACTACGCAATCTGGTTAAAAAACAGAGGGTGCTTACTCATCTCTTAAAACTAAATTACAAAATTGCTCTTTTGCAGGAAACCCCCTTAAAGAACAAGATATTGATTGTTTATGTCATCATTGGGTGGGACAATTGTTTTGTTCTCCTGTGGTTGAAAACAAATATGGGATAATAATTTTGTTTCACCTTACATATTCAGATTATAAGTGAAGTTAAAGATGAAGCAGGCAGATGGATTACACTGACCACAAAGATTAATGGTACCCAACTCTCTATCTGTAATGTTTACGGTCCTAGAGGAAGGACCCACATTTTGGGGAGTGTTTCTCCTCTACACTATCACTGTATCCATTAGGCAAGTCATAGTAGGAGGGAATTGTAATGATTAATGGATCCTTTTTTGGATCGTCGTTTTCAGACCAGATACATTCCCAACACAATGAAGAAAGCTTTTAAAAAATCGATAAATTCCAGGGGTTTACTTGCTGCCTGGAGATTTTCTCATCCTAATGTTTTGGAATTTACTTTTTATTCCCATGTTTACCACTCATATTTCCAGAATAGATTACTTATTTCTCACACAGAATGTCCTCCAGCATATGCCTGAAATTAAAGAAGCAAAAAGCCAAGATAACTGTCATTACTGATAAACATGGGCTAGACACACGAGTGATTCAAAAATATTGGAGTGTTTTATAGATTAGTATTCTAAATTATGTACCCTGGAGACTTCTGTAGAGCTCTCTCTTTTGGATTCCACAATATACAAGTCTGAGATCAAAATGGCCATCTCCAAAATTCCCAAAGACAAGGCTCCTGGTCCTGATGACTTTTCAGTTCAGTTTTATTCAAAATTTGCAAATCTTTTAATTCCAAATGTATTATCTTTATTTCATATTTTTTCTAGTTTAAGGGCAAGTGTTAGGTACTTTTTCTGAAGCTATGTTACGCTTACTTCCAAAGAAAGGCAAGACTTTATCCATATATGGGCACTATAGACCAATTCCCCTCATAAATACAGACTGCAAGATTTTTGCAAAAGTACTTGCTTTACTTCTTAATCAAGTCATACCTGACCTAATCGGCAATCAACAGTTGGGCTTTGTGAGGGGAAGGTATATCTTGGATGCATTTAGAACTTTCCTTAATATCATACACATAGCTTCTAAGTCCACTATCCCTATAGCAGCTATTACTTTAGATGCGGAAAACGCCTATAACAGTGTTAATAATGATTTCATGTTTGGAGCATTGAAATGGCATGGATGTAGTCCCCATATTCTCAACTACATTAATTTATTTTGTTTCAGACCCTCAAAACACAACCCCTAAATATTTTCATCTATTAAATGAATATTCAATGGTATTAGGATGTAAACTCAATATAGACAAATCAGAAGTTGTGCCCTTGAACAAATATTGTTTTCATGAGTTATTTAAAGATACTGGATTCACATGGAATTCCAAAGCTTTAAATATCTAGGTATTTTTTACTCCAACTCCATGAAGGATACCATTAAAACAAATCTTAATGAAGTAAAATCTAAACTTTATAATAAGTCTGATAGTTGGGCTTCTCTACATCTGTCCTGGTGGGAAAGAGTAGCCACTATCAAAATGATGATGTTGACCATTATACATTTCTATTGTCTATGCTCCTTTTTACACTCCCTCTTGCTTATTTAAAATCTATTAACAGTTTGCTCAAGTGATTTTTATGGAATAAACAAAAATAACTTATCTCTTTAGCCAAACTTCAGCAATCTAGAGACAAGGGAGGGATCAATTTTCCAACTTTTAGGAAATATCATTGCACTTTTACTCTCAAACAAATTTGGACTTATTTCTGTCCCACCAATTGCAATCATCCTACCCTATGGGGCCAACTGGAACATTCACAAATTTCACCATTTTCAAATCCATGACATAGTTTACATCTCACAACCTCCAAAATCCTGCCTTTCACCAATAGTCATCATTCTATTTTCTGTTTCTACACCTTTCCTCATCCAGTTTACATCTCCCATAGAAGTTCTTGAGCATTCTCCTATTTGGTACAATAAAAATATAAAACTGAATAACATAGTTCTGTCATGGAAAGAATGGATACACAAAGGAGTAATAACCATGGAGATATTTTCAAATTTCAATATATTCAGCAAAAATTTGGTATCTCTCGTAAAAACACCACACAATAACAACACCTTAAAATCATACCCCTTCAACTTTTCTCCCAACTCTCATGCTTACACTCAGTACACAATCCTCTTCTCACTCTTATATTTTTCCCTCAAAGGTAAAGGCATCTTGATCTATAAAAGTCCTCACAAGTTTACCTACTGACAGACTTAAATGTGAGGTGGAGTTACAATGGGAAATGGACTTACATCAGGCTTTCTCTTAAACTTAGAAAAAAATCTGGTCTAAAAGATATACTACATCTTGCTCGCTCCTCCCCTTCCCTGCCAAAGTCATCGTGAAGACGTCAACAAGCAACTGACCAACTTCCTCGAAAACAACAACCTATTCGACCCCTCTCAGTTAGGATTCCGAGCCAATCACAGCACAGAAACCGCCCTCATCTCAGTCACAGACGACATCAGAACTCTGATGGACAACGGAGAAACAGTCGCCCTCATCCTCCTCGACCTCTCGGCTGCCTTCGACACCGTCTGCCACCGAACCCTAACATCCCGCCTGCGCTCCACCGGCATCCAAGGACTGGCCCTGGACTGGATCACCTCTTTCCTCTCCAACCGCTCCCAAAGAGTCTACCTCCCTCCATTCCGCTCAGACCCCACCGAGATCATCTGTGGCGTCCTACAAGGCTCCTCGCTCAGCCCGACTCTCTTCAATGTCTACATGAGCCCCCTCGCCGACATCGTACGCAAACACAACATCATCATCATCTCCTACGCCGACGACACTCAGCTGATACTTTCCCTCACCAAGGACCCCACTGGCGCCAAGACCATCCTGCAAGATGGAATGAAAGACGTCGCAGAATGGATGAAACTCAGCCGTTTGAAACTGAACTCAGAAAAAACGGAAGTCATCATCCTTGGAAACACCCCGTCCGCCTGGGTCGACTCTTAGTGGCCCACGGCCCTAGGCACCGCACCTACCCCCTCAGATCACGCACACAACCTTGGTTTCATCCTGGACCCGCTTCTCACCATGACCAAACAAGTCAACGCCATATCATCTTCCTGCTTCCTCACTCTCCGCATGCTCCGAAAGATCTTCCGCTGGATCCCCGCCGACACCAGAAAAACTGTGACCCACGCCCTCGTCACAAGCCGCCTGGACTACGGAAACACCCTATACGCAGGAACCACCGCTAAACTCCAGAAACATCTGCAGCGAATACAAAACGCCTCCGCCCGCCTCGTCCTCGACATACTCCGCAACAGCCACATCTCCGCCCACCTGAGACACCTGCACTGGCTTCCCGTCAACAAAAGGATCACCTTCCGGCTCCTCACCCACGCATGCAAAGCCCTCCACAACAAGGGACCCGAATACCTCAACTGTCGCCTCAGTTTCTACACGCCCACCGTCAACTTCGCTCCTCCAACCTCGCACTCGCCACCGTCCCTCACATCCGCCGCACCACGGCAGGTGGGAAATCCTTCTCCTACCTGGCAGCCAAGACATGGAACTCCCTCCCCGGCAACCTCAGGACCACCTAGGACCACCCTGCATTCCGGAGGCAGCTCAAACTCTGGCTCTTCGAGCAGCAGTAACCCCCTCCCCCTAGCGCCTTGAGACCCTCACGGGTGAGTAGCGTGCTTTATAAATGTTTTGATTTGATTTGATAGCACATCCCAAACACCATATTGTTTTACAACAGACTTTTTTTTACCCCCAAATCTCTCTACCGGTTTAAATTGTCAAAAGATACCAAATACTGGTCTTGCCCTCATGAAAATAGTGATCTCATACACATTTTATTTTAATGTCCTGGTGTTAAAACATTTTGTTACAAATCTGGAATAAAATAAACAATATATTGTCTACAGCTCTTCTTCCCTATGGCAGTCTCTAAATATGGTTGCCAAATTTGTTGACTTACTTACCACAGTTACATTACAAATTATCACCTCAAATTGGAAAGCTACCACTAAAATTTGATTCATGGATTGATGGAATTTACTTTGAAATAATCACAGAATAGATAGTGCCAATGTTAACACGATTCCAATGATGATCAGAAGAGATCTTTTATGGTTGCTGCTCACATCTTTCTTATATAGACAAAATGCTACCCTTTTAAGTACCAGTAACATTTTTTAACCCCAATGATTCTCATTACCAATTATGTGGTTGCTGTACTTATTCTTGCTGATTGTATAGTTCTGCATTTTTGAGTACCTAGTCGATTTTTCTTTTCTTTTTCTTTTCCTCTTTTTCCTTCTTTTTCTCTTTCTCTCTACTATCAAACATATTTTTAAAACGCTATCAAAATTAAAGTACATTGCCACAGCTTTATATAATATACATTGTATTATGCATTTATGTGTTGATATAGGATGCAAGTTTAATATGACCATATATTTACTTGTTTACCTCATGCATTTAAAGTACTTGGAACATATATTTTACAATGTACTACTATTTGTTATTTAATTTGTTTTTCAATAAAGCAATCTAAACTTACAAAATATCACTAAGACATCTTTTTATCCTGAGTACAAAGCCAAACTTGAAATTATATTTTGAAAAGAGATAACAGTGTAAGGCCGTTACCTGCCCACAGTGATCCTAATCATTTAACATCAATTGACATTGAAGCAGCCCATTTAATTTTATGAAACCAGAGGTTTCTCTCACTACTTGTACCAGTCAGCCTGGTGCCAGTTGTGTTATTGGAAAAACCCAGGAAACCAGCAGTACCTGAATTAAGGATTCGCATGGGATGACTCACAAAACCAAGTATGTGTACAATCTTAACAAAGGTCTGAGGACTTAGTGCCAGCTGTAATTATGGCAAACCAAAAAAATAACTTAGTTTTTTGGAACACCAGGCTGAGTCATCAGTGTGAGCTTGAGCATCCTTCCTTTTACCAGGCAGAAGACTTGGGTTGGCTCTCATAGGCCTCAATTGGGAATAAAACTGCATCACCTCCATTTAAAAATGGCACAAGTGGTGCAGTAAAGACAATCACCATCTTATCCTGGAACATTGCCATTTTGAAAAGGTTCCATTTAGATACAATACCAGAAACCTATGTTACCTCACATCCACTGATATGTTTGCAGGAAACATAGAAAGAGATCAAACGTCTGTTTAGTGGCTTCACTGAATATTACTTGCCAGCCGGTAAAGCAAAACTAAAGGTCATCTGAAGGGAAGTTTATCCAAATATGACTCCATTAAGCATGCTTTTGTTGTTACAGAATTAAATGTCAGCCTTAAAAACACGCTAGGTATTGATATTGATAACTGGGGCAAGCACCAGCCCCTTGCTGGCAATAAACATATACATTCCACTCAGCCCGTGCCTAAAGAAACAAATCACTAACTCAGTTAAACAGACGTTTCTGGAACTATCAGTCTCACTCTGAAATATACCCTGGATTTGTACAGGAGATCTTAATCTCAAATGAGACAATCATCTCAGGAAGAAAAGAGTTTTCTGTGGAACAGATGCTATTGACAGAATTTCAATCCAGCATTCTAGGTATAGTAACATGGATAAACTAGACCATTCTCTTCTTGCTACCTTAGAGGCTCTGGTTTAAGAGCACTAAATATTTTTATTTTTTCTCATGTTTACACAGCTTTTACACATAGGACTAACAAGGGTCATTCAGTATTGTATTCATTTTCATGGGTCTTTTTCACAGTATTCTGGAGTTTGCAATAAATTCCAAGATGTGAAAGTGACCAATACCCTCAACTTATAACTGCTGGAAATTAAAAAAAGAAGGCAGAACACACACTGGTAGTGGGGTTAGCTTCACCTATACACCAATGGAATAAAATTTAATGGATTAGTGGACCACTGTTAAAGTACACCAACTAGAAGCAGTTTGGAGGAATGCTGATTGTGTAAAAGGAAAATCTCATCCCCCGTTGGGAAGCAGCAATAAGTGAGTTAAGAAATGATCTGGTTGGTCAGCAACAACACCTCCTTTCCGTAGGAAAAACACAACACAAAACATAATATGCAAATGAACTAAGGGCCTAAAGGAAAATACTGGACCAGGTATCATAAAAGAGATATGAAAGTTATAGGATTACACCATGCCAAGAAACTTAAAGAACTGAGAAAGGCTAATAGAAAAGTCTTTGTGGAACTCCAGGAGGATGTGGAAGACCTACAGTGGTGAGGCCTCTTTTTGCTTGCAAGAGCAAGAATCAGCAAGTCTTCAGGCATTATATTAATCATCTGGATAGAGCTCAGAAGTTTAAAGATGGAAACACTGTTGATCAAGCATCATGGGGAGCTTACATAAACTCAATTGTATTATTTAAAGGACGTATAAGTAGGCTGACCTTGTAGTGACCACTCATTAAGCTCAGTAACCTATTCCTGACAAGGCATTTTAGGGGGAACTACTAAATGCCATGGTGAATGAGTCTCCCGCCCGAAAAGTCTTACTGCTGTGATCTATGAACATGGTACAGAGTACTGGTCAGCTGCTTTCCAGAATATATTTAATCATTGCTTGGCTGTTGCCTCCATACCATATTCTTGGAAAGGGTAACTATTACATCCTATATACAACAATTAGCAGGCCAATAGGTTTCACCTATGCAAACTATTGGCTTTGTCAATGGTTTTAGACCTTGCTCAGCTGCATGGATGGCCGTATCATAGCATTTTTGTCAATTACTTCAATTTCTGGTGGGATGGTGGGTCAGGAGGCATCTTGGAGAGTGGGTGTGCAGCCCGAACTTTGTCATTCTACATTCTTCAACCTAAGACTGCTTTCCAAGAGCCGCACAAAATGTCACAGAGTATTTTCTTTTATCTTCATATTATTCGGGGAGCCACTTTCCACTATGATTAATTACCAATATCATTATTTGTGAATTTGCCATACAAACAAGGCTGCAAAGGGAGGTGCTTAAGTAAAGGATTCAATACCTTCGAGTCAAATTTGCAATAAATAAATAAATGAACATCCCCAAATTAATAAAACTGATCCAAAACACAACAGAGGTCCTGGGAGGCTGGCAGCTGCAATAACAGACTGTTGGGTAGTATAATACAGCAACTATTAGGTACCAATTGGCCCTTTATGGCTTTGGGTCCTGGCACCACTGCACTTGCTACACCTATGGAATCTAAGCTCCGCTGCTGCAAGTAAGGGCAATGTCCCCTTTGGCTGTTGGGGTAGAATTAATTTGTGTATTTATTCATTCACCAGCATTCATTCATTGAGACAGATAGAAAAAGGATGGAATAAAAGGGAGCTGCTTAGGTAAAGCGTTCTGACACCTCTGAGTCGAATTGGCGTACTATATACAAACCAAACACCCCCCAAATCAAAAAAACACAAAGCCAAAACACAAGAGAGGCTCGGGGAGGCTGTGAGCTGCAACAGATGGTGGGGAAACACAAGGGAGGTAGGGTAAAGGAAGGAGGGAGGGAGAGAGGGGCATGAGACTGACAGCAGACATGCACTTTTGGAGAGAGCATGTTGAAAAGGAAAAACAAGTTAGTTCAAAAAGAAAACAAACTAAAGGCAGTGGAAGAACATGATCGATTTGTAGCATCTGCTCCCTAGCGTTCATGCAGGCACAAAACAACTGGGTTACAAAGATAAACAAATTAAAGGCAGTAGTTGAACAAGATGGCTTTGTAACTTCTGTTTCCAAGTATATGTGCAGTATACAATCAAGCTGGGTGACAAAGAAGAAAGTCGCTTGAGTAAGGTGGATGAAATGTGGAACAGGAAGGAGTACTTGGTCTATGCTCCAGAGAATGGAAAACGCATTAAAACAAACCAACCAGAAACCAATAGGAAATTACACACCGAAAGCGATAAAAAACAAAAAAAAAATGTATTGAGAGCAGATCAACAAATGGAAAGTTAGAGACAAGTTGGAGGCAGGCTGTGAACCCCTTTTGGAGATTTTTTTTTCCTTACAAATGGCTTCACAAGCACAGCCTTAGCGCTGTGCACATGAAACCTTAAAAGAACATGTCATCCCAAACAATTATCACTTGATAACTTTAGAAGATTGTGAATCAAAATATTTTGCAACTACACTTTTGTCTGACCTGGAAGCATGGGCAGCTAAAGAAAAATGACTATGTTTCAATCTGTGTTAATAAATAAGTTAATTCAGAGAAAGCAGCTACGCTACACTTGTTTTATTGATTTCTCTAAAGCATTTGATCAAATCAATAGGATCCTATTGTGGCAGAAACAAGTTGCCTGGAATATTCCATCTACGTTGCTGGGTGCTAGTCAATTATTATAATCCAACAACTTGGTGCAAATAAAGTTAGGAGATAACATTCACCCTCCCCAAAAGTGCCAATTGATTGAGGATTAAACCAAGGTTGTGAGCCCATCCACACCCTTTTTAACTTGTTTTTCTCAGACCTGAGTACTCATTTAGACAAAGCAATTACCCCCACTCACCTACTGCCAGCCAGCTCTTGACATCCTCACAGTATGCAGCTGATGTTGTGCTTCTTAACCAGGCTGGTGTGGTTTCTCATTAGGGGTGGACAGCGAGCTCCGCTCCGCTGGCAGAGCTAACAGAGTTTTTGCAACTCGCTAGGAATGTGACCAAAAACGCTGCTAGCCCCACCAGCAGAGCAATCCTTACCACATATGCACTGCAGCCCAGTTATGGGCCACACAGCGCAAGTGCAGACAGTCTGGGCTTGCGCTGTGTAGGACATAACTGGGCTGCAGTGCGCAGATATCAGCGGAGCTGCTTCCAGGCCTCCCTATGACCTTGACCGCCAGTGCCAGTCTTGGCGCAGGGGCAGAGAGCCAGGCTGCTGGCAACGAGGTCCCCCTGGGAGAACCCAGGTAAGATCTCATTTTTTGTTTCTTTGTTAATGTGCACACTGGTGCACAAGAGGCCTGAAACTGCAGCTGCCGTTGCAGGCCCCTTGTGCACCGACCTGCCCCATTTGCACTGCACACAGGACAGGCTGGTGCACAAGAGACCTGAAAGTTTCAGGCCTCTTGTGCACCTGCCTGCCCTGTGTGTACTGACTGCACACTGGGCAGACCAGTGCACAAGAGGCCTGAAAACTGCAGCTTTCGCTGCAGCCTGCCCTGGCTTGAATGCACCCGATCTTGGAAGTACTAAGCAGGACTGACCCTGCTTATCACTTTAGAAATCTGGCAAATTCAGGCCAGGGCAGGCGGCACTCCCCCCCGCACGGAACTCCCCGGAATTCCACAGAGTTGTTTACCAGCTCTGAGGAACTTCACTAAGTCGAGCTCCACGAGCTCCACCCATCCCTAGTTCTCAAAGGCTTTTAAATGTTTTAAATGAATATTGTAAAGAAAACTATGGGCCTGATTTAGATCTTGGCAGATGGAATACACAGGCACAAATATGACAGCTATACAGTCCGCCGTATTACGATTACCGTCGGATATAATGGGATTGTAATATGAGGGACTGGATATCTATCATGTTTGTGACCGAGTATTCTCCTCCACCAAGATCTAAATAAGGCCCAATATGTCAGTCTATTTTGATAAAAATAAGTTACATTTTTGGTATAATGGTGAACAGGGAAGGAGCCGGGCATGTGGACTAGATATTGATTAAAAGAAGTCATAGTTATGAATAACTGGGAGTGGGGTTGCAGGATTTCGGTTTGCATCTTTTACAGCTGAATTCATTAAGAGCTAAGCTGAAAGCGGTAATCCATGCGTTCCAGGTCCTTTTCCTTAAATTATCGAGTCCCTCACTAATTCTGCTGTTATGAGTTATCAAGGCAAAGTTAACCCCAGGGTTATCCTACTTAGTATTCCCCAAAAAATAGGACACTTTTGAAATATTTCCCAAAGTAAAGTGTATTATCTTCTATTTCATCTCCCAACAATTCATCACAACCCCAGGTGAGTCTTGAATTTGGCCTTATTGAACAGCAGACAGACCTAAAGTCCTCATTGATTAGGTACTCATTTTATGTGAGTACATTAAGGGGGTCATTCTGACTTTGGCGGGCGGTGGAGGCCGCCCGCCAAAGTACCGCCGTCAGAATACCGCCGCGCGGTCAAAAGACCGCCGCGGTAATTCTCTCCGCCGCCCGCCAAAGTACCGCCGTCAGAATACCGCCGCGCGGTCAAAAGACCGCCGCAGTAATTCTGAGTTTCCCGCTGGGCTTGCGGGCGACCGCCAGAAGGCCGCCCGCCCGCCCAGCGGGAAACTCCCTTCCATGAGGATGCCGGCTCCGAATGGAGCCGGTGGAGTGGAAGGGGTGCGACGGGTGCAGTTGCACCCGTCACGATTTTCAGTGTCTGCCACGCAGACACTGAAAATCAATGTGGGGCCCTGGGCACTGGCATGGGCACTGCAGGGGCCCCCAGGGGCCCCACGACTCCCGTTACCGCCATCCTGTTCCTGGCGGTTTTGGTGGTAAGGGGGTCGGAATCCCCATGGCGGCGCTGCTTGCAGCGCCGCCGTGGAGGATTCCCTGGGGCAGCGGGAAACCGGCGGGAAACCGCAGGTTTCCCGCAGTCAGAATGCCCATGGAAGCACCGCCAGCCTGGTCAGAATGACCCCCTAAATGTCTACATTTGAAAGGGAAGCAGATAGGTGCATCACAGAATGCAGGGAGATCAAAGTTGACTTGCCCATAAAGATCTTCAGGCTGAAAGCCTATGGAATAAACCTACCATACAGTAGCTTTAAATTAGATTTGAATAAGCAATTAAAGTGGCTTTCTTTTATGGCAGATGAGTAAAAAATAGGCAAGGAAACCACAGCTGGATGTTGAATAATTCCTATCAGCGACTGCAGACCCAAAGCTATGTAGCTGAAAGCTACAGATGCAACTACACTTTGGGTCATTTTCCTCGTTAGACCTTCTTCCGAAATTGGTGGTTTTAATACCTCATAATACATGTAGACTGTGTTTACTTCATCAAGAAACTTTTCTGTACTGCCTTTGTATTTGCCCCAGTCTGTTATCTGAACGGAGATATTGGTCACAACTTATGTTTCTCCATTTCTGCATCAGATCTTGCCGACAAGCAATCATTTTCTACTTGAATGGTGACTTTCCTATGGTGACAGTTGGTTTTATTACATTTATGGACAAAGAGTAGCGTCTTTTAACTGATCGCACTCCACCTCCAGCAGTACAGGAGACCTAGCTGGGTTAGCTCAGCAACCCCTGAAATCCAATACAGAGCAAGCTAGGCTATTCAGCACCCTCGTTGTTATGTCCATATGTGATGGTATATTTTAGTCTGTCACATGCATGAAAGTCGGTGTCACACTTAGGCCCATATTTATACTTTTTGACGCTAAACTGCGCTAACGCAGTTTAGCGTCAAAAAATTTAGCGCCGTCTAACGCCATTCTGAAGCGCCATGCGGGCGCCGTATTTATGGAATGGCGTTAGCCGGCGCAAGCAGACCGGCGCTGCCTGGTGTGCGTGGAAAAAAACCACGTAGACCAGGCAGCGCCGGCGTTGGGAAAAAATGACGTTAGGGCGTCTTAAAATGGGGCAAGTCAGGTTGAGGCAAAAAAATCGCCTCAACCCGATTTGCGCCATTTTTTTACGACGCCATTTCAGGACTCCTGTCTTAGAAAAGACAGGAGTCATGCCCCCTTGCCCAATGGCCATGCCCAGGGGACTTGTGTCCCCTGGGCATGGTCATTGGGCATAGTGGCATGTAGGGGGGCACAAATAAGGCCCCCCTATGCCACCCCAAAAAAATAAAAAAATATAAAAAATTATACTTACCTGAACTTACCTGAATGTCCCTGGGGTGGGTCCCTCCATCCTTGGGTGTCCTCCTGGGGTGGGCAGGGGTGGCAGGGGGGTCCCTGGGGGCAGGGGAGGGCACCTGTGGGCTCATTTTGAGCCCACAGGCCCCTTAACGCCTACCCTGACCCAGGCGTTAAATAGTGGCGCAAATGCGGGGTTTTTTGACCCGCCACCTCCCGGGCGTGATCACGCCCGGGAGTATAAATACGACGCATTTGCGTCGCCGTCATTTTTTTAGACGGGAACGCCTTCCTTGCATCTCATTAACGCAAGGAAGGCGTTTACGCAAAAAAATGACGCTATTTGCCCATACTTTGGCGCTAGATGCGTCTAACGCCAAAGTATAAATATGGCGTTAGTTTTGCGCCGAATTTGTGTCGAAAAAAACGACGCTAATTCGGCGCAAACGGAGTATAAATACGGGCCTTAGGGTCTGATTTAAGAGGCCCTAGCACCACCTTAGCGCTTCCATAGCGTCATTATTTTAAGCTGAGGCGGCGCTAAAGTGGTTTTTTACATGCGCCATATTTACAAAGTGGCGCAACGCATGTAATGCACCACTTTGTAAACCCTTTCGCCACATTATGCATGTGCCAGGCATAATGTATTCAAGGGGGGCATTCCTCCGTTAGGGGTGCCCAAAAAATTGTGCTAGGAAATCTAAGAGATTTCCTTGCACCATTTCTTTGGGAACGTTCAGAGCAGGCATTAAAAGAGAGCATGCCATTGAATACAATACGCCCCTGTGTACTCTGCAGGAGTAGCACCAACATTTTGGTGCTATTCCTGCAGAGTACATCAACAGCATCAGGAATTCTTACGCCATGGTGTGCCGTATTTTAATAAGGTGCACAATTGGTGTTGGTAGGAGGCAGTAAGGTGTGCAAGGAAAGTGGCGCCGCACTGGGGACAGCGTCACTTTTCTTAAATCAGCCACTTACCATTATAGCAATTTGTCTCTAAACTTCTGTATCATTTGTCTGCACTAAGCATTTTAGCAATTTGTCTCTAAACTGCTTTATCATCTATAAATATTGTTGACAAAATAAGTTTTATAGGAAAAACATCCTAGATATTAAAGTACTGTATTCTGGCTGGGGTACTAACCAGTTGCCTATCTGTACCATGTTTTATTTGTGTTTTAGTTCCTTTTATAACGAGTGTAGCTGATTTGCAGAATTTTAGTTTCATGGATCAAGTTAATAAGGTGATTTTAAGGGTTGTACTGATATTCAGTACTTGAGTATTATATGCTTAAAATGACTTTTGACATTTGCCACTTTAGTGTTGCTGGTTTAAACTGTTGCACTATGGCACTGGTACTTTAGGATTTAAGAGTTTTTAAAGATGTAGTTTTAAAAGGATTCACTGACTAGAGCATGTAATGAGTTGCCACAAAGCGGCTGAAGATCCTTATATATCAATGCCTATGACTGAAAATGTATCATTGGGTGGCGGTACAAAGGCTATTTTAATCTACATCCTACCCCTGGCTTACAGGGGTATGGATTCTGTACATTGATGAATGTAGGTCCCTGCAGTGTATCATTTGTACTTACGTTTTGTTTTGGATATAATAAAAATGTACTTATTTACTACTTGAACAGCTCAGGCAACAAAGTGAATTGTCTAAGGATGCACATTTGACAGGTGGTACAACAACACACTAATACATTTTTTTCATTTTTTTATATCGGGCATACTATTCATTTACTTGTTTCTACGTGCTGTGACCAATAGGTGCAACTAATATCCGACGATGAAAAGCCAGACTGGCCCCGCAGCAATGTGACCTTCAAAACAAATATTTGTTGCCAGGATTTAAATCAGCAAGAAACCTTGCCACAGTAACCAAGCTGAATGGTACTAATTTTATCCAAGTTAGAAATGTAAAAGTCGAACCCAACCCATGGGGAGGTCAATCTTTAAGCTGCATGATGCACATTGATGACTGCAGAATGGTCCTGTAACATTCTGCTCAATAGCTTGCTTGTTCACGTCACAAATCAACCTGGTGCTTGACGCCATTAAAATTCAACATTTTCCATCAATTTAGAAATTTAAAGGAATGGAGGTTGGTCCCTATCAGTTTGCAGTTATATTATGTTTTAGAACAAAGTTCTCAAACATACAACTTGTGCTCAGAAAAATGCTCAAACTTGTATCAGCTGGGAAGGATGCATTGAAACAATAACAAATGTAATGCAGGAGCACACCTTGCATTAAGAAAAGATACGTCTTCTCTTAACCCAGATCTATTATACATCTATCTTTGAGGGCTGAAAGGGAGTGTCACAATTAGGGGTGCGTCAAACTCACCTATTTTCATTTTGCATAATTACTTGAAATTTTAAAAATATGAGAAATTATGAGAACTCCATCTCTCATTTAGCACTGTATTTTCGAGCGACAAACAAAACTGTGACAGCAACAGCAATACTCGTTCTATTCATTCACATTGTTCCTTGCTCCCATGATAACATTTTTACTCGAATAGGCTTGAAACTAGGCAACGTGTCATAATGGTGTAACTTTGGAAAATGTGCATAACCACTGTTAAGTTACATGTCAGAAACTATGTGAAATTATACCAGCACAATAGCGTTGTTGCCTTGGCCTACCTTCATGATGTGCTGGTTTTACCAAATATAAGCAGTGAGCTTTTGACTTGTAAATCCATCTTACTACATGAGACCAGAGTCTACTTCCTGTGTGTTCTACTGAAAACACTTAGGCATTCCCCAAAATCAGTGGCTTCTGGTGTGGAGAATGTAGGACAGATGAATGTATAAAGGGTCCATGCTGCCAGACTGTCTACCTGAACAACAGAGCAGCCCCTCCAGCTGTGTACAATCTGTGTGTACAATCCTTGACCAACAAAACAGGCTTCCCTTTCAAAGTTCATATTTTGGGCTCACGCCTCAGTTGGCTTTCCTGCCAGGAATAGAATCACACCTCTTCCAGCAGCTGGCCCTTGCTGTTCGTTTCTTTAAGTCATTCACAATTCTTCCCAGGGTCGCAGAAATCTGTCTGTGTGGTCAGCAGCCATCACTGGCCACTGAAAATGTGGGGAACAGAGTTAGCCACTTTCTAAATTATGCTTTTACTCAAAGTTATATTAAATTCAACTTTGGCATCAAGTCGGGTTTAATGTAGCAATTCTTTTGATACTTTGACGTACCAACTTCAGTAGTCCCATTCAGAAGTTAGCACAGCTGAGATGTCAGCGTTCAACCCTGTATACGTCAATGGGGTTACTAGCCTATCTACAGTAAAAACAACTTGGGGTTTTCACTGTTAAGACATAGAAAATCCCTGCCCTACTTTTTAATATGCAGCACTCTGCCTTAGGGTTCGATAGCCTACCTTAGGGGTGACATATATGTTAACAGGCAGGTTTGGACGCTGTCAATAGTTTAAATGGCCAAGTTAAGTTAGCAGTTACAATTGCTCTGTCAGCCCAGCCGTGGCAGGCTGGGTGTCGTGTTTTTTGCCTTCTTTCTCTCGTAGTGGCATACCTAGCCTTGGGGACTCCTGGTACCATAGACTAGAGACTTACAAGTAAGTTAACTTAAGCTAATTGGATATAAGCCAACTGAACACGCTCTTTTGAAGGGTGAGAACACATGCAGAGTCCTGTTTCGCAGGGCATTTCAGAGTTGTTACACCAGAGCCTAGTAGTCACAAAGTGGGAGTGAACTTAAAAAAGGCCTGTTTCTTCACAATCTCCTTAGTTCCTTTGGAATGGCAAGAGGCATTGGTGGGTCCTTTCTTGAAGAAGCTGCCAATAGTTTCTAAGATACTTAGCAAATTTCAATAAGTTTTATGCTTCATTGAATTTTATAATTATTCAATTATTGGAACAGAATGTAATTGCCAAGTCTCTTCCATTAATAATTAGTTGAGCCTAGTGCAGTATGGATTATCACTTGGTTGCGGATAATAGTGCTTAACATAAGTGCATAACATAAGTATGCACATAACAAAACATAACAAAACATAAAATATAACACAAAATACAAAATTCCTTCCGGTCAACTTATGGGATCTAATGCAACAAATAACGTGATAGAACAAATTCTTGAATAAATCTCAGCCACTGGTACTATCATCCAGACCATAATTTTTCACCCTCCTTGCTACTATATTTTGGGAGTATGTTTGGTTGATTTGAAATTATACCATCGTTCTGCCATTTACTATTTGTCAGAGGTGGACATTATTGACCCTTAAATGCATTTTAACAGGCCCACCTCATTATTTGCCAGACTGGCACTACAAGCACATGATCCACTTATAGTCTAGCCGGACGATAAATCAGCACTGACAGGTGCCGCATCTTATTTCAAATGGATTTTCATTTTGGGCCAGATGTAGGTAGGTCCGATTTTGTGAATCGGATGCAGAACGGTGTCTCAGACACCGTCTGCGATTCACTATGGGGTTGCAAAGACCCACCTCATTAATATTAATGAGGTGGGTCGCATTTTGCGACCCCATAGCGAGTCCCTGCACTCACAGGGATGGTGGCCTGCTGAAGACAGCAGACCTCCATGTCTGTGACTGCTTTTTAAATAAAGCATTTTTGGTTTTTATTTTGCAGCCCGTTTTCCTTAAAGGAAAACGAGTTGCAAAATAAAAAAAATACCGAAACCATTTGGTATAGTTTTTTTCAGAGTAGGCAGTGGTCCATTGGACCACTGCCTGCTCTGAAAAAACATTTTGGGCAACATTCACAAAGGGGAAGGGATCCCATGGGGACCCCTTCCCTTTTGCGAATGGGTTACCACCAGTGTGACACTGGTGGTAACTGTGAATTGCTTTGCGACCGCATTCGCGGTCACAAAGCAATTTAGCATAGCGATGCGAGTCACAAATAGAAAGGGGACACTCCTTCCTATTTGCGAGTCGCATTCACAATTTGCGAGTCGGTACCGACTCGCAAATTGTGAATGTGCATCGCGATGGGCATTTTGCATGGCGATTTTTGCAGTTTGCACCATGCAAAATGATTGCAACATCTGCTCCTTTAAGACCAGTCAATGTTCCTATCTTAAAGTTCTTCATGGCGCTGTCCTTGCAAATATTTCTAACATTTTTAAAAACTGTCACCATCAAGTTTATCTTTATTTTCAGATGTCAAATCACTAAGATGTTTTTGTTATTGTTGAGCAGTGTAGCTTTTCACACACAATAAGCAGTGCCACTGGTATTATGCGTCAGGGGAGAGGTTGCATGAATTATGTGGCAACAAAAGACAAGTTATGCGAGTAATGTGTCTTAATTTGTAATAGCATTGCTTCATTATTATCTCATTTTTACTTACGGTTTCCTCTCAATAATACCATATAAACAACCACATACAGCAATAAGAAATAGAAATGTGATAACAACCTTTGCGAAGGGCCTTTCACTGAGCAATAACATGGATCACTATGGTGGTCATTACAACCCTGTCGGACGGTGTTAAAGCGGCGGTAAGACTGCCAACGGGCCGGCGGTAAACATTTTGCAATTACAACCGTGGCGGAAACCGCCAACAAAGACAGCCACTTTAACACCCAGACAGCCACGGCGGTACAAACAAACAGCGCGGCGGTCACCGCCAACAGACAGGCGGGAGACAATGTACTGCCCACACTATTATGACAGGCCAATCCGCCACCTTTTCCGGGGCGGATTCACCGCGGATAAAAACACGGCAGAAACAGGCATTTCGAAGGGAAAACGCTCACCTCTACACACTCCACGAGGAACGACTACACCATGGAGCCAGAACTCCATATTCTTCCTGCACTAGTCTTCCTGCTCCTGTACCAGGAGCACCAACGCCGGCGGCGAAGACCACGGTGAGTACTGCACCTACGACATAGGGGAGGGGGGAGGCAAAAAACAGGGACACACACACACGCAACACCCCCACCCCCACCCTCACCCACTACAACACACACACCAATGCATATCCAAACATTACAGTAACACCCCCCAACCCCCCCGGAAGAATGCAAAGACAAAAGGAAATGAGTGTAACCATTGTAATATATCAAAATAGAGTAAGCAAATATATACATATATACACTATTAACAAAATATACACCACAAATAGTAGTCTAGGTATTACACCATTCATAGTCCGTGGACCACTGGCCCCAAAATGCATGGGCGAGGCCCACACAAGATACCCGAACATGACGGAGAGAACACTGCAGGGGCATCAGATAGAAATACAACAGGCACCTCAGGGAGAAGGGAAGGGGAGGCACCTCAGCCGGATGAGTGCACGACGCCAGATCCATGAGGGGGCTCCATACCCATTGATGTATCCTGGGGAGTGCAAAGCCACAGTCTCTCAAGTCTCTCCAGTGGGTGGTTTGCCCACTGCACCATCCTGGGGAGTGCAAAGCCACAGTCTCTCAAGTCTCTCCAGTGGGTGGTTTGCCCACTGTACCATCCTGGGGAGTTCAAAGCCACAGTCTCTTAAGTCTCTCCAGTGGGTGGGTTGCCCACTGTACCATCCTGGGGAGTGCAAAGCCACAGTCTCTCAAGTCTATACAGTTGGTGGTTTGCCCACTGTAACATCCCGGGGAGTGCAAAGCCACAGTCTCTCAAGTCTATAAAGTTGCTGGTTTGCCCACTGTAACATCCCGGGGAGTGCAAAGCCACAGTCTCTCAAGTGGATAACAGTCTCCACTGGTTCTGGAGGGGGACTGGTGCCCAGAGTGCTTCATCCTGCCAAGGACAGACAGAGTGAATGCAGGTCTCCACTGGTTCTGGAGGGGGACTGGTGCTCAGAGTGCTTCATCCTGTGCAGGACAGACGGAGTGGATGCAGGTCTCCACTGGTTCTGGAGGGGGACTGGTGCCCAGAGTGCATCACTCACACTGTGACGGTCCCTGTTGCGTCACTGCCCTTGCCGCTCATGGGCTAGCGGTGCTTGAGTTGGCAGTCCTTGCCCTGTTCAGCGGTGCTTGCCTTGGCGGTCCTTGCCCTGTTCAGCGGTGCTTGCTTTGTTCAGTGGTGCTTGCCTTGACGGTCCTTGCCCTGTTCAGCGGTGCTTGACTTGGCGGTCCTTGCCCTTTTCAGCAGTGCTTGCCCTGTTCAGCGGTGCTTGCCTTGGCGGTCCTTGCCCTGTTCAGCGGTGCTTGCCCTGTTCAGTGGTGCTTGCCCTGTTCAGCGGTGCTTGCCTTGGCGGTCCTTGCCCTGTTCAGCGGTGCTTGCCCTGTTCAGCGGTGCTTGCCTTGGCGGTCCTTGCCCTGTTCAGCGGTGCTTGCCTTGGCGGTCCTTGCCTTGTTCAGCGGTCCTTAACCTGTTCAGTGGTGCTTGCCCTGTTCAGCGGTGCTTGCCTTGGCAGTCCTTGCCCTGTTCAGCGGTGCTTGCCCTGTTCAGCAGTGCTTGCCTTGGCGGTCCTTGCCCTGTTCAGCGGTGCTTGCCCTGTTCAGCGGTGCTTGCCTTGTCGGTCCTTGCCCTGTTCAGCGATGCTTGCCCTGTTCAGCGGTGCTTGCCTTGGCGGTCCTTGCCCTGTTCAGTGGTTCTTGCCTTGGCGGTCCTTCATTGCCCAGCTGGGCTGGAGCTGGCGGTCCTTCATTGCCCAGCTGGGCTGTGGCTGGCGGGGCCCTCCTGGGCAGCTGAGCTGTGGCTGGCAGGGCCCTCCTGGGCAGTGACGATGGGTCTGGCGGGGCCCTCCTGGGCAGCGACGATGGGGCAGTTGGGGCCCTCCTGGGCAGCTGGGCTGTGGCTGGCCGGGCCCTCCTGGGCAGTGACGATGGGGCTGGCGGGGCCCTACTGGGCAGCTGGGCTGTGGCTGTCGGTGCCCTCCTGGGCAGCGACAATGGGGCTGGCAGGCCCCTCCTGGGCAGCGACGATGGGGCTGACGGGGCCCTCCTGCTCAGCGGGGATGATGGCGGTCTTCTCCGCCGTGCTGCTCCTCCCAGACTTTGCTGGTTTCTTCTGCCCCTTCCCCACCTTGGGAGGAGTCACAGCAAAGTCCACACTCCCCCCGGGACCCCTGTGAGTGGCTTGAGTGGCTGGAGTCTTCCCCCTCTCCCGCCGGGCACTGGCCAACTTCTGGTGCTTCACGGGGGGGACTGGCTGTGCTCTGGCTCCGTGATACACTGGCTGGCCTGGTGGCCGGTGCACTCCACATACCTGTGACAACAGGCACCACTGGTCCCGGTGATTTTGTGGCTGAGGTGCTAGTATGGGACCTATGAGTTGGACAGGGGGGTGGTGGGAAATAGGTTAAGGGTGGACAGGAAAAGTTGTTTGGAGACAATGGGGCTGGCAGGCCCCTCCTGGGCAGCGACGATGGGGCTGACGGGGCCTCCTGCTCAGCGGGGATGATGGCGGTCTTCTCCGCCGTGCTGCTCCTCCCAGACTTTGCTGGTTTCTTCTGCCCCTTCCCCACCTTGGGAGGAGTCACAGCAAAGTCCACACTCCCCCCGGGACCCCTGTGAGTGGCTTGAGTGGCTGGAGTCTTCCCCCTCTCCCGCCGGGCACTGGCCAACTTCTGGTGCTTCACGGGGGAGACTGGCTGTGCTCTGGCTCCGTGATACACTGGCTGGCCTGGTGGCCGGTGCACTCCACATACCTGTGACAACAGGCACCACTGGTCCCGGTGATTTTGTGGCTGAGGTGCTAGTACGGGACCTATGAGTTGGACAGGGGGGTGGTGGGAAATAGGTTAAGGGTGGACAGGAAAAGTTGTTTGGAGACACTGGGACGGGTAGCTGGAGGGGGTTTGGGAGTGGAGGAAGAGGAGGTGGTTGTAGGAGGTGTAACTTTTGTGGCTTTGGGTGCAGGTGCATGCGCTGGAGGCTGTCGTGAGGTGGATGTATGTTGGGTGGGTGTGTGCCTATGTATGTGTATCTTGGGAGGGGGTGTCAGGCACACTGGGAGAGGACACAGGGGACATGTGGATGGTAGTGGGGGTGGTGACTGCACATGAGCGGGGTGTGCTGGTGGGTGTGCTGGTGTGGGACGTAGTGGCTGTAGAGGTAGTGCATGCAGGTGTGAGTGTAGATGAGACTGGGAGGGAGGAGGGAGGCGAGGAGGAGGGGGACACAGTGGAGGCAGTGGATGTTGGTGTGTCTGTATGTGTGTGATGCTTGCGTGAGTGCCTTTGGGATGTGTGGTGCTTATGTTTGCCAGAGCTTCCCTTGTGTGTTGAGGTGTGTGCAGGCTGGTCTGATGGTGTGCTTGGGATAGGCAGAGGTACAGGGGATTGGGTCTGGGTGGAGGAAGTTGGAGGGGGGAGGCTAGACACAGGGACAATGGCTGAGGCCAGAGTTTGAACGGTGCGATGAAGGGCAGCCTGACCAGAATGAATGCCCTCCAGGAATGCATTTGTGTGTTGCAACTCCCTTTCTACACCCTGGATGGCATTCAAAATGGTAGACTGCCCAACAGTGAGGGGACCTGAGGAGGTCAATGGCCTCCTCACTGAGGGCAGCAGAGGTGACTGGTGCAGGGGCTGAAGTGCCTGGGGCGAAGGTGATGCCCACCCTCCTGGGTGAGCGGGCACGTGGAGAAGGCTGAGGGGCTGCTGGGAGGGCGGTGCTGGTAGGGGGGGTGGCGGCTGTACCTGTTGAAGTGAGGGGCACAGATGTTGCCGCCACCACAAGGGACCTCCCATCGGAGGACGAGTCTGTGTCGCTGGTTGCAGTCCCACTGGCGTATTCAGAGTCCATAGTGTGGGCCTCCATGCCCATGTGGGATGCAGCTCCCTTGTGCTCCGGTGCCACTGCACCTCCGCCTGATGATGCTAATGCACACAAGAACAGGGAGACCGCAAAAAAAGGGGGGGAGGGAAACAGAAGAAAGACATGTTGAGTGCATGCATTACCGCTACCGTTGGCGGACAAGACAGACACAGCAGCCCCCTGCACTACGTTGCGCTGTTGGGCTCTACAGTGCAATTCCTGGGAAATGGCCTATAGGGCTATGGACGACATCTGCACACATAGATGACACAGGTGCATGAATAGCTGTACTTGGCACTCTACAGAGGTGGGGTGGGGGGCCACAGGCCCATGACTTATGAAGGGGACTAGCCTACAGAACTCGCCCTGGCCTAGGGAAACCCACAGCCCTCCTCCCCCACCCAGACCCCTCCACTGCACGCAAAGTCAGCAGAATGAGAGTGTACTCACCCCCTTGTGTCTGCTGTGATGCCCTCAAGCGCCCATCCAACTCAGGGTAGGCCACCGCCAGGATCCGGAACATCAGGGGGGTCATGGTTCGACGGGCACCCCTCCCACGTTGGGAGGCCATCCCCAGCTGAGCCTCAGCCATCTTCTTGCTCCAGCGGCGAATGTCCTCCCATCTCTTCCGGCAGTGGGTGCTCCGTCTGTGGTGGACCCCCAGGGTCCAGATGTCCTTGGCGATGGCACGCCAAATATCCTTCTTCAGGTGGGCGCTGACCTACATGAAATGTACAGGGGAAGAAGAGAAGTCATTACCAACTGCACCGTCAAGTGAGTGGCCCCCATCCCTACCCTTACCCATGTGGCACATGAACCCACCGTCTTTCCTGCACGCAGAACTCTGCCCCCTTCCTTCTTACAACCAGCCCTCTCTACACAGTCATTGCCCATACAGCATGCTCCCTGTGTACTTACCTGTTGGTCTGGAGGACCGTAGAGTAGCGTGTACTGAGGGGGGGACCCCGTTGACGAGCTTCTCCAACTCTTCAGATGTGAAGGCAGGGGCCCTTTCCCCAGACGCACGAGCCATTGTCTCTTCCAGACCGAGGTCACAGCAGCACTTGCAGTGTAGGTCCTCTCCTGTCGAAGATCAGGTATCAAGTGATTCAAAAGCTAGAAAATGGCGGTCACGTCCGCGGCGGTGCGTACCATCACCGCCGGCGTACATCGTCATTGGCTCCTGAGACCCATAGGGTCCAATGTTAACCAATGCAGCATTGCGCCGCGGTCTTCGACCGCCTACCGCGACGGTGTCCAACGCCAGCGCAGTTACCTCACATCCCATTGTCCCGCTTTAGAGGTCAGGCAGCCGCCATTTCAGGGGCCCACATGGCCTAATTACCAACTGTGTCACACATACCTAGGCCTACTCTCAACACACATACAGGCCAGATTTTGTGTATGAATCGTGTTCTGTCTAGACTGTGGGTACATACTTCTGAGTTGTTTGACTCTGTGCTTTCTGTTGTCCTTCATAGGCACCGGCCGCTGGGACATGTGAGGAGATAGCGGAATCCTCCGGTGTACCGACCTCTGGTGGACCTGTCGACAATGGAGGAAAGAAATTTGATCATCACCTACAGGTTTGACCGCGCCACAATCCAGGAACTGTGTACCCAGTTGGAGCCAGACCTGATGTCAGCAATCCGCAATCCCACAGGAATCCCCCCTCAAGTGCAGGTGCTATCAGTGCTCCATTTCCTTGCAAGTGGGTCTTTTCAAACAACTGTGGCCATGGCATCAGGGATGTCCCAGCCTATGTTTTCCAACGTGTTGTCCAGAGTGTTGTCTGCCCTGCTGACACACATGCGGAGCTACATCGTTTTCCCTCAGGTGGAGCACTTGCCTACAGTGAAAGGTGACTTCTATGCCCTTGGACATATCCCCAACATCATAGGTGCCATTGATGGGACCCATGTGGCTTTGGTTCCCCCCCCCCACAGGAGTGAACAGGTGTACAGGAACCGGAAGAGTTATCATTCCATGAATGTACAGATGGTATGTTTGGCAGACCAGTACATCTCCCATGTGAATGCCATGTTCCCTGGCTCAGTGCATGACGCCTACATCATGCGGAATAGCAGCATCCCTTATGTGATGGGTCAACTACAGAGGCTATTAGGTGACTCTGGTTACCCCAACCTGTCATGGCTACTGACCCCAGTGAGGAATCCCAGGACTAGGGCAGAGGAACGCTACAATGAGGCCCATAGGCGGACTAGGAGGGTGATCGAACGGACCTTCGGCCTCCTGAAGGACAGGTTTAGGTGCCTCCATATGACAGGTGGATCCCTATTCTACTCACAAAAGAAGGTGTGCCAGATCATCGTGGCCTGCTATATGCTTCATAACTTGGCTTTGCGACCACAGGTGCCTTTTCTGCAGGAGGATGGTCCAGATGGCGGTGTTCTGGCAGCTGTGGACAGTGATGAGGAGGAAGGAGAGGAAGAAGACATTGACAACAGGGACTCAGTCATCCAGCAATATTTCCAGTGAAACACAGGTGAGAATACATTCCTGCCTACTACAAGTACTTTTACACTTCTACCTCCTGTCTGTCGATTTCACCCAGTGTATGGTCACTGAGTTGTCACTTTCCCTTACGGTTTGACAGGTGTGGGTCCTAACATGTGTCATCTGCTTAGATTCCTCATGGAGTAGAGCTGTGTGACATCGGTATGTTGACATTACTATTTCCTGGAAATGTTGTCACTGTAATTGCAAATACACTATTTCGAAATCACAGACAGACTCCAGATCTTTTGGTGTTTTAGGTGTGTTTATTTGCATAAACAATATTGGAGAGGGAAGTTAAATGGTGAGGGGTGATGGCCGAGGAGTGTCCATGGCAGAGTCCAGTCTATTTGTCTCATAGGTGCATTGCCCATATGGGCATAGGAAGTGGAGCTGGGGCAGTTCCAATATGGACAGGGTGACAAAGTGGACAGTGGGTTGACAATCAGGGTGGTCTCATTTCTTGGCGGCGGTCTTGGCATCGTGCTCTGTCTTGTTCCTGGATCTCAGGGACCGCTTGCGGGGTGGTTCTCCATCTGCAGGGGGTGGGGTGCTGGTGTGGTGGTCCTGTGGCGGTGCCTCCTGTCCGCTAGCGCCGGCGGAGGTGGTGGGCAGTTCCTCATCCATGATAGTGTCAGGGGCCCCTTGGAGTGCCACAGTGTCCCTCCTGGTGTTGAGTATTTCCTTCAGCACCCCTACGATGGTGCCCAGGGCGGAGCTGATGGTTCTGAGTTCCTCCCTGAACCCCAAATACTGTTCCTGCTGCATGCGCTGGGTCTCCTGAAACTTGGCCAGGACCGTTGCCATCGTCTCCTGGGAGTGGTGGTATGCTCCCATGATGGAGGAGAGGGCCTCGTGGAGAGTGGGTTCCCTTGGCCTGTCCGACCCCTGTTGCACAGCAGCCCTCCCAGTTCCCCTGTGTTCCTGGGCCTCCGTCCCCTGGACCGTGTGCCCACTACCACTGCCCCCAGGTCCCTGCTGTTGTTGGGGTGGTGAGTTATCCTGGGTTCCCTGTAGTGGTGGACACACAGCTGATTGACGTGTCCTGGGGCGGAGGTATGGGCCCGCTGGGTGGGTGCTGTGCTGGTGTTACCAGGGGGTGGAAGGTCTGTGGTGGCCTGTGCCTGTGTGAGTGGAACTGACTGTCCTGAGGCCCACGATGGTCCGGCCTGGTCATCTAGATCCAGGTGGACAGAGCTGCTGTCATCACTGTGGGCCTCTTCTGTGGGTGGGGTGGAGATGTCTGGACCCTCCTGTCTGGTGACGTTGGGTAGTGGTCCTGCAGGGGTGGAAAAGGATGATTATTGCATCTGTGTGTGTCATGGTATGCAATGGGTGGGTGACCGTGTAGCCCAGTGCTGGCATTCCTGTGTGGGGGCTTGTGTGATGATGGTTTAGGGGGGTGTTATGGGTATATGCAGTGGGCATGCTTTAGTGATGGGTCTCCATGCTTTGGTGTTGCATGTGGGGCTTGGTGTTGGGATGGGTGGTTTGTGATAATGGGACATTTGTGAGGAGTTGGAGTGATAGGGGAGGGGGTGAGGGTGGGGGTATGTGATGGCATGCAGGTAGGGTGGGGGATGTAATAGTTAAGATTTGTCTCACCAGAGTCCATTCCTCCACCGACTCCTTCGAGGCCCTCAGGATGCAGAATCTCCAAGACCTGCTCCTCCCATGTTGTTAGTTGTGGGGGAGGAGGTGGGGGTCCGCTGCCAGTCCGCTGAACCGCCTGGTGGTGTCTTGAGACCACGGAACGCACCTTCCGCCATAGTTCGTTCCACCTCTTCCTGATGTCGTTCCGATTTCTTGGGTGTTGTCCCACTGCGTTCACCCTGTCGACTATTCTTCGCCATAGCTCCATCTTCCTTGCAAGGGAGGTGTGCTGCACCTGTGTTCCAAATAGCTGTGGCTCTACCCGGACGATTTCCTCCACCATGACCATGAGCTCCTCCTCCGAGAACCTGGGGTGTCTTTGCCGTGCCATAGGGTGGTGTAGGTGATGTGTGGGGTGGTGTGTGTGGTGATAAGTGTGGTGATATGTAGTGGTGTGTGGTGTTTTGTGCGTGGACGTTGTGTGGGTGATGGTGTTGAGTACCCGTGGATGCTAGTTTGTGGATGGTGGTGTCTCTCTCTGGCCTTCTCTCTGTAATAGTGGTCGTAGGGGTTTGTGGGTGATGTGGGTGTGTGTTTTATATTGTATTGGGTGTGTGGGAGTGGAGTGTGTATGTGTATCAGGTGTGTGTATTTCGAATTGTCCAATGTGGCGATGTTTTGTAGAAGTGTGTGTATTTTGAGCGCGGCGGTGTGTACTGCCAATGGAATACCGCGGTTGCAAGACCGCTGCGTGGATTCATGTGTCGTAATAGTGTGGGCGTATTTCTGTTGGCGTGACGGTGGAGGTTTTGCTTTCGCCAGTTTATCACTGACCTTTGGTGTGGCGGACTTGTGTGGGTGTCTGAATTTTGTCAGATTTCGAGATGTGGGTATTAATAGTTGTGGCGGAATTCCGCGGCGGTGTGTTCGCGGTCTTCTGCACGGTGGTAAGCGGCTTTAACTGCCAATGTTGTAATGACCCCCTATGTTTTTTGTAACGTGAAGTCCGTACGAGCTAGGAACAATTGTTTTTGTTAAAGGATACATATCATGCAGCAGATGATTGAGTAGTATGTGGTAAATATGGCAAAACATTAATTAAATGGAACTGCTGCAGTCTCAGAATCACATAATTCCAGTGGCCCTCGTCGTAAGGAGTTCATTCAAGTCTCAGAACTAGCAATGCTCGTTGGCTGTGTCAAAGGACGTCTCGAAGGGATTTGCAAAATTGTAAAGTTATGTTTTTGCAACCTTCACAAAATTCAGTGTAAAATAGTTCAACTTCGCAATGTTCCATAGCACTTACGCTCTTCCACATTTGCTTGAGAATTGTGGCTTTTGCAACAAAACAAAAAAAACGTGTAAAACGTAGGCCTGACGAGAAACACATTCACTGTTTTGCATATAAATAAGTCTGCAAAAATCGTTGCATATATTTACAATTTCGGTTTACATGGATTACCATAAAATGTATCTTGCAGACTCTTAGCATTTTGAAGAAACATAAAACCATTGGAATTGGTGACTCTGAGTGCAGTACTGAATTAAGCAGATTTAATAGTCAGACATCTCTAATAATCTTATCAGAGAATTTATGGGCGTTGAAAGTTATAAATTACTCTGCTGTTTTGCAAATTTCCTGATTTTCTCTTGCTCGAAAGGTTTGCATGGTTTATTGTTGAGGCTTGCTTTTGCATATGCATAGTTTTTTCTGTGCATTGACAGATTAAGCGAAATAAATAATGCCACATTTAGGGCCAAATATATCAAAGGATTTCACCCATTCTGTGCCTATGGGAAAATGCTTTAGTACATTATATGGCCCTTAGTGATGTCTGCCGGTGCAAAGAATATTACTCCATTTACAAAATTGCACCCGCTTATAAAGGAACCACTTTTGTAGACGAGATTTCAGTGGAAATTCCACTAATATTTGTCAATGCTGGCAGAAATTCTGATAACACAACACCTCTCCCCCAAGGCCCAACCCACCCCCCCTCCCCCCGCTACCTCACCCGAGGTAGAGATTCCTACGTTTTGGAAAATATGGTATCAAAATAGATAAACTTTGTTACGCCTCTTAGAACGAACAGCACGAATGATTCAACGCTGTTTACAATGGATGGTAAATTAAGAGTGAACACTCACGGGGGATGGGATAGTGGTCGCCTTGTAAAAAGTCTGTATTTATTCAAAAGTGTTAGTCCAAAAGCCAACCTTCACTAACTGTTCTTTCTACCTTGATCATGGATGTGGAAAATATATGATTTTGTAATTTGTTTTAGAAATAGCCATACTTTTTTAAAGTTTTCCAAGTTATTTCGACTAACTTTTCAGCACTACGGTTCAGTCATGCCATGTACAGCAAGAGACTGGTTCAGAATTAAAACTAAATGTATTTATTGCAAGAGAAAATACCTGCCGGCAAGACTTTTTCAACTCATACCAGTGACCCGTAGTTAAAAATCAAGTGAAATTTAAGTCAGACAAAATGACAAAAAATGTCCTAAATTTGTGTAAATATAAAATTCAGGAATTATGGGAGATTAAACCAGTGAAACAAACATTTTGAACAGGCCTGCTTAGAACGGTTGGCCGACACTGAAGGCAAAAGATCTGCCAAAATTATTGTTCGAAGTAGGAAAATATTGAAGTCTCGTTATCACCATACTGATAAGAACACCACAAGATCAATATCAGTACTCGAATATTGCGTGGGCCACAGAATTATGCTATTCGACTGCATGCTGCATATAGTTATAGGGGCATATTTATACTCTGTTTGCGCCGAATGTGCGTCAAAAAGTTTGACGCACATGCGGCGCAAACACTGCCCCATATTTAAACTTTGATGCCCAAACCCGCAGACGTCAAAATTCCAACATGTGCGTCATTTTTTGGAAGCGGGAAACTGCCTTGCATTAATGATATGCAAGATAGGCGTTCCCTTCCACAAAATGACTTTAAGGCCTGTGCGCCTTATTTATACCCCAGCGTTATTTTGACGCACAGGAGGGGGTGGGCCTTAAAAAACGGCACACAGCCTGATGTGCGCTGTTTTATAATGCCTGGGTCAGGGCAGGCGTTAAGGGATGTGTGGGCTCGGAAGGAGTCCAGAGGTGCCCTCCCCTGCCCCCAGGGACGCCCCCTGCCACCCTCGCCCACCCCTGGAGGACACCCGTGGATGGGGGGACCCATCCCAGGGAACTAAAGGTAAGTTCAGGTAAGTATTTTTTAATGTTTTTTTTTTAAGTGGCATAGGGGGACCTGATTTGGGCCCCCCTACATGGCACTATGCCCAATGACCATGCCCAGGGGGCATAAGTCCCCTGGGCATGGCCATTGAGCAAGGGGGCATGACTCCTGTCTTTGCTAAGACAGGAGTCATGTCAATAGGGATTGTGCGTCAAAAAAAATGGCGCAAGTCCGGTTTAAGGCCTGATTTTTGCCTCTGACCTGACTTGCACCATTTTTTGATGCACAACCCCCATTTTTCCATATGCCGGCGCTGCCTGGTGTGTAATTCTTTTTTACTCAGACCAGTCCGCAGCACCGGCTAACGACATTCCATATTTAAGCCGCCCGCATGGCGCGTTGGAATGGCGTTAGCTGGCGGTGAAATTTTTGAGGCACAACTGCGTTGGCACAGTTGTGCGTGAAAAAGTATAACTATGCCCCATAGATTTTTTGCACCTACCACATAACTCACCGTCTGCATAAATTGAATGTTTGACAAAAAGTTTATTTGTAACTCACATAGATCAAAAGTTAATAAAAACACTGCTGTGCTGAAAGGTGGAAAAATGTATAAAAATAACAAACTTGTGATGTCATACTGTCACAATATTTGTCGAATTATCCAGCTTTATTTACCTTTTCTTGCTGCATTATTTAGTCAACTCTGCTGCATAGTTAGGTCCTACCATGCCACATATTTCCAGCGTCCATTAATATTGCAGTATTAAGCCTTACCATCATTATGCATGCTACAACGAGGCATAAAATATAACTCTTGAGCCTCTGCTGACAAGCTACTTGCCTTTTTGAGGTCACATGCACCAGATCAGCCATTCTGAACAACTTGAGCAAATTATTGTGTACCAGGTCAGTAACATCATGGCACTAAGATGCATAGGAAGGGCACACAGAAAGACACAACTTTTGTGAAGAAGGCCATTTAATCACCATTAAATCAGTAGTAGAGTTACTGTCGACCAGAAGAAGGATATCCTGGCTGGCCATGAAGAAGTCTACTTTTCGGGCAAGTCAGTGTTGGTGACTTGCCTCTCGGCTAAGTGATATGGAGGTTTCTGCTCCCCCTTCCCCGCATCTAGTGCTTGGACTCTCAATAGTCTCTAACTTCCAGGAAGTTTCCAATTCTATTTTAAGGAAACAAAGCAGTGAAAGACATCTGAGAGAACTGTGAATGCAGAGCCGCCATATAATGGCACTAGCAAGTGGTAACACAATTTCTCATAGCCCTCGGCCTCGCCAATGCACGTTGTCTGACCCATTTGTGACTTATAAGTTTCTCCTCACCAATCCCGGGGCATTGATGAACAGCCGCAGACACCACTGAGCTCATTATCCGCGTTTTCTTGCCATTGAAACCATAAAGTACATTTCTGGCTTGTGTGTTTCTGCTAATTATGCAGATACTTCTTGCTGCTTCCCAGTGCCTGTACAGCAGGGGGCCTTCAAACTGAGGGGATCCCTATATGAGCCTTAATTTATACCTGGGGGTACACAGACTCTGTCCAAAAGATGCATTATACTGATAACAGTCCTTTGTTTTAATCTCAAAAAAATGAGCGGCAGTAAACTGCTCTGTAATTGGCCATCATTCTTATTTTATGTCATTTGTATCTGGCTGGGATTATGAGTCTACAGGGTAGGGGCTCCAAATACTCCTCAACTCCTCTCCCGAATTTCTGATAATCACAATGTGGATACTTATACACTTTATTAAAGCCTAGCTAACCAGAACAGCATGTATGGCAATCATGTATTTGATTGCATTTTTAAAAAGGGTCACTTAACTTAACTGCAATGTTTAAATAAATATAGACATATTTAAACATTGCCATTTTAATAGAATAATTGTGAAAAATTTTGGGGTGGGGACAGTGATTTTTTATACACTAATGTGGCTCAGCATTAAAAGGTTTGAGGACCACTGTGTAGAGTAACTGGGTGGTTTATGACTGGCCTCAGGTCACGTGATCTATAGACTGACGGTTCAGAACCAGTTAGTCTCTTCCCCTACACCATCCAGCCTGGGTGTTAGACCAAGTCTCTAGGTAAAGGACTGAGAAATCAAGATGTCTTCCCTGATGCGGTCTGGTCGATCCTTGGACCAGACCCCCTGAACTTTTTCACCCAACTCTCATCCTTTCTTGGATAGCGTTCCCCCAGTCCCATATTCTGAAACCAAATGCATTTGTTCGGCAGAATCACTCCTTTTCAGGCTAGCTTCACTCGTATGTGGACTTCTCATGCCCAAGCATGGATCGTGTGTGTTCATTTCCTTGGCTCTTATCATTACTGCTCAATATTATACCCCACAGTCCATGTCCTTGAGGTATCTACTGATTTCACTTTGTTAGCAGCTCTAACACACATTGGTGTGCTTCTCACATCATATACTAAGGATTACTATGTAATTGTATGATGTTCATTTCAATGGACTGCTCCCTGCCGCTCTGTAGTGACTCCTCAAAATGTATACCATGGTCGCCTCTATACGACAATTATTGCCTACTCGTCAGTAGACTCCTCTCAATATATAGCATTACTGGTTGCATAATGTCTATTTGTATGGGTTTCACCTGGGTAGGCTCCACAGAGAACATTCTATGTCTGGTTGCATTATGACTAAAACGTTGTCACTTCTTGGTTTGCCCCCATGGCCTATTCAGTTATTGGGTGTATTATGAATGATTCCACAGGGTTGCTTCTCCTCCACTCCAGTGTGAACTTGTTACCAAATATTGAAGCTAGACATATAATAGTTGCTTCTGTCTTGTTCAATGGAGAGCTTATCACAATATATATAATGCCTGTTGCTATGGGTTATACCTTGCATCTTTTGGATTGACACACAGAAATGTATGCAAAGATTTGTGGTATACAGCTATTCCCATGTGTTTCTCGTGTTTGCTCAGAGCATATGCCATGGCTAATTACATTATGAATACATGCCATTGCCACTCCTGGGTAGAACCTGAAGTGCAGATATCATAGCTTATGGTACAGTTATAAAACACACAAGAGGTGATGTGAAGAATGCTTGCAATTTGTCTAACCCCTGGCAATCATTCGGGGTAGCATTCCAACCTAAAGTACTTTTTCTCATGCCACCTCAGTTGGGACCCAGCCATATCTAAAACAAAAATTCCCGCTAGATGAAATTCAAAAAAAGGACTGCTAGACCTGACAGCCTTATGTGGTTTGCCTTTTACCTCCGGTTTTTGCTGTATCGTTTTGTTGGCCTTAGGACTCTGCACACTTCACCACTGCTGTCCAGTGCTAAAGTGCATGTACTTCTCCCCTACACATAGTAACATTTGTGTATCCAAAATAGGCATATTTAATTTAGTGGTAGGTCCCTTAAAAAGTGGTATAACATATACCCAGGGCCTGTAAACTAAATGCTGCTGGTCGGCACGCAGCACTGATTGTGCTACCCACTTATGTAGCTCTATACGCATGTCTCAGGCCTGCCACTGTAAAGCCTGCGTGTGCAGTTCCACTGCCACTTTGACATGGCATTTTAAACCTCTTGACAAGCACTAAACTCCCCATTTATTACTTATAAGTCAACCCTAAGGCAGACCCTAAGTGACCCTATCAGCAGAATACTATGTAAGTAAAAGGCAGTAAATGAGCTTTTAAGCCCATTCAGTGCGCATGATGGAACAGTTCTATAATGCTCACTGGTGCATATGTGCGGAGCACGGAACTAGTCAGTCCTCATTGCTTGAGCTCTAAATTCCTCTTCTATTTACAGCTGAAGGATTAGTTTTTTCTAAAAACAGCTTAGGGAGCTCGGAAAGAGCTCTCCCTGCACCCAAGGCTGTTTTTGGTTTTCAGTGAAATGACGAGCAGTGCACATGGCACACTGACGTAATTTCACTGAAACCAAAGTAAAATGAGCCAATTGACTCATTCAGATTTACTGCCTCAGGGCTCAGGGACCTATCTCAGCCCCCAAGCACTGAGAAAGATGGGAGAGGTATCATTGGAAAGGGGAAAATATCACCTTTCCAATGGTACTCTTCCTTAGTGGATCCTTGCTTGGGCCTTACCACAGGAGGGCGATCCCCAAGCAGGGATTCACCCACTAGACACTAGGGAAAGGGAAAAGCCCCTTGGGCAAGGGCTTTTGCTTCTTATTTTTTTGGACCTTATTCAGTCTTTCTGCCCCTCTGGTGGGGGGCAGATGGAGGCAATAGCCCGCGATCTGCCCTTTCTGGAGGGCTGAAAAAAACACCAGAGATTATATATTTTTTAGAATAGGGGTGGGGCTGCCAACTATGGGCATGTAAATGTCCCAACCCACAACAAAATGGCCTTAGCCTTTCTACCCCTTCTGGGAGGTAAGAAAGCACACTAGGACCCATGGGCATGTGAATGCGCCCACCCCAAAAAACAAATGGGCACAGTCTTTCTGCCCCCTTTGGGGAGCAGAGGGGGACAATATGTTATGCTTAGGTTCGGCGCGAACCCGGACTGCCTGTGTCCCGCGGTGGGGGCTCACGGGGTGGAAAAAACGGCGGTTGGCGAGGGCTACGGACGAGAGGCGGTCTCGGCGCGGATGTTGGTTTGCGCATTAAGAATAAAGACATCTTAAAACGTTACCCCTGTGTCTTTAGAGTTGATTATAACAACTCTAAATTGGCGACGAGCTGGTTTCCTACTACGTGTGCATCGTGGGAAGATCAGGACGATTTTCAGGGGCAGTTTCTTCGTGGATGGTGTCCTTCAAACCATTTCTGTGAAGATAACAGACGTATTCTGGGCGTTTCCTTCCGGAGGTTGGTGAATCAGCAAGCATAGATCGTATACTTAGTTTTTTACTGGAATTGGCCATTTCAGGGGCCATCTTGGAAGTACTTCTTCCATGAACATTTACTGAATTATATCACCAATTGAACTGTATTGTTACGTTTTTCAAAGCACATTGACTGTCATCGTCACGCCTGGTTTTAAGTAATGCAGTCTGTCAATCCACCACCACCGTTCTTGGAAACTCCTGGGGTTCCTCCTATTCCATGGAGACAGTGGTTTGATGGCTTTGAAACCTACCTGGGTGCAATAGGAGCCTCTCGTTTTCGTCCTGAGAGAAAGAAGTGTTTGCTTTTACATTCATTGGGGTATGAAGGGAGAGAGATTTTCAAACACTTACCTGAGCTACCGCAAGTTGATGAGGAAGAACTAGATGAATATTTGATGACTACAAAAAAATTGTCCACAAGATTTGATGTTTCACCGAGTCTTGTAGTTTTGCGGCACAAATTCTTCAAGCGTCAGCAATTTCAAAGCGAGGATGTTGATGCATATGTCAGTGCTCTAAGACAACTGGCTTCCAAGTGTGAATTTTGGGATTTTCAAGACCAACTCATAAGGGATCAGTTCATTGGTCATTGTTCAAATAAACATATTCAGCAGAAATTACTCACAATGGGTAATCCAACGTTGGATGAGGCTATCAAAGTAGCCAAGAGTGTGGAACTTGCCCAGATCTCTTTGTTGGAACTTTCGTCTAGCTCTACTGTGAAGGGTTCGGATCCTCTTCATGTCAGCGTTGTTACAAAAAGGGGTGTGGCAAAAAATACTGATATGAAGAAGAGTGACAATTTTTTCTTTAAATTGGCGAACATTTGTTTTAGATGTGGAAACATGCCTCATTTCAAAGATGGCAAGTCTTGTCCTGCGAAGAACGTTATGTGTAGAAAATGTGGTAAAGTCGGTCACTTTGCTGGAGTCTGTCAATCCACTAGTGATAAGCAAGGTAATGTCACATCCATAGTGGAGGAAGAGGAAGAAAATAGAGAAGAATCGTTTGTAAAAGCTTTCCAAGACATGATTGTGGTGGTCACAGATAAAGTGTTAGGGGTCAAGGAACATAACCAATGCATAGATCCCATGGTGGATTTTTGGGTTGGTGATAAGATGCTTCGCTTATTGGTGGATTCTGGGGCACGCATTACTATGATTTCATCTGATCTGTTCCATAATACTTGGGGTGACAGGAAGTTATTCCCTCCTGATAGATCTCCGGTCTCGTATGAAGGCAGGAAAATTGATTTAGAAGGTTACATAGAAGACAGTTTAGGGTTCAAGGGTCGCAAGATTTTTGGTAAGATATATGTGGCCTACAAAGGTTTGAATATTTTGCGGTGGTATCATCAGGGCTTGTTTGGCATGGTGCTGAAACCTGGAACAAAAGAGCAGGTTTTGGTGGTGGAGTGTGCAGATTCCAAGACACCGTTTGAGGATGAGTTTCCTGGTATTTTTGCTCATGGTTTGGGGAAGATTACCGGATTCAAGCATAGAATTAAGGTTAAGGATAGGGCCATTCCTGTAAGACATAAAGTCAGGTCAGTACCATTTAGTTTAAGAGAAGATCTTAAATCTGAATTGGACAAGCTTCAACAGAATGGTGTCATTGAGCCAATTGAATCCAGTTTGTGGCTTTCTCCTTTGGTCGTTGCCCGTAAACGTAATGGAGAGCTGCGTTTATGTGTGGACCTCAGGACTCTCAATAAGGAAATATGGGTAGACTCATATCCCTTGCCCAAGATCAGTGACCTACTTGAAGGGCTCAGGGGCTCAGTGTGGTTTTCAAAGATTGATCTGGCGTCTGCATATCACCAGGTTGAACTGGATGAAGATTCGCGCCATTACACTGCTTTCAATTCACCCTTTGGCACTTTCCAGTTTTGTAGGATGCCATTTGGGTTGGCTTCTGCGGCATCAGCTTTCCAACGCATCATGCACAAAATTTTGGGGGAAATCCAAGGTATTTTGATCTTTCAGGATGATGTGTTGATTCACACAAGGGGTTTAGAAGATCACAATGAGAAAATTAGAGCTATGTTTAATATTTTTCAGTCTTTTGGAGTCTGTGTAAAGAAGGAAAAGTGTGAGTTTTATAAAACAAAAATAGAATTTTTGGGTCATTGTGTGTCTGGGGAAGGCATTACACCTCGTCCTGGGTTAGTAAAGGCGATTGTAGATTCCCCTAACCCTAAAGATAAGGACGAATTACGATCTTTTGTTGGCATGTGTGAATACTATTCAAAGTTAATTTCCAATTATGCTAGCAAAATGAAGGTTTTGTCCAATATGCTCAAAAGCAAAGTTCCGTTTAAATGGGACAGTGAGTGTCAAATCATGTTCGAAAGTGTGAAGCAAGAGTTGGTAAATGCCAGGCCACTGAGTCCTTATGACCCCAGCCAACTGTGTACCATTACGGTGGATGCTAGTAGGTATGGGTTGGGTGCGGTATTGTCGCAAGGTCAAGGGAAAGATGAGAAAATTATAAGTTATGCTTCTAGAGTGTTACGTGATCCTGAATTGAATTATTCAGTGATTGAAAAAGAGTTGCTAGCTTGCTATTGGGCTAGTGAAAAATTTAGGAGTTATGTATGGGGCAGAAAGTTTGTAATTCTAACAGATCATAAACCGTTGGTTTACATTTTAAATGGTGATAAAATTAACTATACGACTCCCCGGATCGCACGCCTCACCACAAAATTGTTGCAGTATGACTTTCAGGTCAAGTATATTCCGGGGAAAGACAATTTCACAGCAGATTTCCTATCTCGTCTACCAAATGTGAAGAAAGTAATCTTGATTTGGAGGATGATGTGGAAGATTGTTTCATAGCTGCAATTGATGCTGATGAGTCCAAGGTGTGCACTGAGACGGTGTGGAGAGAGGCTGAAAGCAGTGATGAGGTGTTGTCCATTGTTAAGCAGCATATTATCAAGGGTTGGCCTAAAGAAAGAAATGTGAATCCTGAAGTTCAGCCATATGTCAAGGTGGGTGATGAATTGTCAATTGAAAATGGAATCATATTGAGGAATGATAAATGTGTTCCCCCATGTGAGATTCGTACAAGGTTGGTGGATCATGCTCATGAGGGTCATCTTGGTGCCACTATGACTAAGAGACGTATTAGAGCTCACTATTGGTGGCCATCCATGGATACGGATGTAGAAAGAGTGGTTGGTGGGTGTGTGGTGTGTAATGGTGCAGAAAAAGGGTTGAGGATTGCAAAACCTCCATTACAACCCATATCGTTACCGGACAAAGCTTGGGTCAAAGTTGGGGTCGATATGGTTGGACCTTTCAACTTTCTCCCCATACAGATGCGTTATGCATTTGTGTTAATGGATTATTACAGTAAGTGGCCTGAAGTGCGTTTTTTTGCAAAGCCTACTGCTGGTAGTGCGATTCAGTTTCTCAAAGAGATTTTTTGGAGGGAAGGTTTTCAGGAAACCTTGATTTCGGACAATGGTGTACAGTTTGTGGGTCATCACATGGAAATGTTTCTGAGTGTATCTGGTGTGAAACATTTGAAAAGTTCTCTATACCATCCTCAAACGAATGGTTTAGTAGAGAGAATGAATAGGGTGGTTGTGGAGTGTATCAAATGGGCTAAAGCGAGTAAATTGGATGTGGAAGAAGCGGTGAATTTGATGTTGTGGTTCTATCGCACCACTCCACATTCTGTGACAAAAATCTATCCTTTTGAACTACTCAAAGGAAGACGTAGCACCTCAAGACTGTTTCCAGCGTGGTTAGCCAGAGCTGTCTCTGGTAAAATTCCCGATTCTGTGAACAAGGACGGGCTGTTGAGTGAAGTAAAAAAAAATCAAGAAAAAGTAAAAGCTAGGTATGACCTGAAGAATTCTACAAAAAAACTCTCACTCCAGCCTGGAGATTTGGTGCGTGTCAAGTTACAGACATTTGTGAGGAAAGGGGAAGCCTGCTATGGTTCTCCTGTGAGGGTAATGAAAATTTGTGGTAATGCCATCATGGTTGAGGGTGGTCAGTGGTGCAATATGGGGAAGGTTGTAAAGGTTAAGGATGTTGGGCACCGTGAAGGGGTAGGAAGTGACTCCTCTGGGTCAGAGGGGTCAGAAGGCATTCATCGAGAACGCAAGGTGTTAGATTATCATTTGTTAGAACCCGACACCTTGAGGAGGTCTGTCCGTGAGAAACAGGTTCCGATCCAACTCAGGGAACATCATAGTATTTAGCTAGTTTGTTTTATTGTTTTTTTATTTCATGGTCACGCTGATGTGATTGTTAAATGTTATGTAATGCTTAGGTTATTCAATGCTTTTATGTATTTCCTGCTTATTGATGTAAGTTGTTCTGGGTGTTTTAAAAAAAAAAAAAAGAGATAATATGTTATGCTTAGGTTCGGCGCGCACTGATGCGTGCCGAACCCGGACTGCCTGTGTCGCGCGGTAGGGGCTCGCGCAGTGGAAAAAACGGTGGTTGGCGAGAGCGAGGGCTACGGACGAGAGGCGGTCTCAGCGTGGATGTTGGTTTGCGCATTAAGAATAAAGACATCTTAAAACGTTACCCCTGTGTCTTTAGAGTTGATTATAACACAATAGTCTCTGACCTGCCCCCCAGGGGGACAGAAATCCCACTCACTGCAGGGAGCATTGTATTTAGCCTGAGTATGGGTGTGGGCTGGCCAGAACTGGCTTGGTTATTCCTCACCCTTCCCAAAAAAATGATCACAGTCTTTCTTTACCCCTCGGGGGGCAGATGGGGGCAATTGCCTGTGATCTACCCCCATCTGGATAGGCAGAAAACCCACTAGGCACCAGGTAGTATTTTTTCACCAAAGTAGTGAGGGGACTACCCACAATCTCCACCCAAAAAATGCCCACAGTCTTTCTGCCCCTCTGAGGGGCATTTATGGGCAACATTCTCAGATGAGCCCCCCTCTTGGGGGGCAGAAAGCCCTCTTGGCACCAGAGACTAGCACCAGCACATGTTTCCTACCACCCAGCATTACCATTGGTCTCCCTACAAAAATGATACCTCACTTGTGTGGGTATCTGAGGCAGAGTCAGCTTAAAAATGTATACAAAAAACTGCGCTTATGAATACTCTTTGGCGCCCCTTCAGTCTATATACGTTTTTAGCCCTTCCCTGTCTCAGGCACTTGCCCACCCACACAAGTGAGGCATCATTATTATCAGGAGATCAGAGTAAATGCTGAGCGTGGGGATTTTGTGCCAGTGCAGTGATCCCACAGAGAAATACGAGGAACATTTGTTTTTTTTAGCTAAAATTGGGGCTTGAAGGGGATTTTGGGTAAGAAAGCGTTGGAGGATGTATGCAAGTCACACCTCCCTGGACTCCTCCAGGTGTCTAGGGTTCAGAAATGTCTGGGTTTGGTAGATTTTCCTACATGGCTGCTAAGCCTGGGACCAAAACACAGGTTACCCCCTTGCAAAGCCCTGTTGTTTTGTGATAGATAATTTCGATGTCTCCACAAGGGCTACCTATACCACCGAGGTACCATTTTAACAAGGTACTTGGGGGAATGCTAGATGGAAGGCCGTTTGTGTCTCCCCGCAGATTCCAGAACTTTTCATCACAGAAATATGAGGAAAATATGATTTTTAGACAAAAGTTTGAGGTTTGAAAGGGATTCTGGGTAACAGAACCTGGTGAGAGCCACACAGGTCACCTCATCGTGGATTCCCCTGGGTGTCTATTTTTGAAAAATGTTTAGGTTTGCTTGGTTTCCCTAGGAGCTGGCTGAGCCAGGGCCCAAACTCCAAAGCTAGGCACATTGTGAAAAAAAGGGTCAGTTTTCAGTGGAAAAATGTGATGTGCCCATGTTGCATTTTGGGCTGTTGCCTTTTGTGGGCACTAGACCTACACACACAAGCCAGGTACAATTGTTATCAGGAGACTGGGGGAATGCTGGGTGGAAGGACATTTGTGTCTTCACTCAGATCCTAGAACTTTCCATTACAGAAATGTGAAGCAAATGTGTTTATTTAGATAGATTTTGAGATTTGCAAGGGATTCTGGATAACAGAATCTGGTGTGAACCATATGAGTCATCCATCCTGGATTCCCCTGCGTGTCTAGTTTTAAAAAATGTACAGGTGTGCTAGGTTTCCCTAGGTGCTAGCTGAGCCAGGGCTCAAAATCCACAGCTAGGTACCTTGCAAAAAAATAGGTTTTTTTTTCAGTGGAAAAATGTGATGTACCCACATGACATTTTGGGCTGTTTCCTGTTGCGGGCGCTAGGCTTACCCACATAAGTGATGTGCCATTTCTATCTGAAGACTGTGGGGAATGCTGGGTAGGAGGAAGTTTGTGACTTTATTCAGATTCCAGAAGTTTCCACTACAGAAATGTGAGGAAATGTACTTTTTAGACAGATTTTGAGAATTTCAAGGGATTCTGGGTGACAGAACCTGATGAGACCCACACAAGTCACACCCTCCTGGATTCCCCTGGGAATCTAGTTTTACAAAACGTATAGATTTGATCTGCTTCCATAGGTGCCGGCTGAGCTAGGGTCCAAAATCTACAGCTAGGTACATTTGAAAGAAGAGTCAGTTTTCAGTAGAAAAATGTGATGTGCCCACATTGTGTTTTGGGCCGTTTTCTGTCGCGGGCACTAGGCTTTCCCACAGAAGTGAGGTACTATTTCTATTGGGATACTTAGAAGAATGCTGAGTGGATTGGAGTTTTTGTCTCCCCTCAGATTCCAGAACTTTCCATCACAGAAATGAGAGAACAATTTGTATTTTGGACACATTGTGAGATTTTCAAGGTATTCTGTGTGACAGAACCTGGTGAGATCCACACAAGTCACCCCATCCTGGATTTCCAGCTAGGCACACTGCAAAAAAAAGGATTAGTTTCAGTGGAAAAATGTGATGGGTCCACATTGCATTTTGGGCTGTTTCATGTCACGTGCACTAAGTCTACTCACACACTTGGGGAAATGCTGACGGGAGGAAGAATGTGTTCCCCTCAGATTCCAAAACTTTCCATCTCAGAAATGTGAGAAAATGTAATTGTTAGACAAAGTTTGAGGTTTTCAAGGGATTCTGGGTGACAGAACCTAGTGAGAGCCACACACGTTACCCCATCCTGGATTCCCCTCTGTTAGAATTGAGCCTCTAGTTGTCAGCGGAATGCACCCATTCCAAAGATGGACCACAATCCAAGTCAGGGTAAGTAACAACAAAACCTAAGTTATCCCGTGCTCACTCTCAGGTAGCTTGGCAGACAGCAGGCCGGCTTACATAGAAGGCAATGTGTAAAGTATTTGTGCAATAACTCATACAGTAACACAGTGAAAACATCACAAAACGTACTCCACACCCGTTTAGGAAAATAGATATTATTTACCTGAATAAAGCATGGCCATAATGACAAAAATCCAATATGCACAACTCAAGATATCACTTTTTAGAGGTTTAAGTAGTCTTAATCCATAGGAATCAATGGATGGATCTCTTTACCACAAAGTATCTGGGATGAATCAAAATTAACAACGAAGAGGGACGCAGAAGAGGTGATGCATCAGAAAGCAAAGCAATGCATCAATTTCTCAAGCATGGCAGAGGTAATGCATCGATTATTTTCTCGCAGGCAAAGGGATGCGTTGATTTCTGGGTGCACAGCCTGGTTACTTACTCCAGTATGGGGATACCCAAGGACGACGCGTGGAAAATCCAAACGTACTGTGATGAGGAAACATATACTGCATCAATTTTGCAGGCATTGTGTCAATTGTTTCTGGCACAGTAGATTTTCTCTCACAGGTGACGTCTTTGATGGCCCTTAGGCTTCTTACCAGGACGCACGCTCAGTGAAAACCCTTGAAGATCACTTGTGGAGGAAGACAAAGTCCTTCTAGCAGAGTCAGGGAGCAGCAGGCAGCAGGGAAACAAGCAGAAGAGCAGTCCTTTCAGAAAATCAGTCCAGATGAGTCTTTTGGGCAGCACAGCAGTCCCTCTGACATGATCCAGTTGTAGTTCCAAAAGTGTCTAATTTGTGGGCGTCACAGTATATAAACCCAAATGTGCTTTTGAAGTGGAGGAGACTTCAAAGGGTGATTTTGAAGTGCACCGGTTCCCATTTCAACCTAGTTCTATCTGCCAGGATATCTGTGGGGGGTTATCAATCCTTTGAGTGAGGTCAGGCCACTTTGAAGTGTTAGTGAAAGCCCCTCCACCCTTCCTGCCCAGGAAGACCCTTCAATATGCAGGTGAATGCAGATGCAGATGAGTGTCCTGTGTTTCTGGCTGTCTGGGTAGAATGAACAATGCAAAATGCACAATGCAAGGACGTTTGTGGCTCCTCTCAGATTCCAGAACTTTCCATCACAGAAATATGAGGAAAATGTGTTTTTTAGAAAAATTGTGAGGTTTGCAAGGGATTCTGGGTTGTGTTTTTGGTCTGTTTACTATTGCGTGCGCTAGGCCTATCCACACAAGTGAGGTACAATTTGTATTGGGAGACTTACAGAAATACAGAATAGTACAACAAGTGTTATTGGTGATTGTCTTTCTCAGTATTTGCACCTTCTAAATGTAAGACAGTGTGTAAAAAATAAGTCATTTTGAGAAATGCCCTCTATTTCACATACTAGTATGGGTGCCCACAAATTCAGAAATGTCAAATAACCACTGCTTCTAAACTCCATATCATGTGCCCATGTCGGAAATACATAGGGGTTATTTGCAATGCCCCTTGTGTCACAATTGCATCACTTTTTTGTGCCGCTGTAGCAATGCAAGCAGTCCCCTACACTGTGCCACATTTAGAAAATGACGCTATGGGACCATTGCACCAGTTTGTTAAAAGTCCTGCGCCACCTTATGATGGTGCCAGGTATATTATATGCAGGGTGTGCATTCCAACATTAAAAGCCACTCAGTACTGGCACAGTGAAATTTACTACATTTCACTGCATGGTTCTGTGACTTCACTGTGTCAAAAATGTAACCCGTGCTCATAGCAGGCATTAAACTGATGCAGGGATTTAATGCTAGTCCATCAATGTGTCTGTTTTCCACCACAGATGCATCAGAATTATTGATGTATAAGTGGAAGCCTGCGCTATGAAGTGCTGTATCATAAATACAGTGCTACTATGGCCTCTTTAAGGGATCTGGGGCTGGCACTAGAAAACTGGTGCATCGATGCCAATGCACCAGTTTCTGTTTTATGAGGCCTATAGGTTTCCCTGATACCTATTTTTCACTCTTTATATTTTACCAAAGGAATAGCTGTACACAATGAAAACCAATTGCAAGGTGCAGCTCATTTTTTGACTCGGCGTACCTCAGGTTCTTGGTAAATCGACAAGCTCTATGACCAGAAAGATCCAGGGAACTTAACTGTATATTACTTCTGAAAATCTGTCATACTTAGAAGAAGTTACATATGAAAACATAGACACAAATTGATTTTTTTTTCAGCTAAATTTAAATATTGTTTTAATTTCAACCATTACTTTCTATAGGAAAATCTTGAAGGATCTACACAAATTACCCCTTTCTGAATTAAGAATGTTGTCTACTTCTCAGAAATGAGCTGCTTTCTGGGATCCACCATTGGGTTTACATTCATTTCCACCACTAATGGGAAGGAGGTTGAAAGCACAACAAATAGGAAGAATGGTCTATGTCCTGGTAAAATGCCAATACAGTTATGAAAAATTTGGTTTTCTGATTCCAATCAGCCTGTTCCTGAAAGCTGGAAAGATGGTGATTTTAGCACCGCAAAACCCTTCATTGATGCCATTTGCAGGGAAAAATATGGACACTTCCTTCGGCAGCTCTTTTGTCCCATTTTCCCGAAAGCCCCCCCAAAAAATGTTGCTTTATTTTGGCTAATTTCGGTCCCCTCTAGATGAATCCACAAACTCTGGGTACCTTTAGAATACCCAAGACATTGGAAGAAAGGAAGCAAATTTGGCCTGGATACCTTATGTGGACAAATAGTTATGGAGGCCTAAACACAAACTACTTGAACTAGCCAAAAAAAAGGCTTAGCACAGAGAGGTGGGGGATAGGGGTAAGGAGGGGGAAGCCATAACTGCAAAGGGGTTATGTTTTACATGTCCTGGTAGTAAGTCCCAGAAGTTGTTTTTTACCACTGTGAGGCCTTCTCCTTGGGAATTCCTTAATATCCTTTTAAGGAGTAATTCCTGATCAGAAAAAGGAATAGCTACATCATGTTTCATATCAAGAGAATATTAATGATAAATCCTCTTTATTGGTGAAGTCAAGATTTAACATTGCTATTTTACAAATGCCACTGTTAGAAAGTGAACATTTCTCTGCTCTTACTGTTCTGTGTGTCTTGCAGCCTGTCTCTAATACTGGACTAGGTGACAGCTAAACTTTGTGCATTCCCTCTAGACAGACAGAAAACACAGGAGGGTGTGGGTGTGACAAAGGACTCATCTGCATTCATCTGCATTCTGATGGGCCTACCTGGGCTGGCAGGATGGAGGGAAGCTAACGCTTATACTTCAATAGGTAAGTGCCTGTCCCTACACATAAGGCTGATTACCTCCTACTGGTATTCTGGAGTGACAGCTAGGAAGAAAGGATCTCTGTGCACTTCAAAGAGCTACTTTGAAGTCACCCTCACTTCCAAGGCACATTTGGGTATAAGTTCACTTCCTGATTATGGACTTGGAAAGAACTCTGTTGGCGCAAAGACTGCTGTGCTATAAGGATTGCCACTCTGCCTGGACTGACTGTCCCAAAGAACTGCTTCTCTGCTTTGCTGTGCAGTCATGCTGCCTGCTGATCTCTGTCCTGCTGAGAATAGGACTGGACCCATCATGCTGAACCCAGAGTGACTCTGAGGGCATACTGGCTTGCCCCATGTTCCTCTGCAGTCACAGTCACAGGTACGTCAAAGGTTGCCTGCAACTCTCCTGATGCGGCTGGATTCTGCTATTTGTGAGTCCTACCCTTGCCTGGGGTGCCACCTCCAGTCCTTTGCTTCAGAAGTGGTTTCTGCAGCTGATTTATGCAAAAACCGCCGTCTTGCCTGGAGTGCATGAGAAATTCGTCTGCATCACTCCTTTCATGCCAACGTAGAGGCTGTTCAATGACAGCAGATTCCTAGTCTGTACAGCCTGACAATGACGCTCTGCGTGGCTGGACAATGCTGCACCTCATTCACTTCAGCAGAGCCTGACGACGATGCATTGACTTGACTGGCTGGAAAATATTGATGCATCATGCCCTTGACGTAGTTGCTTTGCTCAAAGAAAGGTACTGTTATAGCAGACCCTGTGTGGGCTCTGTAGCTGTCCTACTTTCCATTGCAGTCATCTAAATTTTAGATTTGCACCGTCCCTCGCGACCTCAAGTAACCTTTTGGCCACTAGTGACTTATAAGCACTATTTCACATTTAAACCTTAAAAAATCATATCTCGACTAATAGTAATTGTATTTGAATGATTTTGGTCTTGTTTTACTCAGATAAATATTCTCTACTTTTCAAACTGGTTTGGATACTTTACACATTGCCTCTTAAGTTAAGCCTGACTGCTTTTTGCTAAGCTACCAGAGGATGTGCACAGAGTAATTTAGGGTGTGTATTTGATTTACCCTGACTAGGATGGCGGTCCCTGTTTGGACAGGGTGCATACCTCTGCTAGCTGGAGACCCAATTTCTAACAAAGATGATCTTCCCAGAGAAATACATTTGAAAAAAATCTAAAAATGGTGAATGAATGTATTCAAATGTTGAAAATATTAAACATGTAAAAATGTATAAAGAAATGTATATAAATCAATTTTACAAATGTTACACAATGGAATGATTTTGAAAATGTTCACATTCACATGTTTATATAATAATACAAATGTATTCAAAATATTTTATTTATTTAGATATTATAAATATATATTTACTTTTAAGTTGAAATATATATTATATATATATATATATATATATATATATATATATATATATATATATATATATTTTCCATACATGTGCTCACAAAAGAGCTCCAAGTGGCCCAAGAGGGGTGGTGCAGCAAAAATACCGGCAGAGCACTCCGGTTATTCTCTTCTCAACCACAAAATTATTATATAACAGCAGCACTCTCAGGAGGTCAAACGAGAAGTAAGTTTATTCAGCACAATGCGTTTCGGCTGACTAGCAGCCTTGGTCACGTGCATAGTCCGACCAATACAAACAACAATATATATCTAGTGATCATGGTCATAGAAATAGGACTTCATTATATGTTCTCAAAAATTACTATTATTCTTTGTAAATTTCAAATATATAACCATAGTTAACCTGTTAAACTGAAAAGGGCAAATATCATGCTGTACAACTGAAAAATGTATTTCAATTTCATCCATATACATAAACTTATCACCACATATAAATAAATACGATATAAATATATAAATATGTTTATAAGTAGATATAAATGACTTTAAAATATCAAGAATTATACATTCGTATATCAGTAGACAGTATCAGTAAAAATATACAAATAGATAAATAATTGTATAAATATAGATGTTTAAATATTCATGTACCATATATATACCTAAAACATAGACATGGTTCCAAATCATATATATCATTTACATTGTTTTCCATAAGTCATTTGTCATGGATATATTAGGAACCAATGTCATAATTCAAGTGACGGATTCATATGTACCAAAAATCTATCTATTGAATATCATATACATCATACAATGATTGAATATTTCCCTTCAGAAAACAATATAATTCTTCCTTTTCCAATCTTTTTGTTATACATGTCAATAAAAAGAATACTTCCTATTGCTTCTATGAATCCAATACCTATCACCTTGTGAAGAAACTGAACACTAATCACCAGTGAATACACAAATCTGGAATCCGGCCGGACCCCATCATTCTGAAAAAGACATAAATATAAAAGACATATTATACTCTAAAAATTATTAGAAGAATTGCACAAAGGATAAACTTGGAGGAAATAATAATTAATTAAAACCAGAATCAAATAAGCTTGTTAATCATAACGTAACTGCCTTAAGGTCATGCCTTCAAGGGTCACAGATTCAATATATATAATACTGTCTCATACTAATTATCTCAGGTGTCCAATAGGTGAGTACTCAACTCTTCACCAATGTTTAATCCCTTCGGTATTTTGGTTTCTAGATCGACAATATATCTGGATTCTTTTTTCCTTAACATCAACTCTTTATTTCCACCTCTATGATGTGATAATACATGTTCAATACCATAGTAAGATAACATCGTGGAATCGGAGTTGTGTTTTTCCTGAAAGTGCCTCGCTACAGGATAGTGGGAATCCCTTGTTGTATTAGCACGCATATGTTCTAAAATGTGTTTTTTTACAGCATGTTTCGTACTACCCACATACCTAAGATGGCAAGGGCATTCCAATACGTATATGGTAAATGGGGTACTGCATGTTATAAACTGCTTAATTTGTCTGTTTACTCCTGATTTGCTCATAGGGTACTCATTCTTCACCACACTGTTGCGACAAGCTTCACAGTGACCGCAGGGGAAGAAACCCTGTAAATTATGTTCTTTTATTTGAGCAATAGATGTTATATCATTAGATCTCAATCTATCATGGAGATTACTGCCTCTTGTAAAAGTAATTAGGGGCCCCCTCTGTAATTCCTTACCAATAACAGGATCACTTTTCAGAATATTCCAATGTTTGGAAAAAATCTTTTTAATCTGTGCTGTATCTTCATTATAGGTTAGAATCAGTCTAATATCATCGCCCTTCTCATTTTCTCTTTTTTCAGTATTGTCAAAGAGGGTATGTGCTCTTTCAACTTTCTTGACCTTGTCTATAGCCTTTCTGATTACCCAATCCGGGTAACCTCTTTGTTTAAACCTTCTAATCATATCTTCCTGTTCTCTCTCAAAAATCTCTTCTGTATTACTGATTTTTTTCGCCCTTAATAGTTCACCATAGGGAATACTCCATTTTAGTTTTTCCGGATGTCTACTAGTAGCATGCAATAGGCTATTACCTGCTGTAGCTTTGCGAAAGAGTTCAATGTGGATCATCCTATCCTTGATCTTAATCCTTTTATCTAAGAAATCAATCGAAGAGTAACTGATATCATATGTCAGTTTAATATTATACTCATTCTTGTTAAGTTTCTCAATGAAACACTTGGCCCCATTCTCAGAACCTTTCCAGATTATAAAAAGATCATCGATGTATCTAAGCCATAATATGGCCTGATTGATTTCTGGATATTTTTCTTCATCTTTGAAGATTCCTTCTTCCCATAAGCCCATAAATAAGCAGGCAAAACTGGGCGCAAAGCAAGTTCCCATTGCAGTTCCGAGAACCTGTTTGTATAGCATGCCATTGAATAAGAAAATATTATTCGTCAGACAGTATCTTATCATCTCTCATCATCATTTAACTTTATTTCGGTGAGTAAAAACAAACCATTAAAGTACAATACACAACAAAGAAAGAGAGGACTTCTAAAAGCACGGAGGTAATAAAAAAATAAAATAAAAGTACAGTTAAAAGGGGCAAGACAGGTTTTAAAAAACAAACAGGAAATAAGCAGTCAGAAAAACATCACTTAATATAATGAAAGGCAATACTCAAAAATGAAAATAATTCCCTAAATCAGCACTAGTTAAAAAATATAATACACCAATATCTGAATACTGTGGAGCAATCGCACATCCAATTTGATAAATATAAATAGATAAGTCTAAAAATTAGTTCCCCACTCTTGCTCCTTGGAATTGCTGAGCTCAGATATCATAATAATACAAGAATTTTCCCCTTTTTCCCCCCATTAAAAAAACTGTCTGGGTGGATTGTTTTCGCTTTAAAATTCTCACTGCATAAAATAAGGGAGCAGTTCCATAGGTCTATAAATAATCCATAAGGACCCAAGCCAAGATCCATGTCCTGTACAAAAAAAAGCTACAATCATACATCCAAGTCAGATAAATATACATAAATAGTACTAAACAATAACTACACCATTTTATCCCTTAAACTTGCTAATCTCAACCTCCAGATAGACTCGAGAAAACTTGCCACTGGTAGAGCTATCTTGACGGACGGGTCGCTTTTTAAAATTCTCTCAGCATGGAGACAGGATCTAACTCCTAATTGTTTAAAAAGCGGGATGAGCCAAAGTGCTCTTTGTTTGTGATATGCTTGACAGTGGAAGAAAACGTGTGAAACAGTTTCTGCACTTTTACAACCCATCGGGCAACCTTTAGATCTATTAGTTGAACTGGACCATTTGTGCGTAAGGCAGCACAGGGGGAGGGACCCAATCCTAAACCTGAGAAAGAGGGCACGAGCAAATGGAGATAACTTTGCATCCAAAAAGGGCTCAAATTCGTAATGGCATTTAACAAGTAAAAAATTGTTGGACATGGACAATGGAATAGAACCAGCAAATTGTCCAACCTGAACATTATGCCAATAAGCATCCTTTAACAGCTGTGCAGCATTTTTAGGAATAGAAATAGGATCATGCCAATAGGAACCTAACCCCAGATGGGAAAAAGATTGTTCAACGAATACACACCATTTAGGTTTAATACTAAAATCACGGCCCACCACATTTAGGAGGCCACACCGAAAAGGGGTTAGGGCATCAGTTGCCCACAGCCGAATCCAAAACAGCAGGGGCCTTAGGGCCGCAATCTGTGAGATTGAAAAAAGATTTAGGTCCAGGTGAATGGGCAAGGATGGGGTACTCGATGGAACCTTTAGCATCATTTTCAAAAACTGGTTTTCCGCGCTAGCCAGATTCGCCAGATTACAATGGCCCCAAAGTTCGGCTCCATATAGGGCGGCCCCCCTAGCTTGAGCTTTGTATATTTCCAGTGCAGGAGATATTGCAAATTTCGGGGAACTAGAGGCAAATCTGACAATTCCACCCGCCCTCTGCTTCAGGCATAATAAAGATTTATGGCGCTGGGCATGCCAAAGATGTGAATCTTCCACTTTGATGCCTAGATAATCAAAGGTACCCACCCTTTCCAAAGGGACATCATCTAAATATACAGGCCTCTTCCTTTTTTTCCTACTATCTCCAAAAACCATGTATTTTGTTTTTGCTGAATTAATTGATAACCCATGGTCAGTGCAAAATTCCAGGAATCTGGAGAGCAGCCTAGAAAGGCCCATAGCAGTACGTGATAGCAATAGGGTATCATCTGAAAACAGAAGACAGGGGATCTTCTGCCCGCCCAGACTAGGGGCGTCACTTTGACAGTCTAAGAGATATGGCAAACAGGCATTAATAAACAAGAGAAATAAGGTGGGCGCCAAGACACAGCGTTGCCTCACGCCCCGTGTAGTTGGGAAAGCAGGCGTCAGATCGCCAATGGTACCCCAGCGGACTTTAGCACAATTATCAGAATAAAGATCCTTGATAATATTAATCATGGAACCCGGAACACCGGTGGTACTAAGGACCTCCCAAAGCTTGGCACGCGGGACCAGGTCAAACGCAGACTTCAAGTCAACAAAGGCCACAAATAAGTGGCCTTTGTCTGCATCTACGGTCTTCCACTTGATGGTGGTGAATCGGAAGATCTGATCGATAGTGCTGATCTTGTCCCTAAATCCTGCCTGGAGATGGCTTAAGACCTGATTTTTCATTATCCATTGTTTTAATCTAGTTAGCAACTGGTACGAAAATATTTTCTGCAAGTTGTCTAATAGACTGATAGGCCTATGATTCCCAGGGGAGTTCTTGTCTCCTTTTTTATGAACGGGGACAATAATCGCCATCTTCCACAAGAGCGGATAGGAACGAGATGCCATGGCAGTGTTTGATACCCTGTTTATATAACGGGTCCACACAGATAGGTCTGATTTGTACAGATCTTAGGGAATACCATCTTGGCCAGGGGCCCTACCAGATCTTTGCGCGCAAATTGCCATCTCTGTTTCTTTTAGGGTGAAGGGCGGCATTTCAGGCTGGCACAGTTCATTATCTATGGGAGTATCATAAAGCTCCGTCCGAGAGCCGTACAGTTCATGAAAATAAGAGAGCCAGGTTCCTGGGTCGATATGACATTCAGTAGTGGATGACAGGCCTGGGTCGCTTCGCGCAACCAAAGTCCAAAAGAGCTTGGCGTCGCGAGAGCTAGCAGCCTCCGCCAGACACTCCCATAAATGCTCCTCGTATTTTAGTTTTGATCGAGTGAGAGTAGACACATAGTTCTTTCTCGCATGTGTAACGTCGTCCCGATTCTTTGCCTTTAAGGTTTCAGATAGAAGATACTTGGCCACCCGGCACTCTTTGTCAAACCATTTGCACCTAGGAGCAGAAGATTTTTTTGGGGATTTGGAAGGTTTAGTGAAGAGCTCCTTAAGTTCCGCAAAAAACCCCACATGGGTGGACAAACTTTCTGAAGGAGATAATGCAATGGAGTCCTCAAAAAGTTGGTGACGGGTCATCATAATGCCAAGCTTATGGTTCAGTAAGTCAGATTTAAAAAATGAGGGCCACTTTACCGCAAGCTTATTAGTGGAAAGTTTTGACAGAACACTTCGGCCAGCCAAACCAGCGGGTAGGTCAAAAAGGGCTACGTTATATGCAATTTGCAGGGGGGCGTGGTCACTAGTGCGGGGAAGACCCATCTCTACATTAGTTATGAAATGCCAAACTCGTAAGTCCAAGATGACATAATCCAAGCAGCTACTATAATTACCTCTGAAAAAAGTGGGCCTAGCAGGGTTTTCATTTGGAAATCGGCCATTTCCAAAACGGAGGCCGTAGGTAAGTGCAAGGTCTATTATCTGAGACACCCTAGGGGAAGGAGTGAGTGGCGTAGGATGAAGTTGGAGAGGGGGAATGTTCCACACTACGTCCTCATCCTGAGTGGACTCAGCAAAGGCTGAGCCAAACTCAATTTGGGCGTTAAGATCACCCAAATTTAGAATGGAATTCTGAAAGAACATTATGCAAGCGATAAATGGTATCAGACTGTTGGTTAAGGGAGTTAAGGGAGCCTGGTCGGTTATAGATATTAATACACAGCACAGGGGTACTAGACCTAGGCTGTATTACTATGGCTAAAATATCACAAGAATCAACAGCAATTTCCTTGACCCTAACCATCTCAGACATCTTGACCCAGACACATAGACCCCCAACCGCCCTTCCCCTGGGGGATTGAGTTGCCTTTTTTACAAAAGAACGATAACCTTGCCTATGCATACCACCCATTGCCCACGTTTCCTGGAACATGCAGATAGAGTAAGATTCCACAAAAGCCCCCCACTCCGGATCAGGCAGTTTGCTCTTAATACCCGCCACATTCCAGGACAGCAAATACCCTTCAGAAGTTGGAGTGTTACAAGTGAGCGTACCAAAATCAGTATCCGTAATTAGTTTAGAATTAACTATAGGAGTACAGAAAGAATCACTTGGGTTAGGACCACCTGGGCTGATTAAAGGTCTTTGAGACAGTACAAGTGGACCACAAGGTATGCAATGGTTAGGGACTATCATCTCTATTAGCATGTCAGTATGTGCCAGATACCTTAATGATCTTGTCTGCAAAAAGTGTTTACAAGCTTGTATGCCCATCTCATGATCGATAATCGTATATAATGAGTTCACATCTGAAGTGACCAATAAAAAGTCATCTTCCCAGACAATGCCTTCCAATTTGCCTAGAAAGTCTTTAGTATCACGAACATAAGAGGGCAAATTCATAACAAATTCCCTCAGGAAATAATCTACATATTTAGACACATTTTCGAATACATTCCCACAAGAGGAGACAATTGGTCTCCCCGGAGGGTTCTCTCTGTCTTTATGAATTTTGGGGAGAATGTATAGGATAGGTAACTTAGGATAATCCTTTTTCAAGAAACAATATTCTTCCCACAATAAGAAGCCCTTGTCTTTCCATTCCGTCAATAGGTCCCAAATTCCCATAACACTATTCATGTAAATGTCTTTAGTCACAGTCCTATAAAATTGGGAATTGCTTAATTGGCGCATGGCCTCATCAATGTATCTTTGTTTTTTCCAGAGTACTATATTGCCACCCTTATCAGCAGGGAAGATAATGGTGTCATTGTCCTCTGCTAATGATCTAATAGTTCCGTTTTGGCTAGTTGTCATGTTACCCTTAGATCTGGGTTTAAACCATGTACGATGTCGAAAATGTGTCAGACTTTGTGTTGCCATATCATGAAAAGTATCAATGTTGTCATGTAGCATATTTGGAAAAAATGCAGACTTAGGTTTAAACCCAGATGGAGCTGCTCGGTCATATACAATGTTCATATCATCTAAAATTTGATATAGCTGTTTTCCATTAGTCTGTACCGATTGATCTTGTTCTAATTCATGAAGAGTTAGTAGTGTATCAACATCACCTATAGATAACACAGATTCATCTTTATCTCTAATCATGAAAGATTCTGATCTATTATTAACATTACCTTTCAGTTTAAAACATTTTTTCAGTTTCAGTTTCCTTATAAATTTGAACAGATCTATACGAGTTTCAGCATAATTAAACCGTACCATAGGACAGAAGGAAAGGACTGGACATAACGTTTTTTTATCATCTTCTGTTAGTTGATATATATATAAATGTAAAACTATACATTAAACAAATTTTGAATACCTAAATAAAAGCTGGAAAATGTGCTACATGGCTTTATTCTATAAAAATATTTAATTCATATTATTATTCATTACAAAAATATAACTATTTTTTAAAAATATTTCTAAACATCGACAATACTAATTAGATAAAGCAAACTATTTCTACCACACACAAATACAATGTAAACAATGGATTTCACACTGAGCATTTCAATTTAAATAATCACACTGCTCTCTGCTGAGGAAGGGCTTACCCAGAAACACGTGTTCAGAGATTTACAGCACCTGCTCCACCTACTAAGGTGAAAAACTTTAGTTTACTTTATGAATAAAAAACAAACTTGTACTGCATTTACCATGATGCACTGGGGCTGACTGCATGCTGGAGTGTGAGGAAGGGTGCTTCCTTTCTGTTTTTTCTGTTTAAGAAGGCTCACTTGAGCCAGTGAGCTGACGAGCTCTCGTTGAAGCACCTGCGTGCCAGTGAGTGGTACACAAACCTGAGAGGACTTTTGGCAGCATTTCCAGCAACCCCACAGACAAAGCTGCTCTCTGCTGATGAAGGGCTTACCCAGAAACACATGTCCAGAGATTTACAGCACTTGCTGCACCTACTAAGGTGAAAAACCTTAGTTTACTTTATGGATAAAAAACGAACTTGTACTGCATTTACCATGATGCACTGGGGCTGACTGTATGCTGGAGTGTGAGACAGGGTGCTCCCTTTCTGGTTTTAAAAAGTGTTTGACACTGAAGGGATGACATTTACTATTTCCACTCTAATCTTAACATGTTTGGGGAAGGTGTTGGACACTGACAGGAATACAAGTACTATTCCCACTCCAATCTATATCAATTTGGTGAAAATGTTGAACACTAAAGGGCTGAAAACGACTACTTACACTACAATCTAAAACATTTTATGCAAGGTGGTACAGACTAAGGGCCTCATTATGAGTTTAGCTGTCCCAACACGGCACCAACAAACAGACGGGGAGGACACCATCGCCATGGCGCTGATGTTTCCCTTAAGCGTATTACAATTTTCCCACCGTGCTGACCAGTGGGAACATTGTAATGCATGTTCCTGCCGTGATGACAGGCAGGAAGTCTTAGAATATTGGCCTAGGCTCCTTTAATGGAGCTGAGGCTAATATTCTAACACACCAACACCCTCGGAATGCCCATTGTCTGCAAAGCAGACAGTGCGCATTCGGACGGTGCTGGGCAGGGAGAAGCCCTGCACTGACCATGCCATGGGCATGGGCAGTGCCTGGGCCCCACTGTGGCTTTCTGTCAGCCTTTTCATGGCACGAGCACCGCCATGATATGGCTGGGGGAAAGAGGGGTTGTAATTAGCTATGTGGTGCTGAGTTCAGTGCCACCACAGCTGATTAAAGCCTGATCGCCGTCACCCCGTGGGGATCTATAACCCTGGCAGGGATACGCTTGACACAATATTCTTGTACCACATCATTTTTTAGCTGATATTTTCTCTGAACGTCATATTAAGGCAACTACAATACAGTAAAATACAATATTGTTATAAGCTATGTCCAAACCTCTCCTTCAAGAATGAAGAAATGCAAGCTGCAGCATCACTTCACATAAAGGGTGAAAAGTAACTAGTCAGAACTCCACAGTATAATTGATCTATTCTTTGGCTTTCAAAGAGGCATACACTATGGAAACAGATTGAAAAAGTTTTAAGTTGATGTGCTTCTTATTTGATTGAATGTTTGAAAAGAAAAGTCAATAAAATGAGAACGATGCAAGGGTCATATCACTGGATATGCACTGGTGTATTTGGAGGGATGGGCCCAGAGGTTGAAGTGGGCAGGGGAACGACGTTCCTAAGTTTCATTAATTTGATCAAATTAATTCCCCATACTTTTTATTTAGAAAAGCAACCCTTCCTGAATGGTTGAGTTGTCCATAGGTTGAAAGGCGAGAAGGGACCTCTAAACTTTGAAGTGGTGCCTGTTACCTGAAGGAAGCATCATTGTGTACAATTTGTTAATTTGTACATCTAAAAGCTGCTTGGAAGCCAATAGAATCTGAAGTTTTAAAACAAAACTTATAACAATGGTTTGCACTAGGTGCAATCGGCGTATTACTAAAAACATGCCTTTTGAAACAACTGTAAATATTTAAACAAAATCTTTTTGCATGTTTAGCAACTGTCTGTGTGCAACCCATCTCATATTGTGTGTGTACAACATGCTTTAAACTAATGATTTACATAGGCATCAACCAGGATTCAAATTAGAGACCGTCTGGGTACACCCAGCTTTATCTGAAGAAATCATATGAACCAAACAAGCTGTACTACCAGCAAAGTGCATTGCACACAAATACATTTAATTTGCATTTACTTTCCATTATAAGTGTACGTGAACGAATGACAAAATAGTTACAGAATATTTTGTTCTTTTTAGGCACATCTTTGACCCCACTTCCCTACTCACTACCCACGCCCCATTATATTCAGGGTCACAGTTCCCATATTTGTCTTTATGCAGTGCTACCACTGAAGGGTTCAATGTATGGGTAAGTGTATGGATGGAAAAAGGAGGGCATAGATAAATGAGGAACACATGAATGGATCAAGTTGGAAATGCCAGTGAGGGTGGTAGCCATGATTACACATTTCTTCAGAGGTCTGCATTGGACAGGTACAGAAGAAAAGGTAACCAATGGAAGAGTTAGCTGCATTAAGTTTTGTGCCTGTTCAGTATAAAGGGCATTCCAGTTATTACATTTTAGAATGACCCTGCAACAGTGTCCAGTCTTTGCCTTCAGGAATTCTGAGATATAGAACTGGATCTGGGTCATGCATTTTCAACCAGAAGAACTAGCAAGTTTACCCCACTTACATCCAAAGAAATAACTAAGAATGTCTCTTACTTTTAGAGGCAGAAAACTTCCCATGGTAAAGTCATCAAATAACAGGTCCAAGTATGGGGAGATTCATTCCTAGTGGTGCCACCAATGGAAGTGCCAAACATTGTTTAGAAACTACATAACCAAACATGTACTATCAAATTAACATCTAATTTGATAGTACATGTCGGAATCATTTGCAACAAGAGCCACTGTTTTGCACTTCCAGTTGGAATCCATATATCTTCAGCTATCTTCTGCTAAATGAAGTCGAAATGAGGGTTCTTGTTGTGATATACATATAAATGACAACTGTTTTATGAAACTGCCCTCTTTCCTCTTTTTACTATTCTTTGTTGGGGTCCTTTTGTAGTTGGTTGGTAAAAGGAAATGTCCATATATAGGATTACAAGGAAGGTGCCTTCATGGTGGTTCCCTTTCTCATTTGCTAATCCTTAACACTAATACCCAAACTCTATTCACTTCTTTCAACATTCTGGGCCTCTTTAAGAGTTTGGTGTTTGAACCACCAAACTGCAATGGTGGCGGACCTTGATACGGCGTCGGCCCAATGATCCCAACATCGCTGAATTACGAGTTCCCCACCGGAATTGGCTCGACTGTTAGGGAGAGTCAGGTGGCAGTGTAATGGAGATACTGCCACCTGTTCTCCCCTATCAGTCAGCAACGATGGGTGGACTATGCCCATGCACCATGTTGTGCACGGGATACAGTGTGCCACTCAATGCAACATTTTTTGTGGGGCCCACCTGAACTCCCACCGCTCCCTCCATGGGGCCACACCCCTGGGGCCACCTGTTTTGGGCACCTTACCTGCATGACCTCCAAACTTTCCATGACTGTGAGATCGTCATTGAAAGCTCGGTAGTCCTGGAGGTCATAATGGCCATGAGGGGTCCCAAAATTGTCCACAGCGGTCAGGACCACTGTGGTCCCTGCCACACTGACTATGGCAGTGCCAGCAGACCGCTGGTAGTCTTCTGGTGGTCTAACCGCCAAACTCATGACCGGGTGGTCCAATGACCAAAGTTGCAGCAGTCGGACCACCACCATGGCCGTCCATGGCCATCCAAACTCTCAATGAGGCCCTCTGTCTCAGGAAGGGACAGGGGGATGCTATCAATAGTGCAGGAGGTGAAGAGGCAAGATGGCCAAGGGACATTTGAGCCCTCTGGACTCCAATCATGGCTGTCTTTTATAAGCCAACTGGTCTTGAAGGATGTCAATTTACTTTGCATGAATTAGGACTTCTGCACCCTTGCCACTGTGGAGGCATCTTAAAAGGTGAGTGCCATTTGTACCAAGGAGGGCTTGGCCCACACATCCAGAAAACTGTTTGCATAAAAGGAGCATTCACTGAATACCCTTTGCTATAAAAATCACTTGAAGGAGTTCCAACCGTGGTCAAAGTTATTTGTTGTAAATTTGAGAGTAGGTACCTCTCTATTATGGGCTGGGAACAATGCAGCTGCAACTTTTCCACTGGCTGACCGGCAGGAACCTTGGTTCCCACCCGTCAGCCCTGTGTGAAAGTCTTAATTGGCCCGCAGCAAGGACTTTCGGGACTGTGGTGGTCTTCTCTTCACGGGGCTAGGGACCGCCCATGAGGCCCATAATGTCTGTGACTGCTAAGATGCATATATGCTATTGAGTATTGAGAATGGGTCGTTATAAAGTTCCTTTTAAAAAGTGGTGCCTGTAAGGATTTGCTAAAATCAATCTTTGATTAATTCATTTTTGCCAGTTTCCTCCTATCATGAATACAATGTGATTTGTTTCAACATTTACAGTAACGTTTGCCTTAATGTTACAATGTTTGTTGTGCATCATGCAATTTTCGTCCGTTCAGTGGACTGTTTTGTAATACCAGAAATAACACCATCTACTGGGAATATATGGTCTGCTACATGTCCCCTTTTTGTTGTTAGTTAATTTACTGCAGCTTTTAAAGTTATAAACTTTTTATATTTTGCACAATTAAGAAGAAGTTTGGCGAGCGTTTTCGAAGACCCAAGGACAGAAGTATCTATTAACTATTAAGAGAGGAGGCAATTCAGAGACATTTTCCATTGGGAAATACCCTTCAGAGTTGTGTATCAAGTGGCGAAATAGCAATTGAAATTTTCCAATATGTGGGCTTGTTGACCTATGAAGACAGGAGCGATAGTTAGAAAGTAACAGCCTAGGGCAGTGATTTGTAATCAGTGGTCCGGGAACCCCTGGGGGTCCACGAAGCGTACTGAGTGGGTTCACCACTGCTTACAGAATTAAACATTATTAACAAATTATATAAAGTGCACATGAATAAAGAAGTAAAAATGTACAATTTAAAATTTGAAAACATTCTGAAAATGAAGAAATGTGAAATTGGAGGCTAAAAATTAAGGGCCTGATTACGACTTTGGTGGTTCGACCGTCGGACTGCAAAAGCCGCAGGGAGGAGGCCACCGTCAAGCAGGCATCACCCTCCCTCGTATTATGATGTTTCTAACGGACTGAACGGTGGAAATGTTATATATTACATTTCCGCTGGTTAGCCCGGTGGAAACCGTGCTGCGTCATTGGCCTCTTCGGGATCCCTGGCCAGTACCGTTGAACACCAGCACCCTCAGAATGTGTACTGTCTGCATAGCAGAAAGTGGATATTCTGAGGCTGCTGGAAAGGGGGACATGGTAGTGGGCAGTGCAGTGGCCCCCTCTATGGTCCCCAGCACTGGCATTCCACCAGCCTTTCTATGGTGGTACTGACCATGACTTCGAACACCGCCACCCATCAGGATCAGTGATCCTGGTGGTAGTGGCAGTCTCCTGATGGTCTGACTGCCAGGATCATAATCTGGTGGTCGGACCGCCAACACAGCAGTGGTTCAATTGCCACCGTGAGTTTGGTGGTCTGAAGACTGCCAAACTCGTAATCAGGCCCTAAGTAAATATCTTCAAAGTAATTCATAGAAGCACTGCAGGTGCATCGCGCAGAATATAGTTTGGAAGATGAGTGGCCTAAATTGAATTTAGAAAAGTGCCAACCTTCCAATTAAAATTAAAATTGTTATATTTGTTTTTAAATTAAATAAAATATGTAATAATTTGTATAGTTTTTTAATGAATGCTAATTTCTGTATTTTTATGTATTGTTTTGTGGTTCTATTTATCGAAAATGCTTAGGCTGGGGTCCCTAGCTTTCATTAATTACTCAGTGGGGTTCCCATATTCCAACGATGATTCAGTGGGGGTCCACAGAAGTCAAAAGGTTAAGAAGCACTGGCCTAGGGGACTCGAAAAAGGCCTCAGGCAATGTAGATTCTGAGGTTTGTCATTCGTTGAATTGGAAACCATAGCTAGAAAATAGGAGATCTTACTTACGGCCTTCTTATAATGGTAGAGCGAGTCTCTATTATGTTAAGCAGCATGTTGCTGTTGATAAAGGAAAATTTGGCATGGTGTTTATACTGTTATGTTGTGTTGTGTTATGTTGCCATGTATACCCTGTGTCTTTACTGATCAACTTTTGCTTTGTGATATATCATTAGTTTTGTAAGGGTGTGCTTGTGTCAGGAGAGTGGTCTTTTTAAAGATAGAGATCTAGTAAATTTACCTTCATCACAATAGTGTTTTGGAAGACTATGGTGCTTTTAATGATGAATAATGCAACACAAATTGTTCTTTGGGTGAAACTGACTCGTCTAGACGAAAATGGATTAAAAAATTATGGACAATTAAAAGGTTGGTGGGTTTGATGGAATGACTATTTTTTATTGTGAGCAGGTTTCCAGATGGTGAAGTGGGAGGTGTAGGAAAGTACCATCTTGCCTGGCATGTTACCCCATTTTTGCTTGTGCGTCAGTTTGTTTTTGCCTGTATCACTGGGATCCTGCTAGCCAGGACCTCAGTGCTCATAATTTGTGGCCTATATGTGTTCCCTGTGTGGTGCCTAACTGTATCACTGAGGCTCTGCTAACCAGAACCTCAGTGTTTATGCTCTCTCTGCTTTTAAAATTGTCACTGCAGTCTAGTGACTATTTTCACCAATTCTGATTGGCACACTGAACACCCTTATAATTCCCTAGTATATGGTTCCTAGGTACCCGGGATGTTGGGGTTCCAGGAGATCCCTATGGGCTGCAGCATTTCTTTTGCTACCCATAGGGAGCTCAGACAATTCTTACACAGGACTGCCACTGCAGCCTGAATGAAACATCCACGTTATTTCACAAATATTTGACACTGCACTTAAGTAACTTATAAGTCACCTATATGTCTGAACCTCACTTAGTGAAGGTTAGGTGCAAAGTTACTAAGTGCGAGGGCACCCTGGCACTAACCAAGGTGCCCCCACATTGTTCAGGGCAATTTCCCCAGACATTGTGAGTGCAGGGACACCATTACACGCGTGAACTACATATTGGTCAATACCTATGTGTAGCTTCACAATGGTAACCCCGAACATGGCCATGTAACATGTCTAAGATCATGGAGGTGCCCCCCAAGCCAAATCTGGTATTGGGGAGACAATCCCGTGTATCCCTGGGGCTCCAGCATGGACCCCGGGTACTGCCAAACTAGCTCTCTGGGGTTTTCTCTGCAGCTACTGCTGCTGCCAACCCTCAGACAGGTTTCTGCCCTCCTGGGGTCTGGGCAGCCAAGTCTCAGGAAGGCAGAACAAAGGATTTCCTCTGAGAGAAGGTGTTACACCCTCTCCCTTTGGAAATAGGTGTTAAGGGCCTGAGAGGAGTAGCCTCTCCTGGCCTCTGGGAATGCTTTAAAGGGCACAGATGGTGCCCTCCTTGCACAAACCAGTCTACACCGGTTCAGGGATCCCCCAGCCCCTGCTCTGGCGAAAAACTGAACAAAGAAAAGGGGAGTGACCACACCCCTGTCCATCAGCACCCCAGGGGTGGTGCCCAGAGCTCTTCCAGTGTGTCCCAGACCTCTTCCATATTGAATGCAGAGGTGTGAGAGCACAATGGAGGCCTCTGAGTGGCCAGCGCCAGCAGGTGACATCAGAGACCCCTCCTGATAGGCTCTTACCTGGTTAGGTAGCCAATCCTCCTCTGAGGAATATTTAGGATCTCTCCTGAGGGTTCCTCTTCAGGTTACGAATGCAAGAGCTCACCAGAGTTCCTCTGCATCTTTCTCTTCGACTTCTGCCAAGGATCGATCGCTGGCTTCTCCAGGACGCCTGCAAAACCGCAACAAAGTAGCAAGACGACTACCACCAACATTGTAGCGCCTAATCCTGACGGCTTTCTCGACTGTTTCCTGGTGGTGCATGCTCTGAGGGCTGTCTGCCTTCACCCTGCACTGGAAGCCAAGAAGAAATCTCCCGTGGGTCGACGGAATCTTCCCCCTGCTAGCGCAGGCACCAAACTTCTGAATCACCGGTCCTCTGGGACCCATCTCATCTTGACGAACGTGGTCCCTGGAACACAGGAGCTGAATCCAAGTGACCCTGACAGCCCAGTGGTCCTTCTTTCCAAATTTGGTGGAGGTAAGTCCTTGCCTTCCCACGCCAGACAGTAATCCTGTGTACTGCATGATCTGCAGCTGCTAGGGCTTCGGTGCACTTTTGCAAGGAATCCTTCATACACAGCACAGCCCACGTCCCCAGCACTCTGTCCTGCATTGCTCAACTCGCTGAGTTGACCACCGGCTTCATGGGACCCTCCTTTGTAATGTTGAGATGACTGCCGTGCTCAGATTTCTTGAATGCATGTTCAAGTACTTCTGTGGGTGCTGCCTGCTTCTGCATGGGCTCCCTGTGCTGCTGAATGCCCCTTCTGTCTCCTCCTCCAAGGGGCGACCTCCTGGTCCTTCCTGGGCTCGGGCAGCACCCATTTTCTTTAACTGCGACTCTTGCAGCTAGCAAGGCTTGGTTGCGGTCTTTCTGCGTGAAAACAACTCTGCATCGTCCAGCCCGCCGTGGGACATCTTCTGTGTAAAGGAGAAGTTCCTGGCATCTTCCGTTGTTGCAGAATCTTTAGCTTCTTCTGCACAGAGGCAGCCCCTTTGCACCTTCATCTGGGGTTTAGTGGGCTCCTGCCCCCCCTGGACACTTGTGTGACTCTTGGACTTGGTCCCCTTCCTTTGCTGGTCCTCAGGTCCAGGAATCCATGTTCAGTGCTTTGCATTCAGTTGTTGTCCTTGCAGAATCCCCTATCACAACTTTACCATCTTTCTGGGGAAGTAGGGTAACTTTACTCCTACTTTTCAGGGTCTTGGGGTGGGGTATCTTGGACACCCTTAGTGTTTTCTTACACTCCTAGCAACCCTCTACACACTACACTAGGCTTGGGGTCCATTCGTGGTTCGCATTCCACTTTTGGAGTATATGGTCTGTGTTGCCCCAGGCCTAGTGTCTCCTATTGCATTCTATTGTGTTCTACAGTGTTTGCACTACTTTCCTAAGTGTTTTACTTACCTGATTTTTGGTTTGTGTGTATATTTTGTGTATTTTACTTACCTCCTGAGGGAGTATATCCTGTGAGATACTTTTGGCATATTGTCACTAAAATAAAGTACCTTTATTTTTTAGTAACTCTGAGTATTGTGTTTCTTATGATATAGTGCTATATGATATAAGTGGTATAGTAGGAGCTTTGCATGTCTCCTAGTTCAGCCTAAGCTGCTCTACTATAGCTACCTCTATCAGCCTAAGCTGCTAGAACACTACTAATCAACTAATAAGGGATAACTGGACCTGGCATAAGGTGTAAGTACCATCAGGCACCCACTATCAGCCAGGCCAGCCTCCTACAGGAGGGAAATGCCAGACTATACTTTCTGGACTCTGTCTATGAAAAGATATTAACAAAGAGGCTTATTTTGGTGAAAGAGCCATGGCAGTTTAAAAGAGGAGGATTGTTAACCCACATTTTGCAACGACTTGGCCAATTTGTGTCATCAAAATATAAAGCCTTGACACATAATGTGTGTGGTTTGCCTTTTTTGTCTCTTTGGTGTTTATACAGGTTGTGATTAACTGGAAGCAGACACAGATTTTGTCCAGTTTGTATGCATTGTGGCCCAAATGTCTAAAGAGTTCACATAATGCAGAGAAGCAAGCAAAGCTGCTAGCTATGCTACATTCTGTGAAAGGGCGGGAGTTGGACCAGTGCTTAATATGTAAAAGGATGAGTGCCAGTGCCCAAAACCCAGCTGTGCTATTGAAAATCAGTGTGTCGAACACCAAGGCAGCATAGTGTTGCATTCATCTCTGGCCTCTCTAATCTACTGCAAGACACTGCTGCCCCTTTATCTTACTTTTACTGGTTCATGCTTTCTCTCTCAGTCTCTCTTTCAGTCTATTTTTCTCTCTCTTGCTTGGGGTCAGTATTTGATTAAGAAAAAAAGGTGCCAGTCTGGAAAAATGAATGTCGGTGGGCTCCACCGGACACTACCGGCTCAAATTAAGCTGAAGAAACGTGCCATATTTTCAAAGATATTGTGCCGTTCTGCTTTCTCCTTGTGCTGACGCATTTTCTGCTGCCTCTTGCCAACACAGCCACCCATATGCCATAGTCCTAGGGTGCCTGCATTATGGACAGAATCGTTTTGTGCTGGAAGTAGTGCCTTTCTGCACAGAAACTATTCTTGGAGACTCTTTAACATTTGTATGTGTGCTGCTGAATGCAGAAACAAACTAATGAGGAGAGGTAAAGATATTGCTCCTTATTACGCCAAACTCAGACAGGTGCACCATTTTGGAGCAAACACATGTCCACATCTCTTTTTAAATATGGGTTTGTGTCAGAATCTGCAAGTGGTTGCATGTGAATGCCCAGGCACCACCCATGGAATGTTTACTGAATAGATAGTATAGTTATGGTTAAGAACTTCAATGGAAAAAACATTTGCACAACAGCCATGCAAACCGTAACTCCGACACCAAATGTAATGCCTATGTCCTCTGTGAAGGGACAGACACAACTACAAATTTTGTGAATAATGTTATGGATGAGATTACCTATCATATTACCCATAAAACTATGGAAGAGGCAACTATGTAAGAGTATAGTATTATTTATTGGTTTCAGTGTGCATTGTTACCTATTTATGTTGTGCGTTTAATGGTGCTACTTTACCGTTATGAATATTGTGTGGTCATAAGCATTACATTTTGTCTTCGAATTGTTGTTTGCATAGCTGTTGTAGGAGTTGTGCCCTCTGCCCATTTTATTGCAAGCAGTCAAATCCCATAGTGCATGGTCTTGGCCATGCACACCAAAGGGTTAACCAAAGAGTCCTAGTGCATTACAGGTGGCAACCTTCCCACTGTCTACAGCCTTCGGCCATAAGCAACAGGGTTTAGCTGCAAGGCCTGGCCTACTGCACAGGTATGTGCCCAAACCCCACATGTCTTGTGTTGCTTCTATTCCCCTTAAGGGAGGACCTGTCCTGGCAGCTCATGCTCCACTGTTCCTCCTGGAGCGGAGTCAAGACTAATTTGCACACTGCTGGGTCCAAACTGAGGAGGGATTGTCAGAAAAAAAAACGATGGGTTGGAATGCTACCCTGAGCAATAGCCAATGGTTAGGCTAATTTTATGCGCTTCTCCAACACATTTTGTGTTTGATGTAACCACACATGTGGCCCTTAGTGAACTACATCCGTAGTTCACTAAGGGCCACATGTACAAAATACAGGTTTTGCGACTCGCAAATTGTGAGTCAGAGTGACTCGCAATTTGAGAGTAGCAAAACCTTTTTGCGATTCAGTAAATAGATTACCGAATCGCAAAAATGGGTCTGTACATCCCAAATTGCATTTTGTACGTCGCAAACAGCCCGATTCGCCATTTGCGACGTGCAAACTGCTTCGTACATCTGGCCCTGAATTCCTTTTTTTTTTTTTAAGTGATTACTTATCTAATGTTGGTGATCCCTTTGTGTCCTTCTTTCATGGGCCTAGATGGTCAGGGTGTGCTCATCATGTCTCTTTTGCCCTTTTTTAGGTCGAGCTTAGACATCATGCCTGCGCTGTCTGCAAGACCTGTTGAAATGAGTATAGGACTTTGCTCCCACCTGCTGTTACCTGCTGCTTTCCGTAGGTTGAAGGCAGTGTTGCTCTTGTTTTGCTGCCTCCTAACTGGTTTGGCAGCAGATACATCACTTCCTGTACTTGGCTGAGGAGTGCCAGCCCAATGCAGTTTAATTATGCCTGGATTGTTTTTCTGTTGTTTGGACAGACTATTGTTTTGTTTCCTGCCTCTCGTGTTGGTCAGTAAGCACTTGTGTTGGCGCGGTTCATTTTCCGCGTTTGCCCTTCACTTGGTCCTTACTTTACATATTCAGTAAATACATGTAGTTGTGTCTTGTGTGTGTGTTTTGTACATTTGTTTGTGGCTTTATATAGCAAGAAATCGACCTAGGTATTGAATCCTCAACAGCGTCTCTCCCCGCAAAAGCAGAAGAGCCGATACTACAATATTCACTGCACTCAGGGAAACTCATCTCATCATGCTTTGCAGGCATTACTTTTACAACACATTTTTGGCCATAACTCAGCCTGAGGTGGTCTTAGGGCAATGGGACCCCCACCAAAACATTCAGACCAATGTGCGTTTTCTGTCCAGGCCATCTTGTGGGTCACACTAGGTTATAGGGGGGGCAAAAATCATAACCTCTTCCACCATTCAATGCATATTTAAACTCTCTTATAGCTACAATTTTTGTTTTTACACCTGAGTGGAGTTTGTGTTATAAGGGCCTTGTTTGTAATAATATTCTGACAGCCTTGCTTTGCCTACAAATGTGTAATGCACTATGCTCTCCAAGGGATGAAGGATGATAATTGCCTCAAGGCACTACTAACTCAGTAGGCTCAACAGGGACATCTAGCCATGGTCAGTGGAATTATACCTTCTGCCAATGCACAAACAGTTTATTTCTGATTAAGGTTTAATGTGCAGCATGGCTAAATATTCAGTCATTTCACTGAGGACCTGGTACTTCTCCAGCCGTTTCCGAGTTTGGGGAACATTCTGAGCTTCTGATGTCAGAAGAGAGGAAGTTCTAACAGCGTTGTGTGACACTGTACTCTGAGTGCTTTTGGCTCCACAGGGACTTCTAGGCACAACCAATGGCACTGCACCGTCTGCTGTTGACTATAAAGGGACATCTAGCCACAACTAGTAGTGATGCACCTTCTGCTATTGACTCTACAGGGACATCTAGTAACGACCAGTGGCACTGTACCTTCTGCTATTGACTCTACAGGGACATCTAGCAATGACCAGTGGCACTGCCCCCCTGTGATGCTGACTCCACAGTTCAATTATATTTAAAAGGCCTGCTATGCCTGAAAATGTGTAATAAACTATGCCTGGGAAACCATACCACACATGGTGGTGGCACTCAACCGAAAGTAATGTGGCAGAGGAAAAAAGGTCTGCGAGAAATACTGACAAAAAGAAAAGGAGAGACAAATACAGTTAAATTTTGACTCTGACCCTTAGGCATCATAATTTAATAACTCAGGAAAAGGATCAGGCCGAGATTAAAAGAAATGACAGGAGTAAAAACAGGGAACAATGTCCCACTGTACTCCAGGGAAAGGAAAAAGGAAGTGTACCTAGTCCTAACACAGTGTGGTCAACATGTTTTGCGCCGCTATGGTCAAAAAATGATTCCTTGGCGCTTCATCAGGACCAAAAATAACTACTTCTCCAAAGTATATAAAAAACAGGTGAAATAAGTGCTAAAAAGTCACTTACTGAACGAAGACAATTTTGTCACCGTCAATTGGTCAGTAGGTCACCCATCCCGTAATAGAGAAAAGACATCCTAGGCATGCGCAAACCTCAAGTCAAGGGGAACATATTTCGATCTCCCTCCGATTCGGCAATAAACCTACCTGGGGTCGGGACATGTTGACCACACTGTGTTAGGACTAGGTACACTTCCTTTTTCCTTTCCCTGGAGTACAGTGGGACATTATTCACCGTTTTTACTCCTGTCGTTTCTTTTAATCTTTTCATGAGTTATTAAATTATGATGCCTAAGGGTCAGAGTCAATTTTAACTGTATTTGTCTCTCCTTTTCTTTTTGTCAGTACTTCTCGCAGACCTTTTTTCCTCTGCTACATTACTTTCCGTTGAGTGCCACCACCATGTGTGGTATGGTCCGCCAGACATTGCAGTGCCGGTCTGACGAATGAGATAGCCCAATGATGATGCTCAGCATCCTAGTGGGTGCTTGAGGGCTCTCCTGCTAGTACTGACTCTTTCTCTCCCTGCATACACATTTACTGGAACAGTGTACTATTTCTATTTATATACTTAGGTTCCGGGAGACTGTACACTGGACCACAATTCTCCCAGTCCCTTACATTTTTTTTTAATAAACTATGCCCTCAAGGGGCTGATTATTTTGATATACTGCAATGTTCTTTGTCATTTATTTTTCTCATGTGATTATGCCCTCTCATAGATGACTATATGGTTACATAACCATGTTTCTTCCGAATGCTATTTGAATGTGGTGCTCTGTATGGGCTGTTCAGACCATTACAGTCTAATGGCAAGTGTATTAAGGAATGCACAAACAGTTTATTTCTGATGAAGGTTTAATGTGACGCATAGCTAAATATTTTAGCCATTTTACTGAGGGCCTGGTACTTCTCCAGCTGTTTCCCGGTTTGGGGGGCATTCTGAGCTTCTGACATCAGAAGAAGTTCTGGTAGCATTCTGTGACACTGTACTCTGAGTGCTTTTGGCTCCACGGTACATCTAGCCATGGCCAGTGGTAGTGCACCTTCTGCTGTTGACTCTACAAGGACATCTAGCCATGACCTGTGATACTGCACCTTCTGCTATTGACTCTACAGGGACATTTAGTAATGACCTGCGGCACTGCACCCTTATGCCGCTGACTCCACAGTTAAATGATATTTAAAAGGCCTGCTGGGCCTGAAAATGTGTAATGCACTGTTCCCTCAAGGGGCTGTTTATATGGTTACACTGCGATGTTCTTTATAATTCTTTTTGTATGTGATTATGTCGTCTAGGGGCTGAATATATGGTTACATTACCATGTTTCTTCCAAATGCTATTTTTACTGTGGTGCTCTGTAGGAGCTGTTCGGACCATTACAGTCTAATGCAAAGTGTATGAAGGAATGCACAAATGCAGTTTATTTCTGATAAAGGTTTGATATGCTGCATGGCTAAATATCTATAAGGTCCCAAAATCGAGGTTGTCATTATCATTTACAATGCAAACAGCTCTAACTCTAGCTAATGCGAGACATATTGCATTTTTTATATGCTTTTTTGTTTTTACTTTCATTAACATGGTGCAAGATTCACCATGTTGATGAATAGCAGCTGTTTTTTATTGATGGCCAACCAAATCAGAGTATGCCAGATTTGTGAATGTACAAATGTATTTTCAATACATCAGTGGACATTGTGATAGTTCACTTATCCAAAGGCATGCCTTTTTTAAATTGGATTTGCGAATCCTCCATTGTTTTGTGAATCCGCAAATGATCTACAAATCAACGACCCAAGTAACTCCGGGGCAGGTTTGTGAAGTGGCACTGCAACTAGTGCAGCGTCATTTTTCTTGCGCACCTTAGCCACCCCAATGGCACCATGTGTACGCCGTATTTAATATACGAAGCATCATGGCGGTAGTTAGGGAAATAACGTCAACATTTTTTACGCTAGTTTGGCGCTTTGCAGGATTATCATCAACAATTTGGATGCTAATCCTGCAAAGCACCCAGAGGCCCATCGAAACCAATAGGAGCCTCCTTTTAACGCCTGGTATGAGCAAGCATTACAAATGCTGGAAAAAATGACGCAAAGAAATCTTTTAGATTTCTTTGCGCCATTTGTTCTCCCCCTCTAATGCCAGAAAACCCCCCCTTGAATACATTATGCCTGGCGCAGGCATAATGTGGTGGAAGGGGTTACAAAGTGGAGCAATATAAGCATTGCACTACTTTGTAGATCTGACGCAGCGTTTTTGGCTAACGCCACATTAGCGTTAAAAAAAAAGAAGCTTTCTAAGTTTGATTGACAGACTGGCTCAATTTGAGGCCTCCAAAATCACTTTTCTAAATCTTTTGTCTCGAAATCCACTGTTCAGATTTACGCAAAACGAAGCATAGGAACTTCCTTGTGCTGAACTAGTCCATTTTCATAAAAATTGTATATTAGTATAGTTCGGCACCTCTGGCAGAACTGGCCTAAAAATTGATAACCAGTGAAGATTACAATGACAACCAAACACTTTTTGTTAATACCTCTGAAATGTTTCACTGCTCCACAGAACATTTCATTTTCTCCTACTTTATGATGTCTAGCGTGATATACAAACCTGACTACATCAACATTCCCCACCGCTGCAACTTTGACCAAGGGCTGGGAGTTTCCTCCCCAGAATGCACAAGGCTGGAGATGGAAGACATTATTGCTATTCCAAAACAATTGCTATTCCAAAACATGCCAGGGAAGCTCTCTTTAGCTGACTGCCTCTTAGTCTTATTATTTTATGGGTCTTGAAGAACAATTGCGAACACACTTCGGACAGCTAAGAGCTGACTGGCATGCTACTTTTATTAAAGCGTTGAACATGGTCCCCAAAAATGGTCCCACCAAAAAAGATCTGATTGGCGTGCTTGTTTTTTTGGCATTGAACTTAGTCCCCAAAAATGAGTGCCACTGGGCTCAAATTAAGTGAAGAGGGTGAGTGATTAGTGACAATTTTCTCTGACCCTGTGCAAGGCTGCAGGAGATCCCCAAATTAGTCAACCCTTTGGCAATTCAAGGAAAAGTGGAAAGAAATACACTTAATACTTTAGGCCAACCCCTTGTGGGTTTAAAACAAATAAAAAATGCTCACCTCTTCTTGGTTAGACTACGAGAAGGAAACAGTGATAATGCCCCAATCTTGGGCAAGGTGGTTGGGTCTAAACATACCCACCTTGTCGCTTTACGAGGCAAAGGGTCGAGGGACCAAGAGATACCCACTCTGGAAAGGTTTTAAGACTATTCAGTACACATTTAGGCCCATATTTATACTTTTTGATGCAAACCAGCGCCGGCTCTGGTTTGCGTCAAAAGTTTTACCGCCGGCTAATGCCATTCCTACGTGCCATGCGGGCGCCTTATTTAAGGAATGACATTAGCCGGTGCTGCGGACTGGTCTGAGTAAAAAAGATGACTCAAACCAGGCAGTGTCGTCGTGGGGGAAAATGGGGGTTGTGGGTCACAAAATGGTGTAAAGACAGGAGTCATGCCCCCTTGCCTTGACTTCTGTCCCCTGGGCATGGCCATTGGGCACAGTGGCATGTAGGGGGGCCCAAATTAGGCTCCCCTATGCCACTTAAAAAAAAATACAAAAAATGCTTACCTCAACTTGCCTGCACTTACCTGGGATGGGTCCCCCCATCCATGGGTGTCCTCCAGACGTGGGCGAGGGTGGCAGGAAGTGTCCCTGGTGGCAGGGAAGGGCACCTCTGGGCTCCTTCCATGGTCAGAGACCATGGACATGAGCCTACAGGTCCCTTAACACCTGCCCTGACCCAGGCGTTAAAAAACGGCGCACATCAGGCTGTGTGCCGTTTTTTAAGGCCCGCCCCCTCCTGTGCGTCAAAATGACGCTGAAGTATAAATAAGACGCACAGGCCTTAAAGTCATTTTTGGGGTGGGAACGCCTACCTTGCATGTCATTAACGCAAGACAGTTTCCCGCATCCAAAAAATGACGCACGGAGGATTTTTGATGCGCAGGCGTCAAAGTTTAAATATGGTGCACGGTTTGCGCCAAATGTGCGTCAAAATTTTTGACGCACATTCGGCACAAACAGAGTATAAATATGCCCCTTAGCTTTAAACCGAAGGGCAAATGTGGCAAAACTCTACACTTTCCGGCCGTAATGCAAGGTTGAAGGGTCATTTATTGTTGAGGTAGATCTCTTCTGGCCTCATGAAAAGTAGATCATCCCTGCAAACCTATAGCAATACAGTGGACAAAGACCAGGGCAGTGTTTCTAACACCTAAAGCCTTGGCCTGGCCATAGAGTATGCAGGAGGTAAAGATCCTATTTTTGGATCGCCCATTGACTAATATGCATTCAGGATAGGAGGACCATCATAAGTAGGCAGTAATGCCCTTTCCTCATATGCATAATGCCAAGCACTCCTAGCGGTTGACTGTAATACCTTTGAGACATTTTCAGAGGAATTACACCCAATCACATTCTTACATGATCGTGAACCAATCTGCAACAAATTTCCCTCAGATTTGCTAAAGCTTTGCCCTGGTACAGAGTGACACAAAGCTACACATGTTATTACTGTCTGACCCAAGAGGCATTTTGTGCTGGAAAGGAGCCATTTTCTTAGCATAAAAACTGCTTTCAACTGTTTTGCAGCAAGATGGCATTACTGGGTCGAATTAGCACAAACAACTGTAGGTTTTGCCACATAGTTCATCCTATTAAACTAGGCAGAACAGGTGTTGCATCGATAAACAAAACCTACTTGTAGTAGTTGTAAACAACAGCAAATGTATACATTTCTCAAACAAACTACGCATTGCAAGTGTACTACAGTCCATGAAACACATTCAATGTCTGGGATCCATCTGAGTTTGTCTAGGCATAGAAATTCGCATTGGAAGAGTATGTTTCCAGTAGAAATCGTATGTGGGAATTTGCTAACTGCCTACTGAACCATGGTTTGAAGCTGTGTTTGTGCACTATACCCTTGTGAGTGCCAGTGAAGGAGATTGAAATACCGTGGGTATGTGCTGTGTTTTCCCCCTTCTTCAAAGTAGCTGAGCAATGTTGGTTGTTATGCAGTATTGTGTGAAAATATAGTAACGCTAGGCCTATTATATACTGAAGTTGACCACATATTGGCTGAAGGAGCAAAGGTATTGAGACTGATTGAGCTGTTGAGGGTTAACAAAGTGGTTTGCAAATGTATTCATGAGAGTATAACAATGATTTACTCTTTTAGGGCCCAATAATGTTGCCCCCTTTGAACAATACCAACATCATAGCAACACAACAAAACAATATTGCAATGCAAAACAGCACACATCCATAACAACTACACAGTGATACAGATCAACAACTCCTCCCCCTAACAAAAATATAAAACAAACACACAACAGCACATCAAAACAGCACAACACAATAACACAATTGTGAGCAACCAATCAAGATGGAAAAAAGAACACAAAAACTATGCAATGGCAGACACTATGGAATGCAACAGCACAAAGCAGCACACCTTGAAAACACCACAGCAGAAAGACACCAAAACTTCACAACACTATAGTACAACATGCCTGCAACACAATAATGCAGCAGGGTTCTCTAAGGCCCATCCATAGCCCAGTGAGCATGGCTGAAGGCTGTGCTCGATGAATTTTTGCAGAGCTGGGCCTGGGCATAGTCAAAGACAGATTGATTCTGTGGGCAAGGGCTAAGTGCAGACAGAGGAATGTGCAATTATTTCTGAGCATGGTACTGGGTGCAGTGTAGTAGGGAACCTGTGGTTCTTTATTCAGAAGAGAATGTAAGTTTTATATTTATATTTAAAAAAAGCAGGCAGTCCACAGATAAACATCAGTTGAAAAGTTGTTATGGTCATAAAAAAACAAAAAAACACCACTGAAATTGTCCAAATATGGATTGCCTGTAGCCCACACACGGATGATACCACAGATGACATCTAAGATGACATGATCCTTAAAATTAATGAAGCTGCTATGGGTGTTGGGCACTCAACAAACCTATTGCCCAGACATTAACAAACATAGCCAAAAAGACAAGTATAATGAGCTGTCCAGAACAGGGCTGATGTTTGCACGAGCTACTTACAGTCAAATAACTCTCAGCTTTTCAACCTTACCAAGGATCACTCATCCAATGCTTAATTTGAGCCAGTGGTTTCCGTTGGAGGGCACCAGCACTTATTTTTGAGGGCCGGCACTTAGGGCCCGATTACCAATGTGGCGGTCTCTAGACCACCACACTCGTGGAGGCAGTCTGGACTGCCACCAATGCAGTGGTCCGACCGCCACATTCCAACCCTGGTGGTTGAGCCGCCGGGGAACCACAGCTCCGCCGGGATCTCTGGAGGTAGGAGGAGGTCCTAATCTGCCAGGGCAGCACTGCAAGCAGCACTGTCCTGGGGATTAAGACCCACTTCTCCGCCAGAGGATTAATGGCAGTAGCACCATCATGAAAAGGCTGGTGGAGAATGGGTGCAGGGGGCCGCAGGGGGGCCCCTACACTGCCCATGCACTTGCCATGGGCGGTGAAGGGGCCCCTGGGCCAGCACTATCATAATGTTCACTTTCTTCTTTGCAGACAGTGATCATTGTGAGGGTACTGGTGCACCTTGCAAGTGACAGCATAGCCGCCGGCTGGATTATGAGCGAGAGACAATGTTGTAGCCTGTTTCCCTCTAGGCCAGAAGGCGGAAACTCAGGCCACTGGTAGGACACTCTTAATAACACCTGCAGGGAGGTCGCCGGGTAGGCAGCGGCCACACTGTCGGGAGTTTGGCAGATGGGCTTTCCAGTACATCAAACTCATAATATGGCCCTGGGGGCCTGATTTATACCTTTTTAGCGCCACATCTGCATCATTTTTTTACGCAAAAGCAGTGCAAACTTACAAAATATAAGTGAACTTTGTAAGTTTGCACCCCTTTTGGCATAAAAAAATAACGCAAATGCGGCACTCAAAAAGTATAAATCAGACCCTTAGTATTCTGCATCAGGCATTTACTGCTAGCAAAGACACTAATAGGAAAGACTGAGGAAGAAAAAAAGTTTTTAAAAACTCCACATAGGGAGCAAGTAGAAAGATGCAAGAGTGAGCTGAAGAGACAGGGAGTGACTGTAAATGCATTAAAGAGGCCCGAGATGGCTTTAGCACAGTGGTTCCCAATCTGTGGTCCGGGGACTCCTGGGGGTCCGCGGAGTCTCCTCAGGGGGTCCGCGACTGCTTAGAAAATGTAATAATATTAACAGATGAGGTCCCAAGCTTTAGGTAATGACTCAATAGGGGGGCCCCAGATTCCAATAATGATTTAGTGGGGGGCTCCGGAATCCACTAATGATAAAGTTGGGGTCCACAGATGTCAAAAGGTTGGGAACCACTGCTTTAGCACTTCACTGTCTCGGTATTCTGTGCTCATACTTTTAAATGCAGCAGCCGCGTGTTTCAAGAGGGAGCTTTGGGCACTGGCAAGTTTTTATTTACAAACTAAGCACTGCGCTCATTGGAAGTTAGTGTAACACAAAACTGTACATGTTCCAACTTCCCCGCACTTCAATGAATAGCCACACATACAGATGCTCTTTTAGGAGTCTGCCTGGTCCCTGGAGTGCATTAGGCAGTTTTGAGCCTCGCTGTGCATGAGCCAATAACTTCCCTCTGCTCATTTCATGTCAGAATTTAGCTGCTTCCAAGCGTCGAGTGGATTTTGTCATGGTAACCGACCAGTGAAATCATAGCCTGGCTGCTGCCCTGTACTAACATCTACCCCTCAGCTTCTTGGGTGAAACCTCACACCTTCCAGCACCCTTGTCTTGAGATGCCTTGTCCCGATGGAGACTGAGCATACACTAATACAGACACAAGATCCTCACTGTCTTAAAAAGCGCACTGAAATATTATAGCGCTCATCAACACACCCTTTTCGATAAATAAAACCCAGTCCACGCTCGCTCGGGTGTCATCCACACGAGGTAAAGATGCGCCGTTTTTTTCAGTAAATCCCGAGTGCAAGAAATGGTCAAAAAATAGACATATATGCATTCTTTTTTTCAAAGAGCGATTCCAATACAAAATAATGCGTGTATCCTGCAGAGTTCTAAACCCCATGTTTTAAACACGGTTTTGGAACTCAAACAGGGCCCTAGCTGCACCATGGTATGAGAAGGGTTGGCAAATTCCAACCCCACATCAAATGTAAATGTAGGGAAACTCAGTGCAAGTGTCCAGTGAGGGCCAGCCTTTGTTGCCAATGTGCGTACTAAACCATCAAGGGCAATGCCGGGCCCTGAATTGGTGGGTGGCTGCATGGATGAATAAATGGGTGACTGAGTGCATTGGTAGAAGAACTAATTTTATGGTGCGTGGATGATTAGGTGTGTCAAAGACAGATGAATGGGAAAACCACGGATAGATGTATAAGTCAGAGCATGGATGCAAAGGTAAGAGAGTGCATAGGCGACTGTCTAAGTTTCTTGTCTAAGTGGATGGAAGACTGGGGGAGTGAGTAAAAAATTGAATGAATCAGTCCATTTCTGTATCGAAGGTCAGTCACACAAGCGGACTGATGAGTGGGTGAGAGAATGTATGGATGAATACATGAATCAGTTAATCGAACAATGGGGTGACTGACGAAGACACGATCCAGTGCATTCATAGATGGATGAGTGGATTGATGGAGGGATGGGTAGCCTCACAGTAGTGAGTAGTGGATGAATGGTGAATGATGAATGGATGAATGAATGTGTAAGTGCATGGGTAGATGGCTGTATGAATGCGGAAATGCGCGAACTGATGAATGAGAAGTTGAAAACAAGGAAGGATTAATTGATTGAATGTATAGTAATGGATTGATGGTGAATGAATGAGGTACACAGTACATAGATGAGTGTGGGCATTAAGGGCCTCATTACAACCCTGGCTGTAGTGTTAAAGCAGCGGTAATTCCGCCAACAGGCCAGCGAAAAATAAAATGGAATCACGACCATGGCGGAAACCGGCAACATAGACAGCCACTTTAACACTCCTACCGCCACGGCGGTAGAAACAAACACAGCGGCGGCAACCGCCAACAGACAGACGGAAGACAAGGTTCCGCCCACTGTATTATAACACGCCTATCCGCCACCTTTTCCAGGGCGGTACTAACGCTATCAAAAGCATGGCGGAAACAGGACTTGGAATGGAAACCAGTCACCTCTCGACACCCAACAAGGAACCAGGACGACATGGAGCTCGAACTACAGGTCCTGCCCATGCTGGTCTTCCTCCTCTTGTATCAGGAGCAGGAAAGATGCCGTCGACGACCACAGTGAGTACTGCACCTAGCACACAGGGTCAGAGGGGAGGGAAAAGAGAGTGACACACACACGCAACAACCCCACCCTCACCCACAACACCATACACACAAATACATGCAGCAACCTTACATATACACCCAGTCACCCCCTGGAAGAACGCAAGGACAAAAGGAAATGATTGTAACGAGTGTAATCAATAAAAATTAGATAAGCCAAATTAAAAAATTAGTATATACAAATATGTACACCAACTGCACAAGTCCGGATATAAATTAAATCATAGTCCATAGTTCAGTGTCCCAAAATGCATGGGTGAAGCCCACACAAGATACCTGACTCCAAACGGAGAGAACATTCCAGGAGCATCAGATGGAAAATAAACAGGCACCTCAGGGGGCACCTTAGCCGGATGAACGGACGACGCAACTGCTCCACGAGGGGGCTCCATGCCCACTGCTGAATCCTGGGGAGTGCAAAGCCACAGTCTCTCAAGTCTTTCCAGTGGGTGGTTTGCCCACTGCTGTATCCTGGGGATTGCAAAGCCACAGTCTCTCAAGTCTTTCCATTGGGTGGTTTGCCCACTGCTGTATCCTGGGGAGGGCAAAGCCACAGTCTCTCAAGTGGATAACAGTCTCCACTGGATCTGGAGGGGGCTTTGTGCCCAGAGTGCTTCATCCTGCCAAGGACTGAGGTAGTGGATGTCATACTCCACTGGTTCTGGAGGGGGCTTTGTGCCCAGAGTGCTTCATCCTGCCAAGGACTGAGGTAGTGGATGTCATTCTCCACTTGTTCTTGAGGGGGCTTGGTGCCCTGAGTGCTTCACATGCAGTGTGGCAGGTCCCATTCCCTCACCTGGGTTTGTGTGCCACGAGATTGCCTGGGAACAGGTAGCATGATACGTCATGGAGGCAGAGACACACTCCACCCTGCTGCAACTTCGCCTGCCACCTGCAGTTACAAACAGTGCTGTGAGTCATGCCTCGTGTACGCTGGGCAGGGTCCAGGACGTCTCCTGCAGCCTTGGATGGCTGCCCACTGGGGATGATTGCCATGTCAGCTGTGGTGGCACTGTCTGAGCATGTCGCAGGGCTGGTGGCGGTGGTTGCGGCAGTGTCTGTGGCGGAGGTGCTGGCGGTGGTGCATGTGTCTGCACCTGTTGAGGGACACAGCAGGACGTTTCCTGCAGCCTCGGACGGCTGCCCATCTGGGGATGATGCTGGGGACTGTAGCTGAGGCAGCAGATGTGCAGGTGGCGGTGCCGGTGCCCACCACCGTACAGGTTGATGTTATGGTTGACCGATGTGGTGACTCTGGTCCCTCAGCCGGAGCCACCATGCCCTATCCTGACCTGCTCTTCAGCTTGTGTCCCTTCCCCACCTTTGATGTTGTTGCTGGTGCCTTGCCACTGTCCCCTTTTGGTTTGGAGGAGCTCTTGCTTGCTGGTAGGTGCGGCTTCTCCCTCCAGCATGTGGGCACCTTCTTCAACTTGGCAGGTGGCGGAATTGCCTACTCCTTGGCTTCGCTAGGTGGCACACTAGCAGCCCTGATGGGTGGCGACCGCGATGAGACCAGAGTTGCTGGGACCACTGTGCTTGCTGATTTGGAGGCTGAGGTGCTGGGCTGGGACCTGGACAGACTGGCCCTAGGGGAAGGACGGGGGGGAGGTGGAGGGAAGAGGCCAAAGTTTGCGAGGAAGAGTTTCTTAGACACACTGGGATGGGAAGATGGAGGGGGTTTGGGAGTGGAGAAAGAGGTAGTGGTTGTAGGAGGTGTACGTTTGCTGAATTTGGGTAAAGGTGCATGGGCCAGAGGCTGTTGTGAGGTGGATGGCAGTTGGGTGGGTGTGTGCCTGCAATTGTGTAGTTTGGGAGGAGGGCTCACAGACACACTGGGAGAGGACACAGGGGATGTGTGAATGTTAGTGGGGGTGGTGATTGCAGGTGAGCGGTGTGTGGTGATGGGTTTGCTGGTGATGGAGGCAGTGGCTGAGGATGTAGTGCATGCAGGTGAGTGAAGATGAGACAGGGAAGGAGGAGGAGGACGTAGAGGAGGGGGACACAGTGGAGGCAGTGGATGTTGCTGTGTCTGCATGGGGATGGTGCTTGTGTGAGTGCCTGTGGGATGTGTGATGCTTATGTTTGCCATGTCCACTCTTGTGTGTTGATGAGTGTGCATGCTGGGCTGATGGTGTGCTTGGGATAGGCTGAGGTAGAGGGGATTGGGTCTGAGTGGAGGAAGTTGGAGGGGGGGGCTGGGGGGGGAGGCTAGACACAGGAACAATGGCTGCCATCAGTGCTGAGTGCTGAAATGCTCTCTGTTGGGCCGCATGTCCAGAATGAATGCCCTCCAGGTATGCATTTGTTTGCTGCAAATGCCTCTCAACACCCTGGATGGCATTCAAAATGGTAGATTGCCCAACAGTGAGGGATCTCAGGAGGTCAATAGCCTCCTCACTGAGGGCAGCAGGGCTGACTGGGGCAGGGGCTGAGGTGCCTGGGACAAAGGAGATGCCCACCCTCCTGGGTGAGCGGGCACCGGAAACATGCTGTGGGGCTGCTGGGAGGGCGGTGCTGGTGTGGGGCGGTGGCTGCTGTACCTGTTGATGCGGTGGGCACAGAGGTGCCCACCACCGCAAGGGAGTCCTCATCAGAGGAGGAGTCGCTGGTGTATGCTCCTGTCCCTGTCGTGGAGCACCCCTCGCCCTCCGTCCCACTGGTGCCTTCAGAATCTGTTACTTTACCCTCCAGGGCCATGTGGGATGCAGCTCCTTCCTGCTCCGGTGCCACTGCTCCTCTGCCAGATGATGCTCATGCATGCAAGAACAGGGTGACAAAACAAAAAAGGGGGGGGGAGACAGAAGAGACACATGGTCAATGCATACAACACCACTACCGTTGGCGGACACAACACACAGGGAGCAGACCTATGCACTAAGCCATGCACTAACACTGCAGGGGAAAAGCACATGCCCAAGAGGGACTCTGTCTAGACCCATTTCATGCACAGCTGGAACCCATGGGAGCCTGACTAGGTGTAGAGGGCAAATACCACCTTTGGGGTTGGAGTGGGAATGAGGCAGCAAAACAATGGATCTACCTTTGCGCCTCTGCCCTGGCCTAGGGGAACCCACAGCCCACCACCCCCACCCAGACACATCATCAAGTGCGCAGAGTCAGCTGAATGAGAATGTACTCACCCCCTTGCGGCTGCTGTGATGCCCTCAAGCGCCCATCCAACTTCGGATATGCCACCAACAGGATCTGGTACATCAGGGGGGTCAGGTGCGACGGGCACCCCTTCCACGTTGGGAGGCCATCCCCAGCTGGGTCTCCGCCGTCTTCTTGCTCCACTGGTGCAGGTCCTCCCATCTTATCCGGCAGTGGGTGCTCCACCTATGGTAGACCCCCAGGGTCCCCACTCCCTTGGCGATGGCATGCCAAATATCCTTCTTCTGGTGGGCGCTGACCTAGAGGAAAAGTGAAGTTATAATGGATGTTACTCTCCCGTACAGTTCTTCTCACACATTGCCTACAAACCTCCCACCCTGGCCTAGACATACATACACACACTATCACATGCTGGTCTGTCCCCCCCACTCTTCCATCCACGACACTCCATACAATCATGTGCCATCCACCATGCTCACAGTGAACTCACCTGTTTGTCTGGAGGACCGTACAGTTGCATGTACTGGGGGAGGACCCCATCCACTAGTTTCTCCAACTCCTCCGAAGTGAAGGCAGGGGCCCTTTCCCCAGACACTGTAGCAATTGTTGCTTCCAGACAAAGGTCACAGCAGCACTTGCAGTGTAGGTCCTCTCCTGTTGAAGGTCAGGTATCAAGTGAGGCGACTGATAGAAAATTGCGGTCACATCCGCAGTGGTGCGCACCATCACCACCGGCGTACATCGTCATTGGCTCCTGGAACCCATGGGGTCCAATGTTAACCAATGCTGAATTGCGTTGTGGTCTTCGACCGCCTACCGCGACGGTGTACAATGCCAGCGCAGTTACCTCATTTCCCCTTGTCCCACCTTACAGGTCAGGCAGTGGCCATTTCAGGGGGCCACATGGCAGGCCAAATAACTGCTTCATACCTATTTAGGCCAGGAATACGGACAGACAAAGGCACATAGAGAAAATGTAACGTTTTTGCAAAACAGCCTTGTGATACATAAGTGTTGTTTGACCCTCTGCTCACCATTCTCCTCCATAGGGCACGTCCTCTGGTGCAGGTGATGAGATGGCGGCACTCTCTGGTGTACAGACCCCAGGTGGACCTGTCAACAATGGAAGACAAACACATCATTATCACTTACAGACTTGATCATGCAACAATCCAGGAACTGTATACCCATTTGGAGCCTGACCTGATGTCAGCTATCCGCCATCCCACAGGAATACCTCCTCTAGTGCAGGTCCTGTCTGTACTCCATTTCCTGGCCAGTGGGTCTTTTCAAACAACAGTAGTCATGGCATCAGGGATGTCCCAGCCAATGTTCTCTAACGTGTTGTCCAGAGTGTTATCTGCCCTGCTGAAACACATGCGCATCTACATCGTTTTCCCTCAAGTGGAGGATTTGCCCACAGTGAAAGGTGACTTCTATGCCCTGGGACATATCTCCAACATCATTGGTGCCATTGATGGTACACATGTGGCATTTGTCTTCCCCACAGGAATGAACAGGTGTACAGAAACCGGAAGAGCTACCATTCTATGAATGTGCAGATGGTGTGTTTGGCAGACCAGTACATCTCCCATGTGAATGCCAAGTATCCTGGCTCACTGCATGACGCTTACATTTTGAGGAATAGTAGCATCCCTTATGTGCTGGGGCAACTCCAGAGGCACTGTGTGTGGCTGATAGGTGAGCCTAAAGTCCCCACACAGTTTCATTTGCTGTATGGATATGGGAGATTCACTAATATTTTGAGGATGTCTAACAGTTGTCCCTCGATATTTGCAGGTGACTCTGGTTTCCCCAACCTGTCATGGCTACTGACCCCAGTGAGGAATCCCAGAACAATCAGAGGAACGGTACAATGAGGCACAGGGGCTAACCAGGAGGATAATCGAGTGCACCTTCGGCCTCCTGAAGGCCAGATTTCGGTGCCTCCATCTGACAGGTGGCTCCCTATACTACTCACCGAAGAAGGTGTGCCAGATCATCATGGCCTGCTGTATGTTGCACAACCTGGCTTTGCAATGGCAGGTGCCTTTTCTGCAGGAGGATGGGCTGATGCTGGTTTTGTGGCAGCTGTGGAGCCTGTGGACAGTGAAGAAGAGGAGGCAGAAGAAGAAGATGTAGACAACCGAAACAACATCATAATGCAATACTTCCAGTGAGACACAGATAAGAAGATGGAACTGCTTCCCACATCTCATACTATTGTAGGAACTAGCAGAAGTCTGCCTTTTTACCTCTGTGTATGGACCCTGACTTGTCACTTTGGCTTTCCATTTCACAGATCTGGGCCCCGATTTGTGCCCTCTGCTATGTTTACTCCTGGCCTACAGCTATGCAACATTGGTATGTGAATAAGTGCATTGACATTGCTATATTCCAGAGATTTTGCAATTACACATTTGTGAAAGCACAGACTAACTCCAGATTTTTTGGTGATTCAGGGGTGTTTATTTCTGTGCAAATAAGTGGAGGGGGTGTGAAATGGGCTGGGGTGATGGTTTAGGAATGTACATGGCAGAGTCAAGTCTCTTGGTCTCACCGGTACATTGTCCAATGGGGCATAGGAAGTGGAGCTATGGCAGTTTAAGGTGGACAGGGTGACAAAGTGGGACAGAAGGGTGACATTCAGGAGGGTCTTATTTCCTTGTGGGGGTCTTGGCAATGTTCCCTGTCTTGCTCCTGGATCTCAGTGACCGTTTGCAGGGTGGTTCTCCTTCTGCAGGTGGTGGGGTACTGGTGCCCTGTTGTGCCTGTGGCGGTGCCTCCTGTGCACTAGCGCCGGCGGAGATGGAGGGCTGTTCATCTACCAGGCTAGACTCAGGGGCCCGTTGGTGTGCCACTGTGTCCCTCCTGGTGTTGACAAGGTCTGCCAGCACACCTACAATGGTGACCAAGGTGGTGTTAATGGACTTCAAGTCCTCCCTGATCCCCAGGTAGTGTTCCTCCTGCAGCCACTGGGTTTCCTGAAACTTGGCCAGTATCGTGCCCATGGTCTCCTGGGAATGGTGGTAAGCTTCCATGATGTTGGAGAGTGCCTCGGGGAGTGTCGGTTTCCTGGGCCTGTCCTCCACCTGTCGCACAGCAGTCCTCCCAGCTTCCCTGTTATCCTGTTCCTCTGTCCCCTGAAGCGTGTGCCCACTGCCACTGACCCCAGGTCCATGATTTTCTTGGGTTGGTGGGTTTGCCTGGGTTCCCTGTAGTGGTGGACACACTTCTGATTGACCTGTCCTGGGGACAGAGGGATGGGCCCGCTGGGTGGGTGTTGTGGCGGTGTTTCCTGAGGGGGGAGGTTCAGTGGTGGTTTGGGACTGTGTCAGGGGAACCCACTGTCCAGAGGTCCCTGATGGGCCGGGCTGGTCATCTTGATCCAGGCGTGCAGAGCTGCTGTCATCACTGTGGCCTCTTCTGTGGGGGGACTGGATATGTCTGGCACCTCCTGTCCGGTGACGTTGGGTATGGGACCTGTTGGGGTGTAAATGCATAGTTTTAGTATCTGTGTGTGCCATCTTGTGCATTGGGTGAGGTACCCTCTACTCCTGTGCTTGCATAATTGTGTTTGCTCTTTTGTGATAGTTGGTTTGGGGTCTGTGTGGGTTTCTGTACTGGACATGCTTTAGTGACGGTGGTCCATGCATTGGTATTGCAGGCAGGGCCATGGTATTGAGATGTGTGGGTTGTGATAGTGGGACATATGTGAGATGATGGAGTGATGGGAGTGAGGGTAAGGGTGGGGGTATGTGATGGCATGCAGGTAGGGTGGGGAGATATATTAGTAAAGATTTGATTTACCAGAGTCCAGTCCTCCTGCTACTCCTGCGAGGCCCTCAGGATGCAGTATTGCCAAGACTTGCTCCTCCCATGCAGTTAGTTGTGGGGGAGGAGGTGGGCATCCACCGCCAGTCCTCTGTACAGCAATCTAGTGTCTTGAAACCACTGAACGCACCTTCCCCCATAGGTCGTTCCACCTCTTCCTGATGTCATCCCGTGTTCTTGGATGCTGTCCCACTGCGTTCACCCTGTCGACGATTCTCAGCCATAGCTCCATCTTCCTCGCAATGGAGGTGTGCTGCACCTGTGATCTGAAAAGCTGTGGCTCTACCCGGATGATTTCCTCCACCATGACCCTGAGCTCCTCCTCTGAAAACCTGGGGTGTCTTTGAGGTGCCATGATGTGGTGTGGGTGATGTGTGAGGTGCTGTCTGTTGTGGTGTGTGGGGGGATCTGTTGGTGTGTGTTGTTTGAGGTGAGTGGATGTTGTATCAGTGATGGTGTTGTGTGTCTGTGGATGTTGGTGTTGTGTTTGCTAATCTCTCTCTCTGGCCTTCTTCCAAATGTTACGTTTTAAGGGTTTGTGGGTAATGTGGGTGTGTGTTTTATAGTGTTGTGAGTGTGGTGTGTGTATGTTTATCAGGTGTGTGTATTTCGAATTGTCCAATGTGGTTGTGTTTTGTAAGTGTGTGGGTATTTTGAGAATGGCGGTGTGTACCGCCAATGGATTACTGCGGTTGAAAGACCGCCGCGTTGATTCGTGGGTCGTCATAGTGTGGGCGTATTCTTGTTGGCATGACAGTGTAGTTTTTGGTATCGCCAGTTTATCACTGACCTTTGGTGTGGCGGACTTGTGTGGGTGTAGGTATTGTGGCGGATTCCGAGATGTGGGTCGTATTACCTGTAGCGGAATTGCACCGCCACAACGATATGTTGGCGGTATTCAGCATGGCAGAAAGCGGTATTTACCACCATGGTTGTAATGAGGGCCTAAATGTTGAGCGATTATTGACTTGTGGCTTTATGCATTTGTTTGGATGGATGGCTAAATGGTTAGAAGAGTGCAAGGTTTGATAAACGGGTAAGTGCATATATGGATGGACAGATGATTGAGTGAATGCATTTAAGTATGAGGGATTGAGTGCATTATGGTTGGATGAGTTAGAAAAATTGGTTTATTGGTTGAGGGGGGGAGAAACACTGCTCAAGCAACAACTACAAACCCCATCATTGTGAACCACTAAAGTCACTAAATAAAACTGTGCCTAAGCCTCTGGTACCTTGGTACAACATCAGTCACATTTAACTTAGAGGAAATAAGTAAAGTATTTATGTAGTACACAAATAGTTATAAAGTGAAAACACAACACAAGGAAAATTCCACAACAATTTAGAAAAAAAAGCTAATTTTAATAAATGATTTGAGGCTCAAATTACAAAAATCCAATTAGTAGAGCCAGAGATACAAAATTTTAAACCAATAGGTAACAAAAGTGCTTAAAAGCACAAAGCGCCAACTGAAGTTATCTGGTTGCACCGGACCAGGACAAAGTCATAAATTCAGAACAACCATGATCGATTGTGGGCTGGCTAAGAGGAAAAAGCTAGGCCCGCTGAGAAAAGTACCATAAGTCCTGGATGGGGAGCGATGTGTCGTGCAGCATGGTCTTGAGGATGATGCAAGGTCGTGCAGTGGTTGTTCAGAAGGTCTGTGAAGGTTGTAATGCAGGCTTCCATTGAGGATGCATCGCACAGCAGCATGTCCGATAAGCTGCAAAGGCAGCAATGTGGGCTTGTGTCAAGGCTTCCCTGGTTCTGAGGAGAAGCTGCAAGGTGCTGTGTTGGGTTTGTGTTGCACTGCGTCTGTTATGGTGGAAACCACAGTTGGACTGGCAGATCACTTTTATCCCCACTTTCAAGGGTCTTGTGCTGGAGGAGCAAAACTAGGCAGGTTAGGAATTGCAGCAGGAAAGTCCATGGTTTATGAGGGTTGGAGCCTGTTCTTTCCTTGAGGTTCTGATTAGATGGCCTGCCAATTAACCCTTGGAGTCAATCTGGGGGTCTTGTGCTCAAGGTGCAGGTCCAGTCCTTCTTACTTAGGCAGCAGGGTAGCAGAGTAGCAGGACAGCATGACAGTCCAATTGCAGCAGTTCAGCATAGCAGTGCTTCTTCTGAGTCTTCCACAGGTCCAGACGTTATATGAAGAGTGGTTCTGAGGGTCCCTTTTTATACTTTTGCCTTCTTTAAAGTAGGAGAACTTTACATAAATCCCCCTTTCCAAAGTGCTAGGAATTTCATCCCTCCAAGCCCTGGTTCCAGCTTGCCTATAGGCACAATAGCCTAGTCTGAAATCCTTTGTGTAAGCATGGCACAGCCTATTGAGTTGCACGTATGGCTGTGCCCAGCCCCCCTTCCTGCCGGAGATGGTTCATCCAAGCATACTTAAACTGTCTATTGTGTGGCTCTCTACGAGGAATATACCTAAGGCCAACTGCCACTCACACTTAGTCATGTGACCCAGCAACAGACTTAAGGCACCAAATTTGGCAGATAAATGCTGACTTTCTAAAAGTGTAATTTTCAAAATTGTGCCTTAAAATGTGACTTTACCATTCAAGAGAATTTTAAAGTACAATATCTCTAAAACCAATATGATTTTCATACCTACTCCCAATCAAACGTTAACACTTATTAAATGTAATAAGGTACCCAAATGTTATTGTATGGGAGAAGTAAGCCTCACAATAGTGATAAACGAGTTTTCACTACCAGGACATATAAAACCTAAAAGTAGTGAAAAAAGAATTTAGGAGCCTTTCACTACCAGGACATATAAAACTTAAAAGTACATGTCCAACTTTTTAATTCAAATGTCCCCTTCTTAATGGACTGTTGAAGGCGTATCTTAGGGGTGACCTATATGTATTAAAAAGCAGGTGGGGCAGGTGGGGGTCTCGATAAAAAAAAAAAAAGAGAAGTTCACTTACTTGTGAACGGCCGCCGCCTCTCCTCCATTTTCTTGGCAGCACAGAAGTACACAGGCTCTCAGACTCCCCAAAGCTTATCAACATGCTGTTGTCACCAGCATGACAGCAGTGTTGTGAATGTTCTGAGCGGCCTGCTTTGGTGCTCAGACAATGAGTGGCAGCCTGTGTATATTCTCCACCTGACTATGCAATACAGCCCGGCGGAGAAATGCTAAGTGCTCATGTTTGTCCGGCCCAAGACGGCCATAGCGTTATGAGCCCTTTTGGTGCACTCCAATGGCTGAGTGAATGCATGCAAAAATCTTCCCAATGTTTAGTGGATTTTAGTTGAATGTGAGATTGATATGTGCATGGTAATTGTTTGCTTTTCCATTTGTCAGCTACTCTTTGTATTGTGTGCTACAATGTTTTTCTTTTTCCATTCTATCTGAAGCCAGGTATGATTTTGGGCATGTTGCACTTGCTGTACTTAATGCATTATCTGTCATCTTCCTCCACCAAAAGAGATGCCAGGATTCTTAGCTTCACAAGAAAATTGCATGAATCGAAAGCAACATTTTCAGAGCAAGACCTAAATACTTTGGTTGCTCTAGTATGCCAGCAGAACCAGCATCTTTAAGTGCTTGAGTGGAAAAGATTATGCTCCAAGTAAAAGACGCCCTATGGGATAATATTGGCTTTCAAGTTAATAAACCATGATTAGTGGATGTAGCTCACCCTATAAACATCATTAAACCCACAATGGGATGGAGGTCTTGCCTGTGACAGACATAGGAAATATGGAAGGGATTGAAGGTGTTGACACAAGTGGAAAGTGTAACAAAGTGCCTCATTTACCTTGCCACTCCCATTTTGTGTGGACTGATGCAGATGTTGTTTTTATGTTGGCTAGCTCCTAAGTGGCATATTTACCGTTCCTGTAATTCCATAGAATATGGTGCCTAGACTACACCATGGCAGGGAAAGTTGCATATAACCTGTAGACTATGGCACTACTATGCCATCCACTTGTGAGCTAGGTCAAATATGACTCCAGGACTACCACTAATGCCTAGTTGAGGCAGTTTTAAACTTGCAATCTGACCCATCAAAACAACCAATTTTGATAGATGAAACCTGCCTTTTGATATCAATAAATCACCCCAATGTAGGCCTTACACCGCACAAGATAGGATTCATGGCATTTAAAAGTAGGATCTGGAGAAATTTAAGGTTAACAAGTCCTTACAGTGACTAGAACCTAAAAGCTATTTTCACTGTAGCAAGGCTGGCTGGTAAGCTGGATAAACATTAAGGGCCTCATTACGAACCTGGTGGCCGGTGGTAAGCTGGCGGTAACACCGCTAACAGGCTGGCGGTGTTCCGCCAACTATTATGACCGTGGCACATTAGCCACGGCCATACCGCTGGCCTCTCCAACATACTGCCAGTTTTCCACCTGGTGGTCATAATCCCCAACCACCAGCCTGTCCACTGCGGTAAACACCACCATAGAAAGGCTGGCAGTAAGGGGGACTTGGGGTGCCCTTGGGGGCCCCTGCACTGCCCATGCACTTGGCATGGGCACTGCAGGGACTCCCAGACACAGCCCCATCGCGCATTTCACTGCCCGAATGGGCGACGGGTGCTACTGCACACGCTGCACATCAATATTGCCGCCGGTTCTATTACGAGCCAACGGCAATGTTGATGTGACTTTTCCACTGGGCCAGCGGACAGAAACACTGTTACCGTCGGAAAAGTCATAATAGGGATCCAGATATACCGCCAGCACTGACGGTATACTGGCGCCCGTGTCTTAGAGAAAGACTGCCAAAGTTGTAATGAGGGCCTAAATCTGCTATCTCTGTATTGGGACCAGCTAGAACTATGACTAAACCACTCTTTTTAGTATTTATTAAAAACCCAGTGAAGTTGGAGTTTTAATAAATATTAATGGAAAGTAACTTTTAGAAAGTTACCTTTTCCCTGCCTGAGGCTCCTAGATGCTAATTTGCATTACTCCCTCAGCAGTAGTCCAGCGAGTGCTTAGCCTTGATGAGTTGTGAATTCTATTCCCAGAGCAGAGACAATGACTTTGCCTTCTCTTCCCCGGTCAGAAAGACCAGTTGGGGTGTACAAAGGAACTTAATTTATTGCAAAGGGGCCTCACCTGTCACAAGTAAATGTTAGGAAAGGCCCCAGCTTTTGTTCTCCCGGTCAGTGAGGTACCAAACTTAACGGGGGAAAAGCTGCCCCCAGAACTGGTTTGAAGTGAACACAGAGAAGAGAACTGTTCAGCCAATGGGGCTCTGTGCCTTTTTTGAGCTATTTGTTATTGAATATTTAAAATTCGTATCTAAGTTTCCTTTTATTGGATTTCTTGTAATATTGATTTGATTTTGTTAATTAAATTGTATTCATTTTTTCTGATTTGGTATGCGATTTGTTTAAAATTCGTATCTAAGTTTCCTTTTATTGGATTTCTTGTAATATTGATTTGATTTTGTTAATTAAATTGTATTCATTTTTTCTGATTTGGTATGCGATTTGTATTGTGTTTAGTTTTTGACCTTTCTAACTGTTTTTGTAACTTTTAAATGCTTTACACATGTTCTCTAAAATAGGTGTTTCTGCTTCATACCATAGCCATCAGTGGACCGAAGATCGAGTTACTGAAACCTTTAAATGGGCCCAACAAATGAGTGACTTTTTTACTTGTGGTGAACTACTTTCCACCCCAACTAATAATTCACTTTCTCACAGCAAGCATTCTACTCTTGTGAAAAGTAAGTTATTTATTACAATGTCTTTCCTGTTGTTGTTTATTGTTGTTAACTTCTTGTTATGTATGTTTGACCAATGTTTATTCTTAGATAGTCATATGGTGGGGGAAGCAGAAGATGGAGCAAGAAAATCACACATTCAGGAAGTGGCAGGTTTTTAAGAAGCTAAATACTTTTTTCTCATGTAGCATTAGTTATTCTCTTGAGAACTTTGACTTCTACATGTGCTGCATGAGAGTTCTGTCTGCCTGAAAATGGATGATGTTGCTAGGCTTTTGATAGCAAGATCAACATTCTCACCATCTGTTTGTGGGAATAAATGATCTTTCATGCCCTTTCTTTGTGACTGTCTTTAATGCAAGACATTTCTACTCAAACACTCTCGGTGCAAGCAGAATCATAGGAGTGCATTACTGGAGCTACTGGAAGCCCCTGGAATGTAATCAACACTATGTTATCTTAATACAAATTAAGGCCAGGCCTATTTTCTAGGTGCATCCTGTTGTACAGTCTCCCAAAATCATGTTATTCAAGCTCTGTGGCCCTGAAGGTAATTTACTTTTTACCAGTACCTCCATTCGGGAGTACGCCTCTCAATTATGGAAGATTAGGTCAATTTAGAGAAAAACAGGAACCCAGTGTCTGTGAAACAAGAACCACAAATTAATGTCAATGATGACATGATGTTGGCAGGGAAGATGAGCCAGAAGAATGAACAAGTGCCTTTGGCGCTGAACCGCTTGAAGAAGATTGAATAATAAGGAAGTGTAGGAGGAAGAGATTACTGTGTACCAAGGTCACGTGGCTCTTGCTCATAAACATCATGCCAGTGTATTTTATCAAAAGATAGGAATAATTTTCTATGGAGCTAATTCTTTCTGAATTGCATAAGCCTACACTTTATGGATGGGTGAATGAATGATTAAGGGAGAGTGTGGATTGATAAATGCAAAGGATAGATGGGTGGATGAATGATTAAACAAGCGCATGCATTGATAAATGAAGAAGTGCATGGATGGATAGATGAGAAAATGAATGCATGTAAGTATGAAGGACAGAGTGCATTTGATGGGAGATTCGTTTAATGGATGGATTGTATAGTGAGTGCAAGGATGAGTGACTGAGAGGGTGATTGCATTTGAAACCCCAGTGGTTACTAGACTACAAGTTTGAACTGCTCATGGTATTTCTTTGCCTGTGCATTTTTTGTATCTATAGGTTTGTATTGTTAAAGTTATAAGTGACGGAAAATTGCCATGTGCTGCAACTCAATCAGTGATTAAACTAATGTGTATGGAACTTGGCAATGGTTTAATTTATGTACCAGAATGTGGTTACTGACTTTTCAATTTCTCCTTTGCATACTCTAGCAAACTATTCTGAGGTGCGTCCCAACCATGGTGGCACATCTGCACAGGCGGACAAACTGGAAAAGGCCATCTTCTATGCAGAAAACCTTTATAGAGAAATAAATCTATAAAGGAACTATAAATACATATAATTTGAGTAACATCAAAAGATCTTAGCGAATGCTTGGCTAGACTTAAAACTTAGGGCCTCATTACGAGTTTGGAGGATTTATGGCAAGACTGTTGTGGTGACCGCCGCCAAAAGACCGTGATGTTGGCAGTCATACAGACCGCTGTATTAAGAGTTACACAGTCAGGACTGCCAAAACCCAGCCAACATTCCAACGCTGCCAAGAATCTGGAGGGAAGGAAAGAGCCAGTTCCACCACCAGCACCGCCAGACTGTCAAAAATCCTTCGAGCCTATTACAACCCACAAATCACAGTAGCAGTTCTTCCATGGCAGAAAACCAATTACGGTGTGGACCGCAGCAGTCAGCGGTCACCACAGTAATACACTACACCACAATCAATAGTTTGAAACCTGCATGCCTGCCACACATCACACTCTGGATACACCTACAAACTGCACTATAAAACACCCCACTTCACACCCCACAATCCTTTGCAACAAAAACACCACACATACAAGCCAGCATTGAAAACAGAGATACACAGTACCATAGATTAGGCACCCCTCCACACTTCACATAGCACTCATCCCACACCTGCACATCATAAACAACACACAAATTAGTACCCTACACATCAGACACCAACCAACGGCCCCTCACAACACAGCACCCACATCTCATAATACTTATTTGTACCTTTTCGTACCGTCCACCACTACCATGTCTCCACATAAATATCCCCGCTTGAAAGACGATGAGTTGAGGGTCATAGTGGACGCAATCATCAAAGTAGAGCCACACCTATTTGAAGCCCAAGTCCAGCAAATGTCTATAGCCTGGAAACTGGAGATATGGCAAAGAATAGTCAACAGGGTGAGTTCTGTAGGCATCTGTCCATGCACAAGGGAAGACATCAGGAAGAGGTGGAACAACCTCAGGGGGAAGGTCTGTTCCATGGCTACCAGGCACCAGCTGGCGGCCCTCAAGCCTGGTGGTGGCCCCCACCTCCTCCTCCAACAATTTCACATCATGGGATGAGAAGGTCTTGGACAGATTGCATCCTGAGGGCTTGACAGGAATACATGGGGGAGTGGAGTCGGGTAAGTCACTACACCAATAATGTCACCCTAAAGTTCTGTCTTGCATGCTCACTGATCACCTTGTGCCACATTAACAGCCAACCCACTCACCACCCATGTGTCCAACTGTCCAAATACCCCTGTCTGACATCTCACATGTCAATTAAGCTCACCTGAGGGCACAGTGTCTGCGTATGGCATGGGTAATGGCAGCACTACAACTCCCAGCAGGCACTGTTCTACCATTAAGAAAACCATAACAGTGTACCATAATGAAAATAGTCTTGCATGTCAATTAAACAATCGACTATTCCTATCTGTATCCTCCACAATTGCACAGTCTAGGACAGTGATAGCAATGTTATGGGCATCCGCCAGTACAATACCACCAACACACAGCTACAGCTGTGTCTTCTGCTAAGCTGGCCCTTCTACCTTCCATCAACTATTGAATATACTCACATGGGAGAACACATATACAACGTGTGCTGTACTTTGAATAAACTGACACATATGGCTGGGTAGAATGGTTACTCCTAATTTGATGGACAGGTCAGTTTCCACTGTACATTGTGCAGCTCTCTGTTGACTCAATATTGAACTACTGCTAACTGGGAGGTAACATGAACAATCTAAAGGTACACAGCAGACAAGATATGAGTCTATCAACAGACATCCAACTGCCAAGATACTCAGACATCCTGTAGCAACGTGTATGATATAGGGATTTTCTGAATCCCTTGTAACTGTTCCCTAGAATTTAAAGCAGATGTCACTGTAATATCAGGAGATCAAGCAAAGGTTTTTGTGCATGGCTCAAAGCATGTCTACCTGTCAAAGGTTGATACCACATGTTGAATTAGAATCTGTAACTGTCTGTTCTACCTCTTCAACAAGCTACCTAACCATTGTGACCATAGAGAGAACATCTGAGACAGCAACTTCCTTCTTGGATGAAGCCCTCAGTGAGGAGAACACCCCAGGATGTTAAGACACTGAGGATGCCTCTGGCCCATCTGGATCACCTGGTCATTTTACCACTGCCAGCCTCCCCCTGCCTTTATTGATTCCTCCCAGCCCTATCGCTTCTACATCCCAGGCAACCATTTGCCCCCAAACCTGTGTTCCAATGACAGTTACAACAATCATGGGCCCCACAGTACAGGAACCAGAGTCACCACTAGAAAACCCTGACTGTTAGAAATGGAGTCTTTGGTTGGCAGTCAGGTTACCCCCGGTCCAAGCAAGGACCCTCACTCAAGTCAGGGTAAAGGAGAATCACCCTCAGCTTACTCCCGTTCACCCCCTCGGTAACTTAGCACGAGCAGGCAGGCTTAACTTCAGGGTCCAGGTGTAAGGTATTTGTGCCAACACACACAGTAGCTCAGTAAAAACACTACAAAATGACACAACACAGGTTTACAAAAATATGAAATATTTATCTAAACAAAATAAGATCAAAAAGGCCCCAGGAACTGGATAGGGCACCAGTTGGCAGGGCAGAATTCTCAGCAGAGAGTCCAGGTGCTGGCAGGGGAAGTCTTCAATGGCCCTGAGACTTCAACAACAGGAGGTAAGCTCAGGACAAGCCCTTGGAGATTTCTTCACAATCAGGAATGCACAACAAAGTCCAGTCGTTGTCCCCTTACACAGGCAGAAGCAGCAACTGCAGGAGAGCTCCACAAAGCACAGTCACAGGCAGGGCAGCACTTCTCCTCAGCTCTTCAGCTCTTCTCCAGGCAGAGGTTCCTCTTGATTTCCAGAAGTGATCTAATTTTCAGGGGTTTGGGTACCCTTCGTATATCCAGTCCTGCCTTTGAAGTAGGCCTACTTCAAAGGAAAGTCTCTCTTGTTTGTGAAATCCTGACTTGCCCATGCCAGGCCTCAGACTCACACCAGGGGTTTGGAGACTGCATGGTGCGAGGGCAGGCACAGCCCTTCCAGGTGTAAGTGACCACTCCTCCCCTCCCTCCTAGCACAGATGGCTTATCAGGATATGCAGGTTACACCCCATTTCCCTTTGTGTCACTGTTTCGAGAGAGGTGCAGACAGCCCACTGTCAACCTGACCCAGACAGGAAATCCACAAACAGGCAGAGTCACAGAATGGTTTAAGCAAGGAAATCCCCACTTTGTAAAAGTGGCATTTTCAAACACACAATCTCCAAACCAACTTTACTAAAAGATGTATTTTTAAATTGTGAGCTCAGAGACCCCCAAAACCATGTGTCTATCTGCTCCCAAAGGGAATCTACGCTTTAATCATATTTAAAGGCAGCCCCCATGCTAACCTATGAGAGAGATAGGCCTTGCAACAGTGAAAACCAAATTTCAATCAATCAGTCAATCAGGGGATTTGTAAAGCTCACTACTCACCCGTGAGGGTCTCAAAGCGCTAAGGAGGGAAGGGGGAGAAGGTGGGGGGGTGGTGCTGCTACTGCTTGAACAGCCAGGTCTTGAGAAGTTTCCTGAAGGTTAGGAGGTCTTTGGTCTGGCGCAGGTGGATGGGAAGAGTGTTCCACGTTTTGGCGGCTGTAGTTCTGCGGACACGTGGGACGGTTGCGAGGACGAGGTCAGCGGAGGAGAGATGCTGGGTCGGCGAGTAGAAGGAGAGTCGTTTGTTGAGGTATTAAGGTCTGGTGATTTGCAGTTCTTTGTGAGCACGGGTGAGGAGTTTGAAGGGGATTCTCTTATTGTCTGGGAGCAAGTGCTGGTTTTTCAGGTGGTCTGTCATGTGGCGGTCGCGGGGGATGTCCACGATGAGGCATGCGGAGTCGTTCTGGACGCGTTTTAGCCTCTTCTGGAGTTTGCCGTGGTTCCTGCGTAGGGGGCATTGCCGAAGCCTAGTTTGCTGCTTTCGAGGGCTTGGGTGACTGTTCTTCTGGTTTCGGTGGGTATCCATTTATAGATCTTTCGGAGCATGGGGAGCGAGTTGAAGCAGGAGCAGGAGATGTCGTTAGCTTGCTGGGTCATGGATAGTGAGGGGTCCAAGATGAATCCTAGGTTACGTGCATGGTCGGTGGGAGTTGGAGCGGTTCCGAGAGTGGCAGGCCACCAGGAGTCATCCCATGCAGAGGGGGTGGCAGTATTTTACTGTTAGGACATATAAAAAACATGAATATATGTCCTACCTTAACCATACACTGCACCCTGCCCATGAGGCTACCTAGGGCCTACCTTAGGGGTGTCTTATATGTAAGAAAAGGGAAGGTTTAGGCCGGGAAAGTGGGCACACTTGCCAAGTCAAATTGGTAGTTTAAAACTGCACACACAGACACTGCAGTGGCAGGTCTGAGACATGATTACAGGGCTACTAATGTGGGTGGCTCAACCGGTGCTGCAGGCCCACTAGTAGCATTTGATTTACAGGCCCTGGGCACCTCTAATGCACCTTACTAGGGACTTACTAGTAAATCAAGTATGCCAATCATGGATAAGCCAATCAACCATACCATTTACACAGAGAGCATATGCATCAGTGGTAAGGTGCCCAGAGTCCTACAGCCAACAAAAACAGGTCAGAAAAAATAGGAGGAAGGAGGCAAAAAGATTGGAGATGACCCTATAAAAGGAAAAAAAAGTCCAACACTGACAATGCAGGGCCTGGCACCCATGGTAGTGGGCACACTGGGCCAAGGGTACAAGCATGTGGGGGTAAGGTGCATGGCAGGGAGGGTGTGGGCCACCGGATTGAGGCTCCTAGGGATATGAATAGCCAGGACACCATCTCTGAAGTCCTTGGAGCTAACCAAAAGACCCAGCGTGGGCGTCTGGATTCAGGCTCCTGGGGATACAAATGGCCAGGACACCATCTCCGAAGTCTTGGGAGCTTACCAACAGACCCAAGGCGTGATGGGCCGGATACTTGCCATGATATGGGAGCTAAGGCAGCTGCAGAGGGACAACCACCAGGAAGTAATGCAAAAGTGGGATGCCCCACTTCCTACATGGACTCTCTAACAGGGGTGCTGTGAGACATTAATACCACCCTGAGAAGGCTATGTCCACAACAGCATATTCCTTCCATTGGTCATAAAATGTCAGCCCCTTCTACATATGTGGCAGCGAGTGGAATGGAGGCTCTTCCGGGGGAAGGACATGCCTCAGACACCCCTGCCTCTGTAGCTGAAAAACATGGACATCCACCAAATCATTCAGGAGGAGCAGATGCCAAGACTTCAATCACTGCCATGAAGTGATCCTCTACTGATTGGTTTCCCTAGTGTGTCACAAATATACCCCGTTGACTATTTTACAACCACTCTCCATTTCCCAATAGCACAAGGACACTGGACTTGAGACTCCAAATGTTGTAGCAGTTACCTTGAAGAATACATCCACCATGAACTGAACCCTTCACTGTTTGCACTTTTTGATTTGATCTCATTCCTTTTATTTTCCTGTGCACTTGTAACTAAACACAACTAAACCACATATCATGTTTGAGTTATATTTTATCTATATTGAACAGTTAACTGTGAATTTTTTTGCTTCTACATGAGATTCACAAAGGTGCTAACTCTGTTAAGTACCATCTCACATGTACTGTAGAACCTGGGTTCAACTCGTGTACAATGATACAAATGAACAAGCTTCTATTCCCATTTATTGCAGTTTTCTCCACATAGGTCAACAACATGCCAATGATCACAAAGTGAAGTACAGCTTCACAATTTAGTGCTTCAGTATAGGTGTGATTAACTAGCACCCCACAGATTACTGAATTTAGGGGCATGTTAGTCTTTGTATATCCAAATAGGCAAACAGATTGGTTCAATGTGTCATCAGCTAAAGCCTTATCACATACCCATACCATACTTCCCAAATGTCCATACCCTATAATACAGACAGAGCTCAGTACAAATGTCCCCAGTTATTGAACCTTCCACTTACCATTGTTAGGTATCTGTAGACAGTTACAGCTACATACAAGTAGTACAGTACCATTATCAAAACAATAAGAAGGTTTAGGTTATGGATTGCGCAGGATGGCATGTGTCAGAGGCACAAGACCACACAGATGACACCATTGGACCCTGACTACATGGAAAACAGGTATATTTTGTGGAACAGAAAACTACCATCCCACTGTCATGACACCCTGGGCATGGAACTCCACCAATATAATGCCATATAGAACCTGGATATATCCATGTTCATTTCACATGTCAGACCCGCAAATCCCTCCTGCCTGTGACAGAATTGAAAACTGAACACACGAGGATGACCTTGTTAAGAAATCTGCAAAATAAAAATGTAATACAAAATGTATAGGTAGGTAATGATAATAAAAACCTCTGAAGACACGTTCCAAATTCAATGGTAACTGATTGTTCATTGTGACAAACATTATAAAAGGAGAGCATCATGATTGTCAAATCTCCATGTACTATTTTGCATGCACAACTGAGCTATGTGCTGCTAAGCAACTAGCAACCTGTCTGATGGTCATACAAAGACCCTTCTGAAACATTTCTAAGCCTGCCAATAACCCACTGAATCATATATTTTATAGAACAACACATACCTACAGTCCATTGAAGTACTGATTGATGAGATCTCCACCTTCATCCTCATCACAGTGATTCTCACTTTGCATTTCTGCATTCTCACCCGGTGGAAATGCTGGCTGCCCCTCATCTGCAAAGCAAAATATAAACGCTGTGGGATAGCGTAACTGGATGGACGGAATGCGGAACCAATCAAACATTCACCCTCAGTCACAGATCTGGGTTTAATCCATCCATTATTTTGCTCACCATGCCACCCCAGTTTGAACCCAGCCATGTGCAAATCAGTCTTGACCCTGTTCCTCATGGGAACAGTCCAGCCCGAACTGCCAGGCCAGGTTCTCCCTGGACCGGAAACAAGCATCCTGGGACCGGTTTCGGGGTTTCACCCCTCATCAGCCAGGCTAGCTTGAATCCAGTGGCACAGTGAGCCCAGGACCCACGTCGGGGCATACCCGGCGCACTTAGGGCGGCAAAAGCAAAGCAAAATATAAACGCTGTGGGATAGCGTAACTGGATGGACGGAATGCGGAACCAATCAAACATTCACCCCCAGTCACAGATCTGGGTTTAATCCATCCATTATTTTGCTCACCATGCCACCCCAGTTTGAACCCAGCCAAATGCAAATCAGTCTTGACCCTGTTCCTCATGGGAACAGTCCAGCCCGAACTGCCAGGCCAGGTTCTCCCTGGACCGGAAACAAGCATCCTGGGACCGGTTTCGGGGTTTCACCCCTCATCAGCCAGGCTAGCTTGAATCCAGTGGCACAGTGAGCCCGGGACCCACGTCGGGCATACCCGGCGCACTTAGGGCGGCAAAAGCAAAGCAAAATATAAACGCTGTGTGATAGCTTAACTGGATGGACGGAATGCGGAACCAATCAAACATTCACCCCCAGTCACAGATCTGGGTTTAATCCATCCATTATTTTGCTCACCATGCCACCCCAGTTTGAACCCAGCCATATGCAAATCAGTCTTGACCCTGTTCCTCATGGGAACAGTCCAGCCCGAACTGCCAGGCCAGGTTCTCCCTGGACCGGAAACAAGCATCCTGGGACCGGTTTCGGGGTTTCACCCCTCATCAGCCAGGCTAGCTTGAATCCAGTGGCACAGTGAGCCCGGGACCCACGTCGGGGCATACCCGGCGCACTTAGGGCGGCAAAAGCAAAGCAAAATATAAACACTGTGGGATAGCGTAACTGGATGGACGGAATGCGGAACCAATCAAACATTCACCCCCAGTCACAGATCTGGGTTTAATCCATCCATTATTTTGCTCACCATGCCACCCCAGTTTGAACCCAGCCAAATGCAAATCAGTCTTGACCCTGTTCCTCATGGGAACAGTCCAGCCCGAACTGCCAGGCCAGGTTCCCCCTGGACCGGAAACAAGCATCCTGGGACCGGTTTCGGGGTTTCACCCCTCATCAGCCAGGCTAGCTTGAATCCAGTGGCACAGTGAGCCCGGGACCCACGTCGGGGCATACCCGGCGCACTTAGGGCGGCAAAAGCAAAGCAAAATATAAACGCTGTGGGATAGCGTAACTGGATGGACGGAATGCGGAACCAATCAAACATTCACCCCCAGTCACAGATCTGGGTTTAATCCATCCATTATTTTGCTCACCATGCCACCCCAGTTTGAACCCAGCCAATGGGATCTGACTTCTCAGGGCTAGGTTTTGGAGCATGCAGCGGGACACAATGATTTGACACACTTTGGTGGGTGAGTAGAGGAGAGCTCCAACAGACTTATCAATGCCATGGAATCTTGCCTTCAGGAGCACAAAAGTCCACTCCATGACAAGCCTTGTCCTTCCGTGGACCTTACTGAAGCGAACTTATCCTGGCGTGGTTGGGTACCTCACTGGTGTCAACAACCAGGGACAGTTTCGGTAGCCAGAATCCCTGTAAGGAATTGTTAAATGTGTTTAAACATAAATCTTGGACCTTCTTACATTTGGCAGCAGACATAAGATACCGACACGCATTACATATATGACTTACCTACCAGCCAGGCCCCTCCCAGTGTACAGTTGTGGCCTCAGCAGTGGGGTATTACTGTTCCGCATGATGAAGACATCATGGACTGAACCCGGGTACCTTGCACATACTTGGGAAATGTAGAGGTCCGCCAAGCAGACTACTTGGACATACACAAAGTGGAAGCTCTTCCTGTTCCGATACACCTGTTCATTACCATTTGGGGGAACCAAAGCTACATGGGTACCATCAATGGCTCCCACCACATGTGAGATGTGTGCCAAAGCATAAAAGTCAGCCCTCACATTGGCCAAGTCTTCACATTGTAGAAATATGATGTTGCTGTCCAGGTGTTTCAACAGTGCTGAGAGGACATCCTTCAAAACTAAACTGAACATAGGCTGGGACATCCCAGCAGTTAAGGACACAGTATTTTAAACGGACCCTGTGGCCAGGAAGTGCAGCACTGACATGACTTGTGCAATGGGTGGCATGGTTTTGGTTTGACGAATTGCCGGCATCCGATCTCACTCCAACTGACAACAGAGATCCATGATTGTCTGCCTACCCTGGCTGTAGATCTGGATGGCATGTCGATCCTCCAGGGTCTGCAAGTCTGCTTCTGGATGGTACACTGGAGGTTGTTTGATCCCTTCTCATTCCAGGGTAACTGTGTGAGAGAAAACAAGAAGGTATGTCCATTGTAAGTGTAAAAATACATATGTCACACATAACGCTCAGACATGCCACATGAAATAGTTTGAACATGGTACACAGCACATACTAAGGAAAATAATGGATTATTGCTACAATGTCATCCCCTTTCCTGAATTATAACTTGGAAATGGATACTCATGTCACTAAAATTCTCTGTGATACTGTTAGACTTGTCATCCTTGGTGTGGTCTCCCCTAACTTTTTGCCTCTGTTACTCAAGTTGTTGATGTGTGTTGGACTCTGTGCTGTCTGTGATACTTTGGGCACTTTACCACTGCTATCCAGTGCTAAAGTGTACGTGCTCCTATGTAAAATGTATGTGTAATTGGCTTTTCATGATTAGCATATTTTATTTACTAGCAAGTCCCTAGTAGAGTGCACTAGAGGTGCCCAGGGACTGTAAATCAAATGCTACTAGTGGGCATGCAGCACTGGTTCTGCCACCCACATTAGTAGCCCTTTAAACATGGCTCAGATCTGCCACTGCAGTGACTATATGTACAGTTTTAAACGTTCCTTTTCTTACATGTAAGGCACCCCTAAGGAAGGCCATAGGTAGCCCCATGGGCAGGGTGCAGTATATGTTTAAGGTAGGACATATACTAATGTGTTTTATATGTCATGACAGTGAAATACTGCCAAATTCGGTTTTCACTGTGCAAGGCCTATCTCTCTCATAGGTTAACATGGGGGCTGCCGTTACATATTACATATTATTAAAGTGTGAATTCTTTTTGGGAGCAGATAGAAATCTGGAGTTTAGGGTCTCTGCACTGACAATTTAAAAATAAATCTTTTAGTAAAGATTGTTTTTATATTGTGTGTTTGAAAATGCCACTTTTAGAAAGTAGGCATTTTCTTGCTTAAACCATTCCTTGAGTCTGCCTGTTTGTGGATTCCCTTTCTGGGTCAGTTTGACAGTTGGGCTGTTTGCACCTCTCTCTAGACAGTGACACAAAGGGAGCTGGGGTGTAGCCTGCATATCCTGATGAGCCATCTGTGCTGGGAGGGAGGAGTGGTCATTCATGCCTGAAAGGACTGCGCCTGCCCTCACACACTGCAGTCTCCAACCTCCTGTTGAGTGTCTGGGGCCTGGCCTGGGCAAGGCAGGATCTTACATACAAGAGAGACTTTCCTCTGAAGTTTGTTTACTTCAAAGGCAGAAAGGGGTATAAAAAGTGAACTCAAAACACCTGGAAATTAGATGACTTCTGGAATCAAGAGGAACCTCTGCCTGGAGAAGAGCTGAAGAGCTGGGGAGAAGTGCTGCCCCTTCCTGTGACTGCGCTTTGTTGGGCTATCCTGCAATTGCTGCTTCTGCCTGTGAAAGGGGACAAAGACTGGACTTTATTGTGCATTCCTGCTTGAGAAGAATCTACAAGGTTTTGAGCTGAGCTTGCCTCCTGTTGTTGAGGTGTCAGTGCCATCAAATACTTCCCCTGCCAGCACCTGGACTCTCTGCTGAGACTCCTGCCCTGTCAAGTGGTGCCCTGTCCCGTTCTTGTGCCCTTCAAAAGTGAAATTGCCAGACAAGGACTGAAAATCTACACACCTTCCGTGACGCGGCTGATAAACGACGTGCGTCCGCCTTCGAGGCTCAAATCAGTGCTCCACCTGCATTGTGGCTGGAAGATAGGTGCAACGCGGCAGGAGAAACGATGCGCAACACCCGCTAATGGAGGCTGATGAAGATGCAAACCCCACGCAGCACAGTTTTCTGATACTGTGCAATTGGATTTTCCACTCATTGTCCCTGAGCGTCCAAGTCAGCCCGACTCTGCGCAGATCTGAGGTGCTCCATCTGGAAATCAACGCATCGCTCTCTTGCAAGAAGAAAAAATTACGCATCGCCGACCAGACTGGAGAAGAAAACAACACATGGCCTCACTTGTAAATAAGGAATTGATGCATTGTTTCCCTTTTCCTATGCTTTATTTTTATGCTAACCAGGTACTTTGTGTAATAACAGCATTGTCACTGTTTTCTAAGCATTAACACTCTTATTCTTTTGAAAAGGTAAATCTTGACTTGTGTATGTTGGATGTTTGTCGTTTTGGTCTTGTTTTGTTTAGATAAATATTGCCTATTTTTCTAAACCTGTGTTGTGTCATTTTGTAGTGTTTCCACTGTGTTACTCTGTGTGTTGGTACAAATATTTTACAAATTACTTCTGACGTTAAGCCTGCCTGCTCGTGCCAAGCTACCAAGGGGGTGAGTAGAGGTTAACTAAGGGTGATTCTCCTTTACCCTAACTAGAGTGTGGGACCTTGCTTGTTCAGGGGGTAACCTAACTGCCAACCAAACACCCCATTTCCAATAGATATTGACATTCTTACCATGTCTCACATTTAAAAGACACATATACTACCTATCCAATAGCCATGAGGGTTCCGACAATGCCTATTACTTTAATCTCATCAATACTACAAAATGTCTGTTAATTCTGCATACTCATACATGGTTTCTCAAAGACAGCACTGAAAACTATGGCGTAGATATGTTTCCGACCTTGTGCCGCATCATTAAATTAACTTTTCCAACCATCTAAGGACCTTAAAATGGCAGCTGCCTGACCTACTGTACTGAATATTAGGAAATTACCTATGTCCACTGGCGGAAGACGTCATGTCAGTAGGCGGATAATACTATGGTAGACATTGCCATTGGAACACATTGCTGCCTTTGGCGTTCTTGGGCCAATGGCGATGTCTACCAGTGGGGACGGTCTCTTGCGTGGGGGACATGACCACCATCTGATACTTCATCTCTCACTTGACTCCTGACACTGCTGCCAGCAAGACCTCCACAATCTGAGATGCTGTGTGCTGTGTCTAGAAGCAATCTTGCCACGTCCCACAGGTGATAGGGCCCCTGCATTCTCACCTGAGGAGCTGGAGAAGCTGGTGGAGGAGGTCCTAACCCTATCTGGACCGCTCTATGGTGCGCCAGAAGAGCAGGTAAGTGCACCATGTGCACATATGTTTCTTTAGCTCACCTATTCTATGTTATACTAAGCAAAGGCTGATGGTCAATGTTTCTGCTAGTGTCCTTTAAGTATGTAGGGTGCCAAACTTGTGGTAGAATGGGTGAGTTCCTGGGCATGTACTTATGTTTGGTGAGAGAGTCCTGAGACATTGTGGATAGTGTTTGATGTGTGTTCCCTGACCCACCTTGTGACTGCTGCACATGGTTAGTGGAGTTGGTATACCAGACTCCTTCTGAAAAATCATATTTGCATATGCATTTGCTGTCTGGTCATATGTGATAACATGACAGCTGGGCGCAGATATGCATGGTGTCTGCCTGTTTTCACCTCACATATGGCCTGAATGCATATGCTCATCTATCAGTGGAGGGGATGTCCAACGCTGTCTGTGTTTGGTTTATTGTTCTACCTTGTTATTAAACTTGACTTTTTAGTATGGTTCATGTGAACATGACTTTTTTTGTCCATGTCATTCATGCAGGTCAATGCCCATCAGAAGAAGGGATCTGGTGTGCCAGCACCAAGAAAGTGTGGACCCTGGGGGTCCACAGCCGGCAGACTGCCCACTGTTGGAAGAGGTGGGAGGTCCTGAGACACTGGGGCCGAAAGACCACAGAGAACCGGGTGCCCGTCGGACCATGACCCCCATAAAGGCCCGCATTTTGGCAGTGGCCTACCCTTAGTTGGATGGGCATTTGAAGCAACACAGCAGCCACACGGGGGTAAGTACAGACCTAACACATGTTTGCCCCTTTACGAGGTGATAAAATTATATAATGGGTTGTTAGCTCTGATTGTATGGTAAGTGCAAGGTGTCACAGATCTCCTGTGAACACATTGATGTACAGTAGGCATCTATAGCATACAGCTGTGCACATACAAATGCATTTTGAAACGTGCTACTCAACTATGTTGTCCCCTCAGTACAATGGCACATAATGGTCACTGTGTCATATGTGTTCCAATATACAGCTTTTTCTACCCTGGTGGTTGGTAATTCCCACCAACAGGTAATTTCTCCCTATGTCATAATGGTAAGGTAAATAGGCCCTTGCTCTCTGTCCTCTGCAATGTCTCAAGATTCATGCCTATGTGCAATATACAGTCAGACATCAAGTCTACTTTTCTAATTGTTTCTGAGAAGTGAAAGCATCATGTGAGACTGTGATGTCCATTTGACATGTCACATGACGTACAAGGTTAACATCTTCAAACCAGGTATTCCCCCTTGTTAAGTGAGGGATGTACATAGGCTTTTGTGATGTCTCATCAGAATAAACAATATGCATGTTGGATACCATTGAGGTATTGCAACATTTCTTTAAGCACACATATATTGGTATCAGAGGTAGGAATGTTTCTGCCATGCTAATGTTCTGTTAGTGGAAAGTGGCTATCCAGCATTGTCCTACATACTGTTGAAAGCATCATACGTAGGCAATGGCAGCCTATTCACAGTTACATTCTTGACAGATGCCAACATCAAGTGCAAATTGAAAGCTTCAGTCATGAATCAACATTGGAAATACTTTTATCTACTTCCTGTTGCTATGAAGGATATGTCAACTGAGTCATGGCTGTTTGGGAACCTGATGTTTGCAATGATACCTCTGTGGTGCAGATGTGGTAGTTCACATACACATTTGAGTAGTATTGTAAGTGGATCTAGGTTTTTTGCTTGCGTAAAGGTTGGTGTACCTGTCATTTTAGCAACACATGCTTTGGCTCTGAGATTCCACCACAGACAGATGTAAGGCTTGCCATGTATGATGTGTGGGTAGTGATGTTGCCACTCAGTCAGTAGCCTATTAATGGCCCAATTGCATGATTAGTTAGATCTGATTGTCACCTTCCTGCACAGTACAGAGGTCCATTAGTAAGGTACACTTTTTTAACAACTTGTGTTTGTGTGTGGGACATAGGTCTGAGCTTACTTGGCCCTTACATGACTGATAAAGTTTGTTTTCGGAAGACCAATGACCTAGATGACTTGGTCCACACAGTATTTTCAATCCTTGATACCTCACTATTGGTGCATGTGTGTGTGACATGTGCTCTGACTCCTACACCTAAAAATGTAATGTATGCCAATTTGAGGTTTTACATGTTTGCATATGTCCATTGTGTATGGTAATAACTATGAGAAATGAAGAAGGTATGGTGTGTCTACACAAGGCTTTCTTGCCTTTACTTTACAACATGTTTCATTGTCTGGTACATGACATCAGGGTACAATATTTGTATGTATTGAGTATGCGTATTTGATTGGTGGAAAGCAATTTCACATTTCAGAACTATTGCTTGATTGGTGCTTTACTATGCTGTTGTGGATAGAGATATAAAAACAAAATGAATGCACAGAGAATTCCAAGAGAAAGAAGGCTTCTCCCTATCAATTTGGGAAGGAGTCACAAGGTCTCTGAAAGCACTCTGTACTAGGAACAGGGACCTTCACTCACCATTCAGTGACATACTTCATCATTGGGCCATGTTCCTTGTCAGGCCAGCACGACCTTCAAAGATTGAATAGCAGCTATTCAGACGGGATACCAACTTCAGGAATCCCCCACCTTCATGGCATCCCCCCAATACAGTACCTATTGCGGTCCTTACCTTTGAAAAGGCAGTACACAGTGATGTCCAACATTTGCAACCTAGACGGATATTCCAGATTCTGTCAGGGGCCAAGAAGAAGGCAATTCACTCTCTAGCCCTTGATACAGAGATCACTATCAAAGCTGCTGACAATGGAGGAGCTATTGTGCTTTTGGACACCACAGCCTATAGACACAAGTGTTTGAGATTAGTAGTAGATACCTCCTATTATGAATACATTACTGTGGACCCCATTCAACGATCACATCAGACAATCCGGATTATGACAGAAAAGGCAGAGGCAGCCGGATTGATTACCCACCAAGAGGAGGTATTCCTAGACATGAAGGAACCACAAATCCCTTATTTTTGCTGCCTACCCAAGATACATAAGGGGACTACCCCCCTCCAGGATATCCAATAGTGTCAGGTATAGTGTCTGTACAAGAGCCCTTGTCTGAATTTTGTGACTTTTTCCAGCAACCCATAGTGCTGCAGATCTCCACCTTTCTAAAAGATATTAAGGATGTTTTGGCCCTTTTGAATCAGATTAACTCATGTAGCTCCATCGACATGTTGATTTATCTTGATGTTGAGGCCTTGTACACTAATATACCACAGGATGCCAACCTTGAAGGTGTAGAAGACATATTTTCTTCAATCACATGGGATTATAATACTCAAATATGATTTTTATTGGAGTGTGCCACATTGGCTTTGAAATATTGTTATTTTCAGTTTGAAGAACTAATTACACCACCGGACACAGGGGATGTCTATGGGCAGTGCATTGGCCCCAAGTCTAGCCTGCCTATACACGTATTCATTTGAAAGGTGCCATTTCTTGGAGTCCCCACATCCTTTCACATCCAATATCCAACTTTGGCAGAGATACATAGATTTTATCCTGGTGGTTTGGAAAGGGAACAAGGACAGGCAATGAAATTTGTTAACCGTGTTAAATGTGTAGGTAGGTAATGATAATAAAAACCTCTGAAGACACGTTCCAAATACAATGGTAACTGATTGTTCATTGTGACAAACATTATAAAAGGAGATCATCATGATTGTCACAACTCCATGTACTATTTTGCATGCACAACTGAGCTATGTACTGCTAAGCAACTAGCAACCTGTCTGATGGTCATACAAAGACCCTTCTCAAACATTTCTAAGCCTACCAATAACCCACTGAATCATATATTTTATAGAACAACACATACCTACAGTCCATTGAAGTACTGATTGATGAGATCTCCACCTTCATCCTCATCACAGTGATTCTCACTTTGCATTTCTGCATTCTCACCTGGTGGAAATGCTGGCTGCCCCTCATCTGGGCTGTATGGGATCTGACATCTCAGGGCTATGTTTTGGAGCATGCAGCAGGACACAATGATTTGACACACTTTGGTGGGTGAGTAGAGGAGAGCTCCAACAGACTTATCAATGCCATGGAATCTTGCCTTCAGGAGCACAAAAGTCCACTCCATGACAAGCCTTGTCCTTCCGTGGACCTTACTTAAGCAAACTTATCCTGGCGTGGTTGGGTACCTCACTGGTGTCAACAACCAGGGACGGTTTTGGTAGCCAGAATCCCTGTAAGGAATTGTTAAATGTGTTTAAACATAAATCTTGGACCTTCTTACATTTGGCAGCAGACATAAGATACCGACACGCATCACATATATGACTTACCTACCAGCCAGGCCCCTCCCAGTGTACAGTTGTGGCCTCAGCAGTGGGGTATTACTGTTCCGCATGATGAAGGCATCATGGACTGAACCCGGGTACCTTGCACATACTTGGGAAATGTAGAGATCCCCAAAGCAGACTACTTGGACATACACAAAGTGGAAGCTCTTCCTGTTCCGATACACCTGTTCATTACCATTTGGGGGAACCAAAGCTACATGGGTACCATCAATGGCTCCCACCACATGTGAGATGTGTGCCAAAGCATAAAAGTCAGCCCTCACATTGGCCAAGTCTTCACATTGTAGAAATATGATGTTGCTGTCCAGGTGTTTCAACAGTGCTGAGAGGACATCCTTCAAAACTAAACTGAACATAGGCTGGGACATCCCAGCAGTTAAGGACACAGTATTTTAAACGGACCCTGTGGCCAGGAAGTGCAGCACTGACATGACTTGTGCAATGGGTGGCATGGTTTTGGTTTGATGAATTGCCGGCATCCGATCTCACTCCAACTGACAACAGAGATCCATGATTGTCTGCCTACCCTGGCTGTAGATCTGGATGGCATGTCGATCCTCCAGGGTCTGCAAGTCTGCTTCTGGATGGTACACTGGAGGTTGTTTGATCCCTTCTCATTCCAGGGTAACTGTATGAGAGAAAACAAGAAGGTATGTCCATTGTAAGTGTAAAAATACATATGTCACACATAACGCTCAGACATGCCACATGAAATAGTTTGAACATGGTACACAGCACATACTAAGGAAAATAATGGATTATTGCTACAATGTCATCCCCTTTCCTGAATTATGACTTGGAAATGGATACTCATGTCACAAAAATTCTCCGTGATGCTGTTAGACTTGTCATCCTTGGTGTGGTCTCCCCTAACTTTTTGCCTCTGTTTCCCAAGTTGTTGATGTGTGCTGGACTCTGTGCTGTCTGTGATACTTTGGGCACTTTACCACTGCTATCCAGTGCTAAAGTGCACGTGCTCCTATGTAAAATGTATGTGTAATTGGCTTTTCATGAGTAGCATATTTGATTTACTAGCAAGTCCCTAGTAGAGTGCAATAGAGGTGCCCAGGGACTGTAAATCAAATGCTACTAGTGGGCATGCAGCACTGGTTCTGCCACTCACATTAGTAGCCCTTTAAACATGGCTCAGATCTGCCACTGCAGTGACTATATGTACAGTTTTAAACGTTCCTTTTCTTACATGTAAGGCACCCCTAAGGAAGGCCATAGGTAGCCCCCTGGGCAGGGTGCAGTATATGTTTAAGGTAGGACATATACTAATGTGTTTTATATGTCCTGACAGTGAAATACTGCCAAATTCGGTTTTCACTGTGCAAGGCCTATCTCTCTCATAGGTTAACATGGGGGCTGGCTTTACATATTACATATTATTAAAGTGCAAATTCTTTTTGGGAGCAGATAGAAATCTGGAGTTTAGGGTCTCTGAACTGACAATTTAAAAATACATCTTTTAGTAAAGATTGTTTTTAGATTGTGTGTTTGAAAATGCCACTTTTAGAAAGTAGGCATTTTCTTGCTTAAACCATTCCTTGACTCTGCCTGTTTGTGGATTCCCTTTCTGGGTCAGTTTGTCAGTTGGGCTGTTTGCACCTCTCTCTAGACAGTGACACAAAGGAGCTGGGGTGTAGCCTGCATATCCTGATGAGCCATCTGTGCTGGGAGGAAGGAGTGGTCATTCATGCCTGAAAGGACTGCGCCTGCCCTCACACACTGCAGTCTCCAACCCCCTGTTGAGTGTCTGGGCCAGGCCTGGGCAAGGCAGGATCTTACAAACAAGAGAGACTTTCCTCTAAAGTTTGTTTACTTCAAAGGCAGAAAGGGGTATAAGTAGTGGAATCAAAACACCTGGAAATTAAATGACTTCTGGAATCAAGCAGAACCTCTGCCTGGAGAAGAGCTGAAGAGCTGAGGAGAAGTGCTGCCCCTTCCTGTGACTGTGCTTTGTTGGGCTATCCTGCAATTGTTGCTTCTGCCTGTGAAAGGGGACAAAGACTGGACTTTATTGTGCATTCCTGCTTGAGAAGAATCTACAAGGGTTTGAGCTGAGCTTGCCTCCTGTTGTTGGGGTGTTAGTGCCATCAAATACTTCCCCTGCCAGCACCTGGACTCTCTGCTGAGACTCCTGCCCTGTCCCGTTCTTGTGCCCTTCAAAGGTGAAATTGCCAGACAATGACTGAAAATCTACGCACCTTCCTTGACGCGGCTGATAAACGACGTGCATCCGCCTTCGAGGTTGAAATCAGTGCTCCACCTTCATCGTGGCTTGAAGATAGGTGCAACGCGGCAGGAGAAACTATGCGCAACACCCGCTAATGGAGGCTGATGAAGATGCAAACCCCACGCTGCACAATTTTCTGATACTGTGCAATTGGATTTTCCACTCATTGTCCCTGGGCGTCCAAGTCAGCCTGACTCTGCGCAGATCCGAGGTGCTCCATCCGGAAATCAACGCATCGCTCTTTTGCAAGAAGAAAAAATTATGCATCGCCGACCAGACCGGAGAAGAAAACAACACATGGCCTCACTTGTAAGTAAGAAATTGATGCATCGTTTCCCTTTTCCATGCTTTATTTTTTATGCCAACCAGGTACTTTGTGTAATAACAGCATTGTCACTGTTTTCTAAGGATTAACACTCTTATTCTTTTGAAAAGTTAAATCTTGACTTGTGTATGTTGGATGTTTGTCGTTTTGGTCTTGTTTTGTTTAGATAAATATTGCCTATTTTTCTAAACCTGTGTTGTGTCATTTTGTAGTGTTTCCACTGTGTTACTCTGTGTGTTGGTGCAAATCCTTTACAAATTACTTCTGAAGTTAAGCCTGCCTGCTCGTGCCAAGCTACCAAGGGGGTGAGTAGAGGTTAACTAAGGGTGATTCTCCTTTACCCTAACTAGAGTGTGGGACCTTGCTTGTTCAGGGGGTAACCTAACTGCCAACCAAACACCCCATGTCCAATACATATTGACATTCTTACCATGTCTCACATTTAAAAGACACATATACTACCTATCCAATAGCCATGAGGGTTCCGACTGTGCCTATTACTTTCATCTCATCAATACTACAAAATGTCTGTTAATTCTGCATACTCATATATGGTTTCTCAAAGACAGCACTGAAAACTATGGCATAGATACGTTTCCGACCTTGTGCCGCATCATTAAATTAACTTTTCCAACCATCTAAGGACCTTAAAATGGCAGCTGCCTGACCTACTGTACTGAATATTAGGAAATTACCTATGTCCACTGGAGGAAGACGTCATGTCAGTAGCCGGATAATACTATGGTAGACTTTGCCATTGGAACACATTGCTGCCTTTGGCGGTCTTGGGCCAATGGTGATGTCTACCAGTGGGGACGGTCTCTTGCGTGGGGGACATGACCACCATCTGATACTTCATCTCTCACTTGACTCCTGACACTGCTGCCAGCAGTCCTCCACAATCTGAGATGCTGTGTGCTGTGTCTGGGAGCAATCATGCCACGTCCCACAGGTGATAGGGCCCCTGCATTCTCACCTGAGGAGCTGGAGAAGCTGGTGGAGGAGGTCCTAACCCTATCTGGACAGCTCTATGGTGCGCCAGAGGAGCAGGTAAGTGCACCATGTGCACATATGTTTCTTTAGCTCAACTATTCTTTGTTATAGTAAGCAAAGGCTGATGGTCAATGTTTCTGATAGTGTCCTTTAAGTCTGTAGGGTGCCAAACTTGTGGTAGAATGGGTGAGTTCCTGGGCATGTACTTATGTTTGGTGAGAGAGTCCTGAGACATTGTGGATAGTGTTTGATGTGTGTTCCCTGACCCACCTTGTGACTGCTGCACATGGTTAGTGGAGTTGGTATACCAGACTCCTTCTGAAAAATCATATTTGCATATGCATTTGCTGTCTGGTCATATGTGATAACATGACAGCTGGTCGCAGATATGCATGGTGTCTGCCTGTGTCCACCTCACATATGGCCTGAATGCATATGCTCATCTATCAGTGGAGGGGATGTCCAACACTGTCTGTGTTTGGTTTGTTGTTCTACCTTGTTATTAAACTTGACTTTTTTAGTATGGTACATGTGAACATGACTTTTTTTGTCCATGTCATTCATGCAGGTCAATGCCCATCAGAAGAAGGGATCTGCGTGCCATCACCAAAAAATTGTGGACTCTGAGGGTCCACAGCCGGCAGACTGCCCTCTGTTGGAAGAGGTGGGAGGTCCTGAGACACTGGCGCCGAAAGACCACAGAGAACCGGGTGCCCGTCAGACCATGAACCCATAAAGGCCCGCATTTTGGCAGTGGCCTACCCTGAGTTGGATGGGCATTTGAAGCAACACAGCAGCCACACGGGGGTAAGTACAGCCCTAACACATGTTTGCCCCTTTACGAGGTGATAGAATTATATAACGGGTTGTTAGCTCTGACAGTATGGTAAGTGCAAGGTGTCACAGATCTCCTGTGAACACATTGATGTACAGTAGGCATCTATAGCATACAGCTGTGCACATACAAATGCATTTTGAAACATGCTACTTAACTATGTTGTCCCCTCAGTACAATGGCACATAATGGTCACTGTGTCATATGTGTTCCAATATACAGCTTCTTCTACCTTGGTGGTTGGTAATTACCACCAACAGGTCATTTCTCCCCATGTTATAATGGTAAGGTAAATAGGCCCTTGCTCTCTGTCCTCTGCAATTTCTCAAGATTCATGCCTATGTGCAATATACAGTCAGACATCAAGTCTACTTTTCTAATGGTTTCTGAGAAATGACAGCATCATGTGAGACTGTGATGTTCATTTGACATGTCACATGACGTACAAGGTTAACATCTTCAAACCAGGTATTCCCCCTTGGTAAGTGAGGGATGCACATAGGCTTTTGTGATGTCTCATCAGAATAGAAAATATGCATGTTGGATACCATTGAGGTATTGCAACATTTCTATAAGCACACATATATTGGTATCAGAGGTAGGAATGTTTCTGCCATGCTAATGTTCTGTTAGTGGAAAGTGGCTATCCAGCATTGTCCTACATACTGTTGTAAGCATCATACGTAGGCAATGGTAGCCTATTCACAGTTACATTCTTGACAGATGCCAACATCAAGTGCCAATTGAAAGCTTCAGTCATGAATCAACATTGGAAATAGTTTTATCTACTTCCTGTTGCTATGAAGGATATGTCAACTGAGTCATGGCTGTTTGGGAACCTGGGGCCAGATGTAGCAAACCATTTGCGACTCGCAAACGGCGAAAATCGCCGTTTGCGAGTCGCAAACGTGGGTTTGCTATGCAGAAATGCATTTTGCGAGTCGGAACCGACTCGCAAAATGCATTTCCGACTCGCAAATAGGAAGGGGAGTTCCCTTCCTATTTGCGACTCGCAGTGATATGCAAATGGAGTTGCAGTTACCATCCACTTGAAGTGGATGGTAACCCACTCGCAAATTGGAAGGGGTCCCCATGGGACCCCTTCCCCTTTGTGAATGGACCCCAAACCATTTTTTCAGGGCAGGTAGTGGTCCAAGGGACCACTACCTGCCCTGAAAAAATTCCGAAACTAAAGGTTTTTTTTTTTTTTTTAAGTGCAGCTCGTTTTCCTTTAAGGAAAACGGGCTACACTTAAAAAAAAAAAACTGCTTTATTGAAAGCAGTCACGAACATGGAGGTCTGCTGACGACAGCAGGCCTCCATGTTTGCGAGTGCCTATACTCGCTATGGGGCCGCAATTTGCGACCCACCTCATGAATATTGATGAGGTGGGTCATTGCGACCCCATAGCGAGTCGCAGTCGGTGTCTGAGACACCGTACTGCATACCAATTTGCGACTTGCAAATTGCGAGTCGCAGGGACTCGCAATTTGCAAGTCGCAAATTGGTTTGTTGCTACATCTGGCCCCTGATGTTTGCAATGATACCTCTGTGGTGCAGATGTGGTAGTTCACATACACATTTGAGTAGTATTGTAAGTGTATCTAGGTTTTTTGCTTGCATAATGGTTGGTGTACCTGTCATTTTAGCAACACATGCTTTGGCTCTGAGATTCCACCACAGACAGATGTAAGGCTTGCCATGTATGATGTGTGGGTAGTGATGTTGCCACTCAGTCAGTAGCCTATTAATGGCCCAATTGCATGATTAGCTAGATCTGATTGTCACCTTCCTGCACAGTACAGAGCTCCATTTGTAAGGTACACTTTTTTAACAACTTGTGTTTGTGTGTGGGACATAGGTCTGAGCTTACTTGGCCCTTACATGACTGATAAAGTTTGTTTTCGGAAGACCAATGACCTAGATGACTTGGTCCACACCGTATTTTCAATCCTTGATACATCACTATTGGTGCATGTGTGTGTGACATGTGCTCTGACTCCTACACCTAAAAATGTAATATATGCCAATTTGAGGTTTTACATGTTTGCATATGTCCATTGTGTATGGTAATAACTATGAGAAATGAAGAAGGTATGGTGTGTCTACACAAGGCTTTCTTGCCTTTACTTTACAACATGTTTCATTGTCTGGTACATGACATCAGGGTACAATATTTGTATGTATTGAGTATGCGTATTTGATTGGTGGAAAGCAATTTCACATTTCAGAACTATTGCTTGATTGGTGCTTTACTATTCTGTTGTGGATAGGGATATAAAAACAAAATGAATGCACAGAGAATTCCAAGAGAAAGAAGGCTTCTCCCTATCAATTTGGGAAGGAGTCACAAGGTCTCTGCAAGCACTCTGTACTAGGAACAAGGACCCTCACTCACCATTCATTGACATACTTCATCATTTGGCCATGTTCCTTGTCAGGCCGGCACGACCTTCAAAGATTGACCAGCAGCTATTCAGACGGGATACCAACTTCAGGAACCCCCCACCTTCATGGCATCCCCCCAATACAGTACCTATTGCGGTCCTTACCTTTGAAAAGGCAGTACACAGTGAAGAAGAAGGGAATTCACTCTATAGCCCTTGATACAGAGATCACTATCAAACCTGCTGACAATTGAGGAGCTATTGTGCTTTTGGACACCACAGCCTATAGACACAAGTGTTTGAGATTAGTAGTAGATACTTCCTATTATGAATACATTACTGTGGCCCCATTCAACAATCACATCGGACAATCTGGATTATGACAGAAAAGGCAGAGGCAGCCGGATAGATTACCCACCAAGAGGAGGTATTCCTAGACATGAAGGAACCACAAATCCCTTATTTTTACTGCCTACCCAAGATACATAAGGGGACTACCCCCCTCCAGGATATCCAATAGTGTCAGGTATAGTGTCTGCACTAGAGCCCTTGTGTGAATTTTGTGACTTTTTCCAGCAACCCATAGTGCTGCAGATCTCCACCTTTCTAAAAGATATTAAGGATGTTTTGGTCCTTTTGAATCAGATTAACTCATGTAGCTCCATCGATATGTTGATTTGTCTTGATGTTGAGGCCTTGTACACTAATATACCACAGGATGCCAACCTTGAAGGGGTATAAGACATATTTTCTTCAATCACACAGGATTATAATGCTCAAATATGATTTTTATTGGAGTGTGCCACATTGGCTTTGAAATATTTTTATTTTCAGTTTGAAGAACTAATTACACCACCGGACACAGGGGATGTCTATTGGCAGTACATTGGCTCCAAGTCTGGCCTGTCTATACACGTATTCATTTGAAAGGTGCCATTTCTTGGAGTCCCTGCATTCTTTCACATCCAATGTCCAACTTCTAGTGTCATAACTCCTACCGAATCATCTGAATGGGTCTCTCCCATTGGTCTAGCTAAAAAAATATCTGGAGAGCTCCGTTTATGTGTGGACCTTGAATCCCTTCACAACAGTATCTCGTGGATTGTCATCCTTTGCCTCGCATACATGAAATGTTGACCAAAATAGGAAACTCAAAATTCTTTTCTGTGATTGATCTACATGCTGCCTACCATAAGATAACTTTAAGTACTGAATCACAAGATCTCACCACATTTATTATACCTTTTGGAGCATCTAAGTACTTGAGGTTACCTTTTGGGCTTGCATCGGCAGCTAGTGTTTATCAGAGGCTAATGGACACATTGTTCAAAGATTTGTGTAATGTGCAAGCATTTCAAGATGACATCTTGATTTTCACGGAAACCAAAGATGAGCATCTTATTACTTTGGAGAAAGTACTCAAATTTTTTAAATGCTTGGGGGATTACTATCAGAGCTGAGAAATGCACATTTTTGACACAACATAGTGATTATCTGGGCCATTCTATTTCCCCAGAGGGCATCAAGCCAACATTTTGCCATGTGGAAGCCATACTTAAAGCCCCTGCACCCACTGACAAAGACGCTCTTAAATCATCTTTAGGCTTTTGTGAGTACTATGCTCGCTTTGTTCCCAATTATGCTTCCTTTGTTCAACCTTTGAGAGATTTACTCAAAAAAGGTGCCAAATTTACTTGGTCAACTGATGTGGATGAAGCCTTCACTAACGCCAAGAATTTAGTACTCAAGGCTCCCGCCTTGAGTCCTTTCCTTCATGGCAAAAAGTGCTACATCAATGTTGACGCCAGTTTAAAAGATCTAGGAACTGTATTTGGTCAAGTGTTGAATGGCAAACAAACCACCACTGCTTTTGCCTCAAGAAGTCTTTCAGACTCAGAAAGGAACTACAGCACGATTGAGAGGGAGGCACTAGCCTGTCCAGAAGTTCAAGACCTACTTATGGGGTAATTCCTTTGAGCTGTATACTGATCACAAACCCCTTGTCTATTTACTTCAAGGAGATGGGTTGGGCAAAGCATCTGCTCGCCTTGTGCGCTTACTTTCCAAGCTGCAGGAGTACAACTTTTCAATTCATTACATTTAAGGTGGGAAGAACTTCAGTGCTGATTGTTTGTCCTGGTTGTCCCTTCCGGGTGTTGGTGAAGCCAGTGAGGATAATGAGTGCGTTGTTGCTACGATTGATGCTGTGTCTGAGTCTCATGGTGCCATATCCGAAAAAGAGTGGGTGGAAGCCACTTCACAGGATGACATCTTACTGAAAGTTTTAGCATTCACTGAAATGGGGTGGCCACCTATTCGTAGTCTTGCAGTTGCTTTAAAATCTTTTGCCCAAATCTCCTCCGAACTATTGCGTGAAAATGGCATCTGCACTAGAGGTGGAAGTTTCGTTCCTCCTACTGGATTGAGAGAGAAACTTATTGCTTTGGCGCATGAGGGCCATTTGGGAATCACAGCCACCTGCAGGAAAATAAGGGAACACTATTGGTGACCTGGTATCAGTTCCCAAGTCGCTTCTTTTGTCAATCTGTGCCCCCAATGCATTGTCTCTGACAAACATTGGAGGACAGTTAAAAAGCCTCTTCATCCTGTTCCATTCCCCGATCGGCCATGGGAAAAACTAGCTTTGGACTTCATGGGTCCTTTTAGTATGCTTACTCCGAGTAACAAGTTCTTGATAGTTCTTGTTGACTACTTCTCCAAGTGATAAACAACAAGAGGCACTCATTATATCCACAAAGGTAGACAAATAGTACAAAAATATCTACCATAGCGCACTGTAAATGTCTGAAATCGTAGAACAACATCCCATATATCTCTGGAATAGTGAAATGTACACACACAAATTGAAATTCAAAATAAACTTCAGTATGGTTCCAAATTTCTTGTGCTTTAATGACAATGTCCAATTTTAGTTCAGTTAGCAATGGCGAAAGTTGTCATATGTAATATTCCAATCTGTTCCATGGCCAAGTATCACTGTCCCAAACCGTTCAATCCGTTATTCTACGGCGCTTGCCAAACATAATGTTCCATTTAAACCCCACAGCCAATACGTGTTTCGTCCGGGGAATACCCCGTTGACTTCGTCAGGGCTGCAATTTCATCGGAGGTAAACATATTAAGTAAATATAAACAGTTGTCAAATTCCAAGATAATATATAAATCCGTCACCAGTTCTCCAGAGGGTGAGATGGATAATTGTGAGTTACTAGAAAGAACATACTTCACAGAAAACGCAAACTCGGTGTGACAAACAATAGATAATATCCTCAAACTAAATCTGTGAATGGGAATTAGTGAAAGGATATTGTGAGAATGTGCAAATCGAAGTGTGACTAATGCAGAAATTCTTCATTTCTGAAAAGTATAGTTCTAAGCATCCAACCCGAATCAAAGAGTGAACTCTCATGCAACATATAGTCCACTTCTACATATGCAAGCTGTTAAAGAAACCAGTACCAGAATTACCTGTATAATAGGTCTACCGTGTGTCACAGTAATTGAAGTACTATAAATATGAGCCGTCTGCTAATGAGCCCCAATGATTTCTGCTTCATAGACGCCTTTATTTAAGGTTAATGATCATCTGGCAAATAATATGTAAACATTAAAAACTCAATGGCGCTGCCACTTCAATTCACAATGGCTCTGTCATTAGTGTACTGCTGAATAAATGCCCTTAGTTGCCGGTTATAAAACAATCTAACCCAATAATGCGCGTGTATAAAGAGCTCAGTAGCGCTAACACTCAGTCAATAGTATGTCACACACGATATAGATTTACACTTCAGAGATTAATTGATAGATTCAATAAATCAAGTGCAACTGACATACTTTCTACAGTGACCTACCTGAGTATGAAGAGATGTATAGTACACGTTTGATTTCTGGCGTTCCGAACGCGAGTACACGTCGGAGTACCTTCCCGCCTTGGTCATATCTCAGAGACTCACAATAGAAAAAGGATGAAAGAACTCTACCCAGTCAGGTGCAGTTATCGCACGATTACGGACACACCAAACAACAACATGAAAAAAGGACTGATTCAAAGAATGAGCGGCCATCTTGGGAGGGAAAGATGCGGATATCTTACGAGAAATGCTACAGTACTGTGTTATTCACGATAACACATTAAAACTTAAGTGACAAACTAGAATAGAACCTATATATTATGAGATGTCCAAACAAATGTAGTGTATAACATCGACAATATCATATATATGCTATAATGGTCGGAAAACCAACACACAAAGGTAGTGTATAACATCGCCATATTACATACTGGTCAAACCACTAACACACTATATGGCACCTGCTGTCCACTAATACCTAGCCTAGTGGCAAAAAACAAATAAGGACTGCAAAGCTCCTATCGTATAAGCATACATCTGAAATAAACGATCCCATAAGAGGAAACTAATAATTTATAATTGTAATTGTCATATGTCAATTTTATCACAAAAGCCAATATATACTCAAAAGGAAAATCACTGCCAAAAACATACTGGTTTTTATATAAAAAAGAGAATGAAGAAAAAAGAAGGAAAATCCCTCCTAAAGGTGGGTGTTAGACAATAATGTAGTCATGCTTGGAACATTAGTAGTGAAGAGTGAAAGTTAAGAACCCAAACAATTAAAAAAGAAAAAAAAAAAAAGAATGTATCATCAGTATACATACAAATAGGTTCTGATCTCATACATTAACATAATAATATGTATATTGAAACTGCGAAAAAGGACTAAAGCACCATGACTGTCATATACAACATATATGTCAATTGGCATTTATACAAGGCATAAATATGAAAATCAGCTTAGTAACATGTACCAGTTCTTTACATGTATAAACACTTGTCAACATGATTATAGTATGTCTCATACTTGATCTGTTCATATAACACATATTACATTATTGGAAACAACGAAAACACTTTTATACGTGTCAAGACTGGTACGTATATGTAACCTGACAATGACAATTCTCATGTGTACTAACAGACTCCCAGTGTTTATGTATTATATTCATTGAAATACCTGATGCCATAGTCAACTCATCTTAGTCCCCAAAAAAATATTCACGTTCTCTGTCCGTGTTAAGACCTGCTTCTACTGCTCTGAGGCGTAATATCCATAAAGCCTCCTTCCTTCTTAGATCCAATTCTCTATTGCCCCCTCTGGGGTCCATTCTTAAGTGTTTGATACCAAAAAATTCAAAGGTTTTACGAGGACCTTGTGATTCACATGACATTATGGCGGTCATTACAACATTGGCGGTAAAAGCCGCTTACCGCCGTGCAGAAGACCGCCAACACACCGCCGTGGCCGCGGAATTCCGCCACAGCTATTATGACCTACAGCACGGAATCCACCGATATTCAGACACCCACACAAGTCCGCCACACCAAAGGTCAGTGATAAACTGGCGAAAACAAATCCTCCACCGTCACGCCAACAGACATACGCCCACACTACCATGACCCATGAATCCACGCTCAAAATACACACACACATACAAAACACAGCCACATTGGACAATTCGAAATACACACACCTGATACACATACACACACCACTCCCACACACTCAATACAATATAAAACACACACCCACATCATCCACAAACCCCTATAACCACAATTACCGAGAGAAGGCCAGAGAGAGACACCACCATCAACAATACTAGCATCCACAGGCACACAACACCATCACCCACATAACTTCCACGCACCTCACACAACAAACCAATACATATCAGCACACTTATCACCCCACACACCACCCCACACATCACCCACCCCACCCCATGGCACGGCAAAGACACCCCAGGTTCTCGGAGGAGGAGCTCAGGGTCATGGTGGAGGAAATCGTCCGGGTAGAACCACAGCCATTCGGATCACAGGTGCAGCACACCTCCATTGCTAGGAAGATGGAGCTATGGCGAAGAATAGTGGACAGGGTCAACGCAGTGGGACAGCACCCAAGAAATCGGGATGACATCAGGAAGAGGTGGAACGACCTACGGGGGAAGGTGCATTCCCTGGTCTCAAGACACCACCTTGCGGTTCAGCGGACTGGCAGCGGACCCCCACCTCCTCCCCCACAACTAACAACATGGGAGGAACAGGTCTTGGCCATTCTGCATCCTGAGGGCCTCACAGGACTAGATGGAGGAATGGACTCTGGTAAGTCAAATCTTAACTATTACATCCCCCACTCTACCTGCATGCCATCACATACCTCCACCCTCACCCTCACCCCCATCACTCCAACTCCTCACAAATGTCCCAACATCACAAACCACACATCCTAGCACCAAGCCCTGCATGCAACAACAAAGCATGGACACCCATCACTAAAGCATGTCCACTGCACATACCCATACACCCCCCTAAACCATCATCACTAAAGGTCCCACACAGGAATGCAAGCACTGGGGTAAACGGTCACCCACCCATTGCACACCATGGCACACACAGATGTAATAAACATCCTTTTATACCCCTGCAGGACCCCTACCCAAAGTCACCGGACGGGGGGGTCCACACATGTCCACACCACCAACAGAAGAGGCCCACAGTGATGACAGCACCTCTGTCCAACTGGATCTAGATGACCAGCCCGCCCCATCAGGGACCTCGGGACAGGCGGTTCCCATCACACAGTCACAGGCCAATACAGAGCTTCCCCCCTCTGGAAACACCAGCACAGCACCCACCCAGCGGGCCCATACCTCCGTCCCCAGGACACGTCAATCAGCAGTGTGTCCACCACTACAGGTAACCCAGGCTAACCCACCACCCCAACAACAACAGAGACCTGGGGGCAGTGGCAGTGGGCACACGGTCCAGGGGACGGAGGCCCAGGAACACAGGGGAACTGGGAGGGCTGCTGAACGACAGGGGGAGGACAGGCCAAGGGAACCTACTCTCCACGAGGCCCTCTCCAACATCATGGGAGCCTACCACCACTCCAACGAGACGATGGCAACGGTACTGGCCAAGTTTCAGGAGACCCAGTGCCTGCAGGAGGAACAGTATTTGGGCTTCAGGGAGGAACTCAGAGCCATCAATTCCACCCTGGGCACCATCGTAGGGGTGCTGAAGGAAGTACTCAACACCAGGAGGGACACTGTGGCACTACAAGGAGCCCCTGACACTAGCCTTGACGATGAACTGCCCACCACCTCCGCCGGCGCTAGTGGACAGGAGGCACTGCCGCAGGACCACCACACCAGCACCCCATCCCCTGCAGAGGGAGAACCACCTCGCAAATGGTCCCTGAGATCCAGGGCAAAGACAGAGAACGATGCCAAGACCCCCGCCAAGAAATGAGACCACCCTGAATGTCATCCTTCTGTCCCACTTTGTCACCCTGCCCATCCTCAAACTGCCCCAGCTCCACTTCATATGCCCCTTTGGACAAAGCACCTGTGAGACTAATAGACTGGACTCTGCCATGGACATTGTTCCGCCATCACCCCTCACCATATTGATACCCCCTCCAATATTGATCACTAAAATAAACATCCTTAAAGCACAAAACAATCTGGAGTCAGTCTGTGATTTCAGAATAGTGTATTAGCAATTACAGTGTAAAAAAGCTCTTTCATTCGTAATGTCAACATACCTATGTCACACAGCTGTAGTCCATGATGAATCAAAGCAGAAGTCACACTGTGGGACACACATCTGTGAAATCGTAAGGGAAAGTGACAACTCAGTGACCATACACTGGGTGAAAACAACAGACAGTAGAGAGGTAGTAGTGTTAAAGTACATGTAGTACGCAGGTTTGTATTCTTACCTGTGTCTCACTGGAAATATTGCTGGATCACTGAGTCCCTGTTGTCCATGTCTTCTTCTTCTGCTTCCTCGTTTTCACTGTCCACAGGCTCCACAGCTGCAACAACACCGCCATCTGGACCATCCTCCTGCAGAAAAGGCACCTGTTGTCGCAGTTGTGAAGCATACAGCAGGCCATGATGATCTGGCACACCTTCTTTGGTGAGTAGAATAGGGATCCACCTGTCATATGGAGGCACCTGAACCCTGCCTTCAGGAGGCCGAAGGTCCGCTCGATTATCCGCCGTGTACACCCATGTGCCTCATTGTAGCGTTCCTCTGCCCTTGTCCTGGGATTCCTCACTGGGGTCAGTAGCCATGACAGGTTGGGGTAACCAGGGTCACCTTCAAATGGCGAGGGACAACTGTTAGACACACACTAACTCTTAGGGATATGCCCAGACCCAGACAACTATTCCCACTGATTTGGTTCTATGTCCTCACCTAATGGCCACACACGGTGCCTCTGGAGTTGACCCATCACATAAGGGATGCTGCTATTCCGCAGGATGTAGGCGTCATGCACTGAGCCAAGGAACTTGGCATTAACGTGGGAGATGTACTGGTCTGCCAAACATACCATCTGTCAATTCATGGAATGGTAACTCTTACGATTTCTGTACACCTGTTCACTCCTGCGGGGGGGTACCAAAGCCACATGGGTTCCATCAATTGCACCTATGATGTTGGGGATATGTCCCAGGGCATAGAAATCACCTTTCACTGTAGGCAAATCCTCCACCTGAGGGAAAACAATGTAGCTCTGCATGTGTTTCAGCAGGGCAGACAACACTCTGGACAACCCGTTGGAAAACATAGGGTGGGACATCCCTGATGCTATGGCCACTGTTGTTTGAAATGACCCACTTGCAAGGAAATGGAGCACTGACAGCACCTGCACTTGAGGGGGGATTCCTGTGGGATGGCGGATAGCTGACATCAGGTCTGGCTCCAGCTGGGTACACAGTTCCTGGATTGTGGCACGGTCAAGCCTGTATGTGATGATCACATGTCTTTCCTCCATTGTCGACAGGTTCACCAACGGTCGGTACACCGGAGGATGCCGCCATCTCCTCACATGTCCCAGACGGTGCCTATGAAGGACAGCAGCGAGCACAGAGTCAACCAACTCAGAGGTATGTACCCACAGCTTACACAGAACACGAATCATAATCTGAAAAGCGGCCTTTATGTGTGTTGAGTCTAGGCCTAGGTATGTGTGACGCAGTTAAAAAAGAAGCAATGTGGGCCACTGAAATGGCGACTGCCTGACCTGTAAATTGGGACAATGGGATGTGAGGTAACTGCGCTGGCGTTGTACACTGTTGTGGTAGGCAGTCGAAGACCGCGGCGCAATGCTGCATTGGTTAACATTGGACCCTATGGGTTCCATGAGCCAATGACGATGTCGGCGGATGTGACGGTACGCACTGCAGCGGACGTGACCGCCATTTTCTATCTGTTCAATCACTCGATACCTGATCTTCGACAGGAGAGGACCTACACTGCAAGTGCTGCTGTGACCTCGGTCTGGGAGAGACAATGGCTCGAGTGTCTGGGGAAAGGGCCCCTGCCTTCACATAGGAGGAGTTGGAGAAACTCGTGGGTGGGGTCCTCCCCCAGTACACGCTACTCTACGGTCCTCCAGACAAACAGGTGAGTACACTGGGAGCATGCTGTGTGGGCTATGCCTGTGTGGAGTGGGGTGGATGTAAGAAGGGGGGGAGATAGCGGCGTGCATGAAACGACGGTGAATGCATGTGCCACATGGCAAGGGTAGGTTTGGGGGCCAATGACTGTGACGGTGCAGTTGGTAATAAGTTCCTCTTCCCCCTGTACAATTCATGTAGGTCAACGTCCACCAGAAAAAAGATATTTGGCGTGCCATCGCCAAGGATGTCCGGACCCTGGGGGTCTACCACAGACGGAGCATACACTGCCGGAAAAGATGGGAGGACATTCGCCGCTGGAGCAAGAAGATGGTGGAGGCTCAGCTGGGAAAGGTCTCCCAACGTGGGAGGGGTGCCTGTCGCACCATGACCCCCCTGATGTTCAGGATCCTGGCGGTGGCGTACCCGGAGATGGGTGGGTGCATGAGGGCATCACAGCAGCCACAAGGGGGTGAGTACACTCTCATCCTGCTGATTTCACGCGCAGTGGAGGTGTCTAGGTGGGGGAGGTGGGCTGTGGGTTTCCCTAGGCCAGGGCGAGTTCCGTAGGCAAGGTCCCTCCATAAGGCAGGCCATGTGGCACCCCACCTCTGTAGAGTGCCAAGTTCACCTAGTCATGCCCCTGTGTCATCCATGTGTGCAGATGTCGTTGATAGCCTAGTAGGCCATTTCCCAGGAATTGAACAGTGGAGCCCAAGAGCGTGGCGTAGTGCAGGGGGCTTCTGTGTCTGTCCTGTCCGCCAACGGTAGTGGTAATGCATGCACTCAACATCCCTTTCTTCTGTCGTCGTCCCCTTTTTGTGGTCTCCCTGTTCTTGTGTGCATTGGCATAATCAGGCAGAGGAGCAGTGGCACCGGAGCACGAGGGGGATGCATCCCACATGGCCATGGAGTGCCACACTACGGACTCAGACTTCACCAGTGGGACGGAGCGCGAGGGGAGCTCCACGGCGGGGACAGGAGCTGAGACCAGCGACACGGACTCGTCCTCTGATGGGAGCTCCCTTGTGGTGTCGGCAACATCTGTGCCCCCCCCCATCTACAGGTACAGCGCCACCCCCCCTTCCAGCACCGCCCTCCCAGCAGCCCCTCAGCCTTTGCCCCGTGCCCGCTCACCCGGGAGGGTGGGCATCACCTTCGCCCCAGGCATCTCAGGCCCTGCCCCAGTCACCCCTGCTGCCGTCAGTTAGGAGGCCATTGACCTCCTCAGGTTCCTCACTGTTGGGCAGTCTACCATTTTGAATGCCATCCAGGGTGTTGAAAGGCAGTTGCAACAAACCAATGCATTCGTGAAGGGCATTCATTCTGGTCAGGCGGCCCTTCAGCAAGCTTTTCAGACTCTGGCCTCAGCACTGATGGCAGCCATTGTCCCTGTGTCTAGCCTCCCCCCTCCAACTTCCTCCACCCAGACCCAATCTCCTGTACCCCAGCCTATCCCAAGCACACCTCTAGACCAGCATGCACACACGTCATCACACAAGGGAAGCTCAGGCAAACATAAGCACCACACATCCCACCTGCACTCACGCAAGCATCACACACATGCAGACACACCAACATCCACTGCCTCCACTGTGTCCCCCTCCTCCTCATCTCCCTCCTCCCTCCCAGTCTCGTCTACACTCACACCTGCATGTACTACATCTACAGCCACCACTGCCATCACCAGCACACACACCACCACACCCCGCTCACGTGCAGTCACCACCCCCACTACCATTCACATGTCCCCTGTGTGTCTGTGACGCCCCCTCCCAAGATACACAAACACAGGCACACACCCACCCAACAGCCATCCACCTCACGACAGCCTCCAGCTCATGCACCTTCACCCAAAGTCAGCAAACAAACACCTCCTACAACCACAACCTCTTCCTCCACTCCCAAACCCCCTCCAGCTACCCGTCCCAGTGTCTCCAAAACACTTTTCCTGTCCAACCTTGACTTCTTTCCCACACCTCCCCCACCCCATCCGTCTCCTAGGTCCCGAACTAGCACCTTAAACCACAACATCTCCGGACCAGTGGTGCCTGTAGTCACCGGAGTCTGGAGTGCACCGGCCACCAGGGCAGCCAGTGTGGCACGGAGCCACAGCACGGTCAGTCCCCCACCTGTAAAGCATCAAAAGTTGGCCAGTGCCTGGCGGGAGTGGGGGAAGACTCCAGCCACCAAAGCCACTCCCAGAGCTCCTGGTGGGAATGTGGAGTCAGCTGCGACACCTTCCAAAATGGGGAAGGGCCACAAGAAAGTCTGTGAAGAGCAGCATGGCGGAGGAGACCGCCATCATCCCCGCTGCCCAGGACGCCACAGCCGTCATCCCCGCTGGCCAGGAGGCCACAGCCCTCATCCCTGCTGCCCAGGAGGCCACCGCCATCATCCCCGCTGCCCAGGAGGCCACATCCACACTGTGCCAGAGAGGACCCCCAGCACAATCCCTGCTGGGCTAGAGAGGACCGCCATTACAAGCCCCGCTGGGCTAGAGAGGACCGCCAGCACAAGCCCGGCTGGGATAGAGAGAACCGCCAGCACAAGCCCCGCTGGGACAGAGAGGACCGCCAGCACAAGCCCCGCTGGGCTAGAGAGGACCGCCAGCACAAGCCCCTCCGGGACAGAGAGGACCGCCAGCACAAGCCCTGCTGGGCTAGAGAGGACCGCCAGCACAAGCCCCGCTGGGACAGAGAGGACCACCAGCGCAAGCCCCGCTGGGACAGAGAGGACCGCCAACAGCTGAGTCACTGCAAAGGAGCCCGCCGCTCCAAGCACCGCTGAACAGGGCACCGCTGCCTCAAGCACCGCTGAACAGGGCACCACCGCTCCAAGCACCGCTGAACAGGGCACCGCCGCCTCAAGCACCGATGAACAGGGCACCACTGCCTCAAGCACCGCTGAACAGGGCACCGCCGCCTCAAGCACTGCTGAACAGGGCACCACCGCTCCAAGCACCGCTGAACAGGACATCGCCGCTCAAGCACTGCTGAACAGGGCACCGCCGCCTCAAGCACCGCTGAACAGGGAACTGCCGCCTCAAGCACTGCTGAACAGGGCACCGCTGCCCCAAGCACCGCTGAACAGGATACCGCTGTCTCAAGCACCACTGAACAGGGCACCGCCGCCTCAAGCACCGCTGAACAGGGCACCGCCGCCTCAAGCACTGCTGAACAGGGCACCGCCGCTCCAAGCACCACTGAACAGGGCACTGCAGGGCACCGCCGGCTCAAGCACCGCTGAACAGGGCACTGCTGCTCCAAGCACCGCTGAACAGGGCACCACCGCCTCAAGCACCGCTGAACAGGGCACCGCCGCTCCAAGCACCGCTGAACAGGGCACCGCCAAGAACCGCTGAACAGGGCACCGCCGCCTCAAGCACCTCTGAACAGGGCACCACCGCTCCAGGCACAGCTGAACAGGGCACCGCCACACCAAGCACCGCTGAACAGGGCACCGCCACCTCAAGCACTGCTGAACAGGGCACCGCCGCCTCAAGCACCGCTGAACAGGGCACCACCGCTCCAAGCACCGCTGAACAGGACACCGCCGCCTCAAGCACCGCTGAACAGGACACCGCCGCCTCAAGCACCGCTGGCCCATGAGCGCCATGGGCACTGACGCTACTGAGTCCGTCACAACCAGGATGATGCACTCTGGGCACAATGCCCCCTCCAGAACCAGTGGAGAGATACATCCACTGCCTCTGTCCTTAGCAGGATGAAGCACTCTGGGCACAATGCCTCCTCCAGAACCAGTGGAGAGATACATCCACTACCTCTGTCCTTAGCAGGATGAAGCACTCTGGGCACAATGCCCCCTCCAGAACCAGTGGAGACTGTTATCCACTTGAGAGACTGTGGCTTTGCACTCCCCAGGTTAGCACAGTGGGCAACCCACCCACTGTATAGACTTGAGAGACTGTGGCTTTGCACGCTCCAGGATGGAACACTGGGCAACCCACCCACTGTAAAGACGTGAGAGACTGTGGCTTTGCACTACCCAGGATGGAACAGTGGGCAACCCACCCACTGTATAGACTTGCGAGACTGTGGCTTTGCACTCTCCAGGATGCAGCAGTGGGCAAGCCACCCACTGTAGAGACTTGAGAGACTGTGGCTTTGCACTCCGCAGGATGGAACAGTGGGTAACCCACCCACTGTAGAGACTTGAGAGACTGTGGCTTTGCACTCCCCAAGATGGAACAGTGGGCAACCCACCCACTGTAGAGACTTGAGAGACTGTGGCTTTGCACTCCCCAAGATGGAACAGTGGGCAACCCACCCACTCTAGAGACTTGAGAGACTGTGGCTTTGCACTCCCCAGGATGGAACAGTGGGCATGTGGCCCCCTCGTGGATTTGGCGTCATGCATTCAAGCGGCTGAGGTGCCCACCCTTTCCCTCCCTCTGAGGCGCCTGTTTTCTTGCTCTCTGATGCCCCTGCAGTGTTCTCTCCGCCATGGTCGGGGACCTTGTGTGGGCCTCGCCCATACCATGTGGGCCCAGTGTTCCACGGACTTCATTGGAGCACTACCTGGACTATTATGCTTGGTGTATATTTTGTTTATGGTGTATATATATATATTTTTGCCTACTTGATTTTAATATATTACAATGGTTACACTCCTTTTCTTTTGTCTTTGCATTCTTCCTGGGGGGTTGGAGGTGTAACTATAATGTATAAATATGTATTAGTGTGTGTGCTGTAGTGGGGGTATTGCATGTGGGTGTCCCTGTTTTTCCCTCTCCCCTCCCCTGTATAGCGGGTGGTCTTCGCTGCTGGCGTTCGTGCTCCTGGTAGAGGAGCAGGAAGACTATCGCAGGGAGAATTTGGAGTTCCGGCTCCATGATGTCCTGGTTCCTCGTGGGGTGTGCAGAGGTAAAAGTTTTCCCTTCGAAATCCTGTTTCTGCCGTGTTTTTATCTGCAGTGAATCCGCCCCGGAAAAGGTGGCAGATTGGTAGGTTGTGTTACTGTGGGCGTTACTTTGTCCTCCACCTGTCGAATTGTGCTGCCCACATAGAAACGATTACATTTGCAAGAGACAATATAAACCACAAATGGGGTACTGCAATTTATATTTGATCTGATCTGAAAGGTCTGGCCTGTGTTGTCTGTAAATTCTGTTCTTCTTCGACAGGCCCATTTACATAGTCCACAATGTCCACAGCAATGGAAGCCCATTGTGTGGGCTGAAAACCAACTCTCTAACATGCACTATAGGATAACTGGGACTAAGAAGACTTTGTAGGGATTTGCCCCTACGATAAGTAATTTCAGGTTTGTTGCTGATAATGTCTCTCATCTTGTAACAAAATATGCCAATGTTTATGAACGAATTTTCGCAACAGTTTTGAGTTTTCTGTACAATCTGTGACCAATCTTACATTATCCTGCTCACTCCATGTAGTAGGTTCTTTGGATTTAAGTGTTTCCTCCCTGTGGATATACAGTATTTTATTCTACGCTGTGCCTTGTTGATGATGTGCCTCTGGTATCCTCGCTGTTCAAACCGCTGACACATTTCATCTATGCATGTTTCAAACTCGTCATTTTTACTACAATTAAGTCTTGCCCTGATCATTTCACCAAAAGGTATTGAAGTAATTTGATGTTGTGGGTGGGCACTTTCAGCATGTAAGATCGAATTGCATGCAGTGGATTTTCTGTATAACCTGCTGTGTATTTTTATTGTTTTCTATGAATAGTTGTGCATCCAGAAAATCAATAAGATTGGTACTGTATTGGTAAGTAAATCTCACATTCATATCATTAAGATTAAGAAATACACAAAATTTGATTAATTGCTCCATACTGCCCGTCCAAATCATGAGGCAGTCGCCAATGTAATGACCCCAGTATGTCCATATGCCATTTGGCGGCATCAGGGCCCCAGACCCACCTCTCCTCAAACCAACCCATGAAAAGGTTGGCGTAAGAAGGGGAAAATCTTGAGCCCATCGCCACCCCTTGCTTCTGTCTATACCAGTCTTTTTTTAAAAGAAAAAAGTTATTGTTGAGAATTAGATCAATCATATTCAATATCATCCTGGTATGTTCCCATAAGGTAACTGATTTTCTATTGAGAAACAATTCAACAGCTTTCAGACCCAAGTCATGTCTTATACAAGTATACAGAGAAATAACATCCAAAGTGACTAATAACATATTATTGTCCCTTTCAAAATCATTAAGTATACTCAAAATATGTGTGGTATTTTTAATATATGAGGGAAGGTTATTAACCATTGGTTAGACGAACACATCAACATATTCTCATATCTTTTTGGTAGGTCCAGAGATTCCCAAAATAATGGGTATCCCTGGTGGGAACGGTAGTCCCTTGTGAATTTTTGAGTGTATAAACATGGATACCTGGGATGATCCACCAAGAGATATTGATATTCATCTTTATTAAGTCATTTATGCTCATACCAATTTTTCAATTTTCTCTGAATGATATTAGTTAAGCCCGGAATCGGGTTGTACGTTAATTTTTCATATCATTGGACGTCATACAATTGTGTGAGAATTCCATTCTCATAGTCACATTTATTCATTATCAACACATTGCCTCCTTTGTCTGCTTGCCTGATCATGATTTGATCGTTTTGTTGAAGTTCTCTAGGAGCCTTCCTCTCTGTGTAACTTAAATTGGAGGTAGTGTGGTGTGACTTTACTTTGTCTAAGTCTCTACACACTAAATCAAAAAAGAAATCCAAATTATTGTTGCCCATAAACTTAGGGACCCACCTCGACTTTTTTCTAAAACCACTGCTGATACTGATATCCTGTGCTATATTCAGATCATCCAATACCTGCGAGAAGATAATTGAGATCTCCTCGTGTTCAGAAATAGATAATAATATGGCAGTAACAAGTATATCTTTGATTGATAATTCATTTACATTTGCGTCTATGAAGCAGAAATCATTGGGGCTCATTAGCAGACAGCTCATATTACAGTACTTCAATTATTGTGACACACAGTAGACCTATTATACAGGTAATCCTGGTACTGGTTTCTTTAACAGCTTGCATATGTAGCAGTGGACTATATGTTGCATGAGAGTTCACTCTTTGATTCGGGTTGGATGCTTAGAACTATACTTTTCAGAAATGAAGAATTTCTGCATTAGTCACATTTCGATTTGCACATTCTCACAATATCCTATCACTAATTCCCATTCACACATTTAGTTTGAGGATATTATCTATGGTTTGTCACACCGAGTTTGCGTTTTCTGTGAAGCATGTTCTTTCTAGTAACTCACAAGTATCCATCTCACCCTCTGGAGAACTGGTGGCAGATTTATATATTATCTTGGAATTTGACGACTGTGTATATTTACTTAATATGTTTACCTTCGATGAAATTGCAGCCCTGATGAAGTCAACGGGGTTTTCCCCGGACGAAACACGTGTTGGCTGTGGGGTTTAAGTGGAACATCATGTTTGGCAAGCGCCGTAGAATAACGGATTGAACTGTTTGGGACAGTGATACTTGGCCATGGAATAGATTGGAATATTACGTATGACAACTTTCGCCAATACTAACTGAACTAAAATTGGACATTGTCATTAAAGCACAAGAAATTTGGAACCATACTGAAGTTTATTTAGCATTTCAATTTGTGTGTGTACATTTCACTATTCAAGAGATTTATGGGATGTTGTTCTACGATTTCGGATATTTACAGTGACTATGGTAGGTATTTTTGTACTATTTGTCTAACTTTGTGGATATAACGAGTGCCTCTTGTTGTTTATTATTATGAGCTGTATGGATTGCCACACAGTTGGGGATTAGGGGTGTGGTCCTCCAAGAGTGCACTGTGTGTTAATTGAGGTACAATTCGGTATTTACTTCATAGCCTTGAGCGCCAAATCTCTCCCATTAGATCACACCCGCATCGAGTTATACTTCTCTAAGTGGGTTTATTACTCTTTTGTGAGTTTAGCAAATACTAAATCTATCATTTTGTTCCCTGAAAATGTTTTTTCCATCGAAGGGATCCCTAAAGAAATTGTGACAGATAACGGCACACATTTTGTTTCCAGCTAAATGAATCATTTCCTCACTCAGTATGACATAAAACACTTGCAAGTAGCTTTGTATATTCCTTCAGCAAATGGTTTGGTCGAGAGAGTAAATCGTTTTCTGAAGGAAGGCGTTCAATCTGCTCTCTCTTCGGGCACAGATGAGTCTAATTTCTTAAGGCACAAACTCAATGCCTATCACACCACCCCTCATTCTACAACTGGTGTTTCTCCCTTTGAGTTGTTGAGGGGAAGGAGATGTGCATCAAAAGTGATTCCTAAGTGGTTGGAATGCAAACGCAAAAGCTCTGACTTTGTCCTACTGTGTGTTCAGGAAAAAGGTAGGTCTAAACAGGCTCAACAAAAACAAAACTTCGATTCTCATAATCGTGTCACTGAGAAAAAGTTTGATGTGGGGCAATGGGTCCTCATCAAAAAACCCTACCTGATGCAGTCTCTTTCCAATTCTTTTTGGAATGTGTACTTTTGTTTACCGGTTAAGAGGCAGTTACACTTAACCTCTCACCTGGACTGGCGCTTGGCCGTGACTCTCCGCGATTTACACTTTTTCAATCCAAGAAACCATTTTCTTGGAAGCATTACTGAGGACTTCGCCTCTTCTGTTACCCCTTATCTCCACATAGTCCCTTTAATAATAATCACTAACATCTGAAGCTGCGGAATCTTCCTTCCTTATGCAACCACCTCGTCTTATTGACTACATTAACTCTAAAGATTTTCACCACGTTTTTGACCATAACACCCTGTTTTTCAAGCCTCCCTTTCTTTTAACCTAACTCTTCTCAAGATGACTGTCACATTTCTGGATTCGAGCTCCGAGTCCTTTCAGTCATTCTCCGGTCTCACTTTAGGATGGCTGCCACTTTTTTGGACCATACATTAGTGTCCTTTTTTAGTTTTTATGCTCCCTCCCTACCAGAAAACCTAATTCAAAGATGGCTGCCACTGTTCTGGACTTGAGTTCTGAGTCAGTTTCCAATTCCTTCGGCTTCACCTCTTACATTTAAAAACACTGCCCTTCTGAACAGACTTCATTCCAGGAAGCATGGAACAGAGGTAGGGGTACCTGACACCTATGTTCACACTACAAGTAAGTGTATCAATTTTCGGCTCTCCCACATAGAGGGTTTGGAGCACCGTATATCTGCAATGTGAGATGTGTGTGGACGAGCATGCTTGACTTTGAGATTAGGTAACTTTCTTTGCCACCACTTTGCCCAGTCTGTCCTTTTCCTTGACAGCGTCATAACATATACGCTAACTCGTTAGTTGTTTGTTCTACTTTCTCCCCGGGCGGGAGCTGTCAAACTTCGGGGTCAGCATAATTAACCAATGTGACTCAAGAATCACTACGAAGCACACCATTTTTCATGACTATGCACTTTTGGGCGGGAGCTGTCCATTTTGGGGACTGCTTAATTAATAATGGCCACGTTGCTGAGTGCTTTTTCGTGGCGATCAGACAAATACGCCAGCACTTAATTTGGGCATTAGTAAGTAGTTTTATTCTCAACCATACTTCAGTGATTGTATAACAATTTATAATCATGCGATGTTACTCTTAGGAGAAATACCCCTTTCCATGACTTCTATGGGCGGGAGCTGGCAAATTTGAGGACTGCCTAAATTAAGCAAGTCTACCCTTTACACATTGTGAGCACAGAGGGGTTTAGGTGGGTCCTCATCCTGTGATTGCACCATGACAGAGTGTCTAACTTTGGGTAAACCTATGATTTGAGCTCTGGATTACTGTACATCTAGGGTAATTTGTAAGCTGTCCTCTAAGAGTCCTTGGATAGAGGTGTACTAATTAAGCAGTTTCTACATGCATTCACCCCATACAGAGAACTATTAATAATTAGGGAGCCTCTTAGTGTATGGTCGACCTATTATTTTGGGACGCAATTTTTCTATTGGTGAGGTGCGTACAATATTGATTACCTTTCTTGTTCCACTGTCCGTTTAGACTAATACATTTTTTGAACGATCAGCGCCTGATGCTATCCCCAAGGGGCATAATCCCCTGACTCCAGGAGGGTAAGAGTTCATCTATTAGGTATTGGGCATATGTTCTGTAACACATGGCTGTTCTCACCTTCCACGTTCCTTGAGCACCAGTAGTGTTTTTGGTGGTTTCCACTTAGATGTGAGACACTAATTGGCACAGGATGAAATGTAATCGTTGCTATCAGAATTAAGTTTTGGTAACAAGATCTTTATACCTTTTTTCAACAGGTCCCTGCTTATGTTGCAAAAACTATAATAAGGTTTATGGTATGTGTCTACTTGACAGTGAGTACTGTTACTCTCTTAGTGAGGGTTAAGATTTTTTGCAGGTCCTGATGATTCTCCAACAGATCTTTAGACTGTCAGACAGAGAAACATGTTGACCAGATGTTTAGTGTAGGTAGTGTAGCAAATACCCACACATGACCCCTCTTTTTGCTAGTACCTAGAATAGGGATACAGGACACAAGATGGACTAACTTTGAGGGAAACTGGATCATTACCTCAGCTTCCCCCACCATTTTCTTCTGTTTTTAATCTTGACAGGGGCTCCATTTAGTATTAAAGGTTTGTCCTTTGGATTCCCCTAGTCAATTTAAACATTCTTTTTGGTTCCAATCCCACATTCCTGCATCCATCTCCGGCAAATATATCAAAAAGATCTCCGGCAAGGAACCCCCTTGTAGGGCCCATCAGGCATTCCAGTGCTGGCCTGACGAGGAGCATGGCCCAGTGATGAAGCATGTTACCAGAGGGTGAGTGAGGGCCCGGTTCCTAGTACAGAGTGCTTGCAGAGACCTAGCGACTCCTTCCCAAATTGATAGGGAGGAGCCTTCTTTCTCTTGGACCTGTGCATTCCTATTCGTTTTTATATGATTAGGGAGAATGAATGATGCACAGGACCATATACATCTCCCAGATTATTTGCCCCCTGCCCCCCTTTTGTTTTTTATTGAGTTGTGGATAGGGAACCTGTAACATGTGGCAAAGTCACTTTTTCATGGCATGGTCAGTGTGATTCGTCCACTTAAATTATGGTATTATAGGTGTGAGTTAGATAGCTTAGCTGGTATGTAGCAATGTTTTTATTGAGGGAGATACATTGTGTCTCATTGTGACATTATGTTGGCACTTTACTGGTAGTACCTGGAGGTGTTGGTTAACAGGATGTAATGAGACATGTCTAATGTATGAAGAAAGTGTTATCTGGTGAATGTGATGATCATACCTCACTTTCTGTTGTTCAGCCTCACACCCTGTTTACCAGGCAGGTCGCTCCCCTCACCGCCACGCAGCCCCCTGTGTGACCGCTGACCGCTGCTGTATTCTTCTGCCTGCGTCGAGTGCCAGTGCCCTCCTTCTCTTCTGTTCCCACGAGTGAGTGCCTAGATTCGCCCCCAGTGTACCTGTGTCTGTTTGCTGCCTGGGTTGTACCTCCTTCTCTTCTGTTCCCACGAGTGAGTGCCTGTATTTCGCCCCCATTATACCTGTGTCGTTTGCTGCCTTGAATTGTTCCCCTCACCTTTTTTGCCCAGATTGTGGTCCTTTATTTTTCTGTTTCCCTGCGCACGCGTCTCCCCCTCGCCGCCCGTTTCCGGCCGCGCGTCCCGTAGCTCCGCCCCCCTAGCACCCCATTGGCCACCCCGCTCCCACCTCCCAGCTGCTCCTCCCTCCCTCTCCCACTCATATGGAGGCCGCGCAGCAGTAGAGAGAGCGACCTCTGACCCTGTTTACCAGGCAGGTCGCTCCCCTCACTGCCACGCAGCCCCCTGTGTGACCGCTGACCGCTGCTGTATTCTCCTGCCTGCGTCGAGTGCCAGTGCCCTCCTTCTCTTCTGTTCCCACGAGTGAGTGCCTAGATTCGCCCCCAGTGTACCTGTGTCTGTTTGTTGCCTGGATTGTACCTCCTTCTCTTCTGTTCCCACGAGTGAGTGCCTGTATTTCGCCCCCATTATACCTGTGTCTTTTGCTGCCTTGAATTGTTCCCCTCACCTTTTTTGCCCAGATTGTGGTCCTTTATTTTTCTGTTTCCCTGCGCACCGCGTCTCCCCCTCGCCGCCCGTTTCCCGCCGCCGCGTCCCGTAGCTCCACCCCCCTCGCACCCCATTGCCCGCCCCACTTGAGAGACTGTGGCTTTTCCTTCCCCAGGTTAGCACAGTGGGCAACCCACCCACTGTATAGACTTGAGAGACTGTGGCTTTGCACGCTCCAGGATGGAACACTGGGCAACCCACCCACTGTAGAGACTTGAGAGACTGTGGCTTTGCACTCCCCAAGATGGATCAGTGGGCAACCCACCCACTGTAGAGACTTGAGAGACTGTGGCTTTGCACTCCCCAAGATGGAACAGTGGGCAACCCACCCACTCTAGAGACTTGAGAGACTGTGGCTTTGCACTCCCCAGGATGGAACAGTGGGCATGTGGCCCCCTCGTGGATTTGGCGTCATGCATTCAAGCGGCTGAGGTGCCCACCCTTTCCCTCCCTCTGAGGTGCCTGTTTTCTTGCTCTCTGATGCCCCTGCAGTGTTCTCTCTGCCATGGTCGGGGACCTTGTGTGGGCCTCGCCCATACCATGTGGGCCCAGTGTTCCACGGACTTCATTGGAGCACTACCTGGACTATTATGCTTGGTGTATATTTTGTTTATGGTGTATATATATATATTTTTGCCTACTTGATTTTAATATATTACAATGGTTACACTCATTTTCTTTTGTCTTTGCATTCTTCCTGGGGGGTTGGAGGTGTAACTATAATGTATAAATATGTATTAGTGTGTGTGCTGTAGTGGGTGGGGTGGGGGTATTGCATGTGGGTGTCCCTGTTTTTTCCCTCTCCCCTCCCCTGTGTAGTGGGTGGTCTTCGCTGCTGGCGTTCGTGGTCCTGGTAGAGGAGCAGGAAGACTATCGCAGGGAGAATTTGGAGTTCCGGCTCCATGATGTCCTGGTTCCTCGCGGGGTGTGCAGAGGTAAAAGTTTTCCCTTCGAAATCCTGTTTCTGCCGTGTTTTTATCTGCAGTGAATCCGCCCCGGAAAAGGTGGCAGATTGGTAGGTTGTGTTACTGTGGGCGTTACTTTGTCCTCCACCTGTATGTAGGCAGTGACCGCCAAGCTCTTTGTTTGTACCGCCGTGGCGTGTTAAAGTGCCTGTCTTTGTTGGCGGTTTCCGCCATGGTCGTAATTGCAAATTTTTTACCGCTGGCCTGTTGGCGGTCTTACCGCCACTTTAACACTGACCGCCAGGGTTGTAATGACCACCTATGTGTACTACCAGTGGGTATCTGTAGTCCTCATGTACAAGGGCCCTTGCATGTTCTCCAATCCTCACTCTTACCGGACGAATTGTGCTGCCCACATAGAAACGATTACATTTGCAAGAGACAATATAAACCACAAATGGGGTACTGCAATTTATATTTGATCTGATCTGAAAGGTCTGGCCTGTGTTGTCTGTAAATTCTGTTCTTCTTCGACAGGCCCATTTACATAGTCCACAATGTCCACAGCAATGGAAGCCCATTGTGTGGGCTGAAAACCAACTCTCTAACATGCACTATAGGATAACTGGGACTAAGAAGACTTTGTAGGGATTTGCCCCTACGATAAGTAATTTCAGGTTTGTTGCTGATAATGTCTCTCATCTTGTAACAAAATATGCCAATGTTTATGAACGAATTTTCGCAACAGTTTTGAGTTTTCTGTACAATCTGTGACCAATCTTACATTATCCTGCTCACTCCGTGTAGTAGGTTCTTTGGATTTAAGTGTTTCCTCCCTGTGGATATATTTTATTCTACGCTGTGCCTTGTTGATGATGTGCCTCTGGTATCCTCGCTGTTCAAACCGCTGACACATTTCATCTATGCATGTTTCAAACTCGTCATTTTTACTACAATTAAGTCTTGCCCTGATCATTTCACCAAAAGGTATTGAAGTAATTTGATGTTGTGGGTGGGCACTTTCAGCATGTAAGATCGAATTGCATGCAGTGGATTTTCTGTATAACCTGCTGTGTATTTTTATTGTTTTCTATGAATAGTTGTGCATCCAGAAAATCAATAAGATTGGTACTGTATTGGTAAGTAAATCTCACATTCATATCATTAAGATTAAGAAATACACAAAATTTGATTAATTGCTCCATACTGCCCGTCCAAATCATGAGGCAGTCGCCAATGTAATGACCCCAGTATGTCCATATGCCATTTGGCGGCATCAGGGCCCCAGACCCACCTCTCCTCAAACCAACCCATGAAAAGGTTGGCGTAAGAAGGGGAAAATCTTGAGCCCATCGCCACCCCTTGCTTCTGTCTATACCAGTCTTTTTTTAAAAGAAAAAAGTTATTGTTGAGAATTAGATCAATCATATTCAATATCATCCTGGTATGTTCCCATAAGGTAACTGATTTTCTATTGAGAAACAATTCAACAGCTTTCAGACCCAAGTCATGTCTTATACAAGTATACAGAGAAATAACATCCAAAGTGACTAATAACATATTATTGTCCCTTTCAAAATCATTAAGTATACTCAAAATATGTGTGGTATTTTTAATATATGAGGGAAGGTTATTAACCATTGGTTAGACGAACACATCAACATATTCTCATATCTTTTTGGTAGGTCCAGAGATTCCCAAAATAATGGGTATCCCTGGTGGGAACGGTAGTCCCTTGTGAATTTTTGAGTGTATAAACATGGATACCTGGGATGATCCACCAAGAGATATTGATATTCATCTTTATTAAGTCATTTATGCTCATACCAATTTTTCAATTTTCTCTGAATGATATTAGTTAAGCCCGGAATCGGGTTGTACGTTAATTTTTCATATCATTGGACGTCATACAATTGTGTGAGAATTCCATTCTCATAGTCACATTTATTCATTATCAACACATTGCCTCCTTTGTCTGCTTGCCTGATCATGATTTGATCGTTTTGTTGAAGTTCTCTAGGAGCCTTCCTCTCTGCGTAACTTAAATTGGAGGTAGTGTGGTGTGACTTAACTTTGTCTAAGTCTCTACACACTAAATCAAAAAAGAAATCCAAATTATTGTTGCCCATAAACTTAGGGACCCACCTCGACTTTTTTCTAAAACCACTGCTGATACTGATATCCTGTGCTATATTCAGATCATCCAATACCTGCGAGAAGATAATTGAGATCTCCTCGTGTTCAGAAATAGATAATAATATGGCAGTAACATGTATATCTTTGATTGATAATTCATTTACATTTGCGTCTATGAAGCAGAAATCATTGGGGCTCATTAGCAGACAGCTCATATTACAGTACTTCAATTATTGTGACACACAGTAGACCTATTATACAGGTAATCCTGGTACTGGTTTCTTTAACAGCTTGCATATGTAGCAGTGGACTATATGTTGCATGAGAGTTCACTCTTTGATTCGGGTTGGATGCTTAGAACTATACTTTTCAGAAATGAAGAATTTCTGCATTAGTCACATTTCGATTTGCACATTCTCACAATATCCTATCACTAATTCCCATTCACACATTTAGTTTGAGGATATTATCTATGGTTTGTCACACCGAGTTTGCGTTTTCTGTGAAGCATGTTCTTTCTAGTAACTCACAAGTATCCATCTCACCCTCTGGAGAACTGGTGGCAGATTTATATATTATCTTGGAATTTGACGACTGTGTATATTTACTTAATATGTTTACCTTCGATGAAATTGCAGCCCTGATGAAGTCAACGGGGTTTTCCCCGGACGAAACACGTGTTGGCTGTGGGGTTTAAGTGGAACATCATGTTTGGCAAGCGCCGTAGAATAACGGATTGAACTGTTTGGGACAGTGATACTTGGCCATGGAATAGATTGGAATATTACGTATGACAACTTTCGCCAATACTAACTGAACTAAAATTGGACATTGTCATTAAAGCACAAGAAATTTGGAACCATACTGAAGTTTATTTAGCATTTCAATTTGTGTGTGTACATTTCACTATTCAAGAGATTTATGGGATGTTGTTCTACGATTTCGGATATTTACAGTGACTATGGTAGGTATTTTTGTACTATTTGTCTAACTTTGTGGATATAACGAGTGCCTCTTGTTGTTTATTATTATGAGCTGTATGGATTGCCACACAGTTGGGGATTAGGGGTGTGGTCCTCCAAGAGTGCACTGTGTGTTAATTGAGGTACAATTCGGTATTTACTTCATAGCCTTGAGCGCCAAATCTCTCCCATTAGATCACACCCGCATCGAGTTATACTTCTCTAAGTGGGTTTATTACTCTTTTGTGAGTTTAGCAAATACTAAATCTATCATTTTGTTCCCTGAAAATGTTTTTTCCATCGAAGGGATCCCTAAAGAAATTGTGACAGATAACGGCACACATTTTGTTTCCAGCTAAATGAATCATTTCCTCACTCAGTATGACATAAAACACTTGCAAGTAGCTTTGTATATTCCTTCAGCAAATGGTTTGGTCGAGAGAGTAAATCGTTTTCTGAAGGAAGGCGTTCAATCTGCTCTCTCTTCGGGCACAGATGAGTCTAATTTCTTAAGGCACAAACTCAATGCCTATCACACCACCCCTCATTCTACAACTGGTGTTTCTCCCTTTGAGTTGTTGAGGGGAAGGAGATGTGCATCAAAAGTGATTCCTAAGTGGTTGGAATGCAAACGCAAAAGCTCTGACTTTGTCCTACTGTGTGTTCAGGAAAAAGGTAGGTCTAAACAGGCTCAACAAAAACAAAACTTCGATTCTCATAATCGTGTCACTGAGAAAAAGTTTGATGTGGGGCAATGGGTCCTCATCAAAAAACCCTACCTGATGCAGTCTCTTTCCAATTCTTTTTGGAATGTGTACTTTTGTTTACCGGTTAAGAGGCAGTTACACTTAACCTCTCACCTGGACTGGCGCTTGGCCGTGACTCTCCGCGATTTACACTTTTTCAATCCAAGAAACCATTTTCTTGGAAGCATTACTGAGGACTTCGCCTCTTCTGTTACCCCTTATCTCCACATAGTCCCTTTAATAATAATCACTAACATCTGAAGCTGCGGAATCTTCCTTCCTTATGCAACCACCTCGTCTTATTGACTACATTAACTCTAAAGATTTTCACCACGTTTTTGACCATAACACCCTGTTTTTCAAGCCTCCCTTTCTTTTAACCTAACTCTTCTCAAGATGACTGTCACATTTCTGGATTCGAGCTCCGAGTCCTTTCAGTCATTCTCCGGTCTCACTTTAGGATGGCTGCCACTTTTTTGGACCATACATTAGTGTCCTTTTTTAGTTTTTATGCTCCCTCCCTACCAGAAAACCTAATTCAAAGATGGCTGCCACTGTTCTGGACTTGAGTTCTGAGTCAGTTTCCAATTCCTTCGGCTTCACCTCTTACATTTAAAAACACTGCCCTTCTGAACAGACTTCATTCCAGGAAGCATGGAACAGAGGTAGGGGTACCTGACACCTATGTTCACACTACAAGTAAGTGTATCAATTTTCGGCTCTCCCACATAGAGGGTTTGGAGCACCGTATATCTGCAATGTGAGATGTGTGTGGACGAGCATGCTTGACTTTGAGATTAGGTAACTTTCTTTGCCACCACTTTGCCCAGTCTGTCCTTTTCCTTGACAGCGTCATAACATATACGCTAACTCGTTAGTTGTTTGTTCTACTTTCTCCCCGGGCGGGAGCTGTCAAACTTCGGGGTCAGCATAATTAACCAATGTGACTCAAGAATCACTACGAAGCACACCATTTTTCATGACTATGCACTTTTGGGCGGGAGCTGTCCATTTTGGGGACTGCTTAATTAATAATGGCCACGTTGCTGAGTGCTTTTTCGTGGCGATCAGACAAATACGCCAGCACTTAATTTGGGCATTAGTAAGTAGTTTTATTCTCAACCATACTTCAGTGATTGTATAACAATTTATAATCATGCGATGTTACTCTTAGGAGAAATACCCCTTTCCATGACTTCTATGGGCGGGAGCTGGCAAATTTGAGGACTGCCTAAATTAAGCAAGTCTACCCTTTACACATTGTGAGCACAGAGGGGTTTAGGTGGGTCCTCATCCTGTGATTGCACCATGACAGAGTGTCTAACTTTGGGTAAACCTATGATTTGAGCTCTGGATTACTGTACATCTAGGGTAATTTGTAAGCTGTCCTCTAAGAGTCCTTGGATAGAGGTGTACTAATTAAGCAGTTTCTACATGCATTCACCCCATACAGAGAACTATTAATAATTAGGGAGCCTCTTAGTGTATGGTCGACCTATTATTTTGGGACGCAATTTTTCTATTGGTGAGGTGCGTACAATATTGATTACCTTTCTTGTTCCACTGTCCGTTTAGACTAATACATTTTTTGAACGATCAGCGCCTGATGCTATCCCCAAGGGGCATAATCCCCTGACTCCAGGAGGGTAAGAGTTCATCTATTAGGTATTGGGCATATGTTCTGTAACACATGGCTGTTCTCACCTTCCACGTTCCTTGAGCACCAGTAGTGTTTTTGGTGGTTTCCACTTAGATGTGAGACACTAATTGGCACAGGATGAAATGTAATCGTTGCTATCAGAATTAAGTTTTGGTAACAAGATCTTTATACCTTTTTTCAACAGGTCCCTGCTTATGTTGCAAAAACTATAATAAGGTTTATGGTATGTGTCTACTTGACAGTGAGTACTGTTACTCTCTTAGTGAGGGTTAAGATTTTTTGCAGGTCCTGATGATTCTCCAACAGATCTTTAGACTGTCAGACAGAGAAACATGTTGACCAGATGTTTAGTGTAGGTAGTGTAGCAAATACCCACACATGACCCCTCTTTTTGCTAGTACCTAGAATAGGGATACAGGACACAAGATGGACTAACTTTGAGGGAAACTGGATCATTACCTCAGCTTCCCCCACCATTTTCTTCTGTTTTTAATCTTGACAGGGGCTCCATTTAGTATTAAAGGTTTGTCCTTTGGATTCCCCTAGTCAATTTAAACATTCTTTTTGGTTCCAATCCCACATTCCTGCATCCATCTCCGGCAAATATATCAAAAAGATCTCCGGCAAGGAACCCCCTTGTAGGGCCCATCAGGCATTCCAGTGCTGGCCTGACGAGGAGCATGGCCCAGTGATGAAGCATGTTACCAGAGGGTGAGTGAGGGCCCGGTTCCTAGTACAGAGTGCTTGCAGAGACCTAGCGACTCCTTCCCAAATTGATAGGGAGGAGCCTTCTTTCTCTTGGACCTGTGCATTCCTATTCGTTTTTATATGATTAGGGAGAATGAATGATGCACAGGACCATATACATCTCCCAGATTATTTGCCCCCTGCCCCCCTTTTGTTTTTTATTGAGTTGTGGATAGGGAACCTGTAACATGTGGCAAAGTCACTTTTTCATGGCATGGTCAGTGTGATTCGTCCACTTAAATTATGGTATTATAGGTGTGAGTTAGATAGCTTAGCTGGTATGTAGCAATGTTTTTATTGAGGGAGATACATTGTGTCTCATTGTGACATTATGTTGGCACTTTACTGGTAGTACCTGGAGGTGTTGGTTAACAGGATGTAATGAGACATGTCTAATGTATGAAGAAAGTGTTATCTGGTGAATGTGATGATCATACCTCACTTTCTGTTGTTCAGCCTCACACCCTGTTTACCAGGCAGGTCGCTCCCCTCACCGCCACGCAGCCCCCTGTGTGACCGCTGACCGCTGCTGTATTCTTCTGCCTGCGTCGAGTGCCAGTGCCCTCCTTCTCTTCTGTTCCCACGAGTGAGTGCCTAGATTCGCCCCCAGTGTACCTGTGTCTGTTTGCTGCCTGGGTTGTACCTCCTTCTCTTCTGTTCCCACGAGTGAGTGCCTGTATTTCGCCCCCATTATACCTGTGTCGTTTGCTGCCTTGAATTGTTCCCCTCACCTTTTTTGCCCAGATTGTGGTCCTTTATTTTTCTGTTTCCCTGCGCACGCGTCTCCCCCTCGCCGCCCGTTTCCGGCCGCGCGTCCCGTAGCTCCGCCCCCCTAGCACCCCATTGGCCACCCCGCTCCCACCTCCCAGCTGCTCCTCCCTCCCTCTCCCACTCATATGGAGGCCGCGCAGCAGTAGAGAGAGCGACCTCTGACCCTGTTTACCAGGCAGGTCGCTCCCCTCACTGCCACGCAGCCCCCTGTGTGACCGCTGACCGCTGCTGTATTCTCCTGCCTGCGTCGAGTGCCAGTGCCCTCCTTCTCTTCTGTTCCCACGAGTGAGTGCCTAGATTCGCCCCCAGTGTACCTGTGTCTGTTTGTTGCCTGGATTGTACCTCCTTCTCTTCTGTTCCCACGAGTGAGTGCCTGTATTTCGCCCCCATTATACCTGTGTCTTTTGCTGCCTTGAATTGTTCCCCTCACCTTTTTTGCCCAGATTGTGGTCCTTTATTTTTCTGTTTCCCTGCGCACCGCGTCTCCCCCTCGCCGCCCGTTTCCCGCCGCCGCGTCCCGTAGCTCCACCCCCCTCGCACCCCATTGCCCGCCCCACTTGAGAGACTGTGGCTTTTCCTTCCCCAGGTTAGCACAGTGGGCAACCCACCCACTGTATAGACTTGAGAGACTGTGGCTTTGCACGCTCCAGGATGGAACACTGGGCAACCCACCCACTGTAGAGACTTGAGAGACTGTGGCTTTGCACTCCCCAAGATGGATCAGTGGGCAACCCACCCACTGTAGAGACTTGAGAGACTGTGGCTTTGCACTCCCCAAGATGGAACAGTGGGCAACCCACCCACTCTAGAGACTTGAGAGACTGTGGCTTTGCACTCCCCAGGATGGAACAGTGGGCATGTGGCCCCCTCGTGGATTTGGCGTCATGCATTCAAGCGGCTGAGGTGCCCACCCTTTCCCTCCCTCTGAGGTGCCTGTTTTCTTGCTCTCTGATGCCCCTGCAGTGTTCTCTCTGCCATGGTCGGGGACCTTGTGTGGGCCTCGCCCATACCATGTGGGCCCAGTGTTCCACGGACTTCATTGGAGCACTACCTGGACTATTATGCTTGGTGTATATTTTGTTTATGGTGTATATATATATATTTTTGCCTACTTGATTTTAATATATTACAATGGTTACACTCATTTTCTTTTGTCTTTGCATTCTTCCTGGGGGGTTGGAGGTGTAACTATAATGTATAAATATGTATTAGTGTGTGTGCTGTAGTGGGTGGGGTGGGGGTATTGCATGTGGGTGTCCCTGTTTTTTCCCTCTCCCCTCCCCTGTGTAGTGGGTGGTCTTCGCTGCTGGCGTTCGTGGTCCTGGTAGAGGAGCAGGAAGACTATCGCAGGGAGAATTTGGAGTTCCGGCTCCATGATGTCCTGGTTCCTCGCGGGGTGTGCAGAGGTAAAAGTTTTCCCTTCGAAATCCTGTTTCTGCCGTGTTTTTATCTGCAGTGAATCCGCCCCGGAAAAGGTGGCAGATTGGTAGGTTGTGTTACTGTGGGCGTTACTTTGTCCTCCACCTGTATGTAGGCAGTGACCGCCAAGCTCTTTGTTTGTACCGCCGTGGCGTGTTAAAGTGCCTGTCTTTGTTGGCGGTTTCCGCCATGGTCGTAATTGCAAATTTTTTACCGCTGGCCTGTTGGCGATCTTACCGCCACTTTAACACTGACCGCCAGGGTTGTAATGACCACCTATGTGTACTACCAGTGGGTATCTGTAGTCCTCATGTACAAGGGCCCTTGCATGTTCTCCAATCCTCACTCTTACCGGACGAATTGTGCTGCCCACATAGAAACGATTACATTTGCAAGAGACAATATAAACCACAAATGGGGTACTGCAATTTATATTTGATCTGATCTGAAAGGTCTGGCCTGTGTTGTCTGTAAATTCTGTTCTTCTTCGACAGGCCCATTTACATAGTCCACAATGTCCACAGCAATGGAAGCCCATTGTGTGGGCTGAAAACCAACTCTCTAACATGCACTATAGGATAACTGGGACTAAGAAGACTTTGTAGGGATTTGCCCCTACGATAAGTAATTTCAGGTTTGTTGCTGATAATGTCTCTCATCTTGTAACAAAATATGCCAATGTTTATGAACGAATTTTCGCAACAGTTTTGAGTTTTCTGTACAATCTGTGACCAATCTTACATTATCCTGCTCACTCCGTGTAGTAGGTTCTTTGGATTTAAGTGTTTCCTCCCTGTGGATATATTTTATTCTACGCTGTGCCTTGTTGATGATGTGCCTCTGGTATCCTCGCTGTTCAAACCGCTGACACATTTCATCTATGCATGTTTCAAACTCGTCATTTTTACTACAATTAAGTCTTGCCCTGATCATTTCACCAAAAGGTATTGAAGTAATTTGATGTTGTGGGTGGGCACTTTCAGCATGTAAGATCGAATTGCATGCAGTGGATTTTCTGTATAACCTGCTGTGTATTTTTATTGTTTTCTATGAATAGTTGTGCATCCAGAAAATCAATAAGATTGGTACTGTATTGGTAAGTAAATCTCACATTCATATCATTAAGATTAAGAAATACACAAAATTTGATTAATTGCTCCATACTGCCCGTCCAAATCATGAGGCAGTCGCCAATGTAATGACCCCAGTATGTCCATATGCCATTTGGCGGCATCAGGGCCCCAGACCCACCTCTCCTCAAACCAACCCATGAAAAGGTTGGCGTAAGAAGGGGAAAATCTTGAGCCCATCGCCACCCCTTGCTTCTGTCTATACCAGTCTTTTTTTAAAAGAAAAAAGTTATTGTTGAGAATTAGATCAATCATATTCAATATCATCCTGGTATGTTCCCATAAGGTAACTGATTTTCTATTGAGAAACAATTCAACAGCTTTCAGACCCAAGTCATGTCTTATACAAGTATACAGAGAAATAACATCCAAAGTGACTAATAACATATTATTGTCCCTTTCAAAATCATTAAGTATACTCAAAATATGTGTGGTATTTTTAATATATGAGGGAAGGTTATTAACCATTGGTTAGACGAACACATCAACATATTCTCATATCTTTTTGGTAGGTCCAGAGATTCCCAAAATAATGGGTATCCCTGGTGGGAACGGTAGTCCCTTGTGAATTTTTGAGTGTATAAACATGGATACCTGGGATGATCCACCAAGAGATATTGATATTCATCTTTATTAAGTCATTTATGCTCATACCAATTTTTCAATTTTCTCTGAATGATATTAGTTAAGCCCGGAATCGGGTTGTACGTTAATTTTTCATATCATTGGACGTCATACAATTGTGTGAGAATTCCATTCTCATAGTCACATTTATTCATTATCAACACATTGCCTCCTTTGTCTGCTTGCCTGATCATGATTTGATCGTTTTGTTGAAGTTCTCTAGGAGCCTTCCTCTCTGCGTAACTTAAATTGGAGGTAGTGTGGTGTGACTTTACTTTGTCTAAGTCTCTACACACTAAATCAAAAAAGAAATCCAAATTATTGTTGCCCATAAACTTAGGGACCCACCTCGACTTTTTTCTAAAACCACTGCTGATACTGATATCCTGTGCTATATTCAGATCATCCAATACCTGCGAGAAGATAATTGAGATCTCCTCGTGTTCAGAAATAGATAATAATATGGCAGTAACATGTATATCTTTGATTGATAATTCATTTACATTTGCGTCTATGAAGCAGAAATCATTGGGGCTCATTAGCAGACAGCTCATATTACAGTACTTCAATTATTGTGACACACAGTAGACCTATTATACAGGTAATCCTGGTACTGGTTTCTTTAACAGCTTGCATATGTAGCAGTGGACTATATGTTGCATGAGAGTTCACTCTTTGATTCGGGTTGGATGCTTAGAACTATACTTTTCAGAAATGAAGAATTTCTGCATTAGTCACATTTCGATTTGCACATTCTCACAATATCCTATCACTAATTCCCATTCACACATTTAGTTTGAGGATATTATCTATGGTTTGTCACACCGAGTTTGCGTTTTCTGTGAAGCATGTTCTTTCTAGTAACTCACAAGTATCCATCTCACCCTCTGGAGAACTGGTGGCAGATTTATATATTATCTTGGAATTTGACGACTGTGTATATTTACTTAATATGTTTACCTTCGATGAAATTGCAGCCCTGATGAAGTCAACGGGGTTTTCCCCGGACGAAACACGTGTTGGCTGTGGGGTTTAAGTGGAACATCATGTTTGGCAAGCGCCGTAGAATAACGGATTGAACTGTTTGGGACAGTGATACTTGGCCATGGAACAGATTGGAATATTACGTATGACAACTTTCGCCAATACTAACTGAACTAAAATTGGACATTGTCATTAAAGCACAAGAAATTTGGAACCATACTGAAGTTTATTTAGCATTTCAATTTGTGTGTGTACATTTCACTATTCAAGAGATTTATGGGATGTTGTTCTACGATTTCGGATATTTACAGTGACTATGGTAGGTATTTTTGTACTATTTGTCTAACTTTGTGGATATAACGAGTGCCTCTTGTTGTTTATTATTATGAGCTGTATGGATTGCCACACAGTTGGGGATTAGGGGTGTGGTCCTCCAAGAGTGCACTGTGTGTTAATTGAGGTACAATTCGATATTTACTTCATAGCCTTGAGCGCCAAATCTCTCCCAATAGATCACACCCGCATCGAGTTATACTTCTCTAAGTGGGTTTATTACTCTTTTGTGAGTTTAGCAAATACTAAATCTATCATTTTGTTCCCTGAAAATGTTTTTTCCATCGAAGGGATCCCTAAAGAAATTGTGACAGATAACGGCACACATTTTGTTTCCAGCTAAATGAATCATTTCCTCACTCAGTATGACATAAAACACTTGCAAGTAGCTTTGTATATTCCTTCAGCAAATGGTTTGGTCGAGAGAGTAAATCGTTTTCTGAAGGAAGGCGTTCAATCTGCTCTCTCTTCGGGCACAGATGTGTCTAATTTCTTAAGGCACAAACTCAATGCCTATCACACCACCCCTCATTCTACAACTGGTGTTTCTCCCTTTGAGTTGTTGAGGGGAAGGAGATGTGCATCAAAAGTGATTCCTAAGTGGTTGGAATGCAAACGCAAAAGCTCTGACTTTGTCCTACTGTGTGTTCAGGAAAAAGGTAGGTCTAAACAGGCTCAACAAAAACAAAACTTCGATTCTCATAATCGTGTCACTGAGAAAAAGTTTGATGTGGGGCAATGGGTCCTCATCAAAAAACCCTACCTGATGCAGTCTCTTTCCAATTCTTTTTGGAATGTGTACTTTTGTTTACCGGTTAAGAGGCAGTTACACTTAACCTCTCACCTGGACTGGCGCTTGGCCGTGACTCTCCGCGATTTACACTTTTTCAATCCAAGAAACCATTTTCTTGGAAGCATTACTGAGGACTTCGCCTCTTCTGTTACCCCTTATCTCCACATAGTCCCTTTAATAATAATCACTAACATCTGAAGCTGCGGAATCTTCCTTCCTTATGCAACCACCTCGTCTTATTGACTACATTAACTCTAAAGATTTTCACCACGTTTTTGACCATAACACCCTGTTTTTCAAGCCTCCCTTTCTTTTAACCTAACTCTTCTCAAGATGACTGTCACATTTCTGGATTCGAGCTCCGAGTCCTTTCAGTCATTCTCCGGTCTCACTTTAGGATGGCTGCCACTTTTTTGGACCATACATTAGTGTCCTTTTTTAGTTTTTATGCTCCCTCCCTACCAGAAAACCTAATTCAAAGATGGCTGCCACTGTTCTGGACTTGAGTTCTGAGTCAGTTTCCAATTCCTTCGGCTTCACCTCTTACATTTAAAAACACTGCCCTTCTGAACAGACTTCATTCCAGGAAGCATGGAACAGAGGTAGGGGTACCTGACACCTATGTTCACACTACAAGTAAGTGTATCAATTTTCGTCTCTCCCCCATAGAGGGTTTGGAGCACCGTATATCTGCAATGTGAGATGTGTGTGGACGAGCATGCTTGACTTTGAGATTAGGTAACTTTCTTTGCCACCACTTTGCCCAGTCTGTCCTTTTCCTTGACAGCGTCTTAACATATACGCTAACTCGTTAGTTGTTTGTTCTACTTTCTCCCCGGGCGGGAGCTGTCAAACTTCGGGGTCAGCATAATTAACCAATGTGACTCAAGAATCACTACGAAGCACACCATTTTTCATGACTATGCACTTTTGGGTGGGAGTTGTCCATTTTGGGGACTGCTTAATTAATAATGGCCACGTTGCTGAGTGCTTTTTCGTGGCGATCAGACAAATACGCCAGCACTTAATTTGGGCATTAGTAAGTAGTTTTATTCTCAACCATACTTCAGTGATTGTATAACAATTTATAATCATGCGATGTTACTCTTATGAGAAATACCCCTTTCCATGACTTCTATGGGCGGGAGCTGGCAAATTTGAGGACTGCCTAAATTAAGCAAGTCTACCCTTTACACATTGTGAGCACAGAGGGGTTTAGGTGGGTCCTCATCCTGTGATTGCACCATGACAGAGTGTCTAACTTTGGGTAAACCTATGATTTGAGCTCTGGATTACTGTACATCTAGGGTAATTTGTAAGCTGTCCTCTAACAGTCCTTGGGTAGAGGTGTACTAATTAAGCAGTTTCTACATGCATTCACCCCATACAGAGAACTATTAATAATTAGGGAGCCTCTTAGTGTATGGTCGACCTATTATTTTGGGACGCAATTTTTCTATTGGTGAGGTGCGTACAATATTGATTACCTTTCTTGTTCCACTGTCCGTTTAGACTAATACATTTTTTGAACGATCAGCGCCTGATGCTATCCCCAAGGGGCATAATCCCCTGACTCCAGGAGGGTAAGAGTTCATCTATTAGGTATTGGGCATATGTTCTGTAACACATGGCTGTTCTCACCTTCCACGTTCCTTGAGCACCAGTAGTGTTTTTGGTGGTTTCCACTTAGATGTGAGACACTAATTGGCACAGGATGAAATGTAATCGTTGCTATCAGAATTAAGTTTTGGTAACAAGATCTTTATACCTTTTTTCAACAGGTCCCTGCTTATGTTGCAAAAACTATAATAAGGTTTATGGTATGTGTCTACTTGACAGTGAGTACTGTTACTCTCTTAGTGAGGGTTAAGATTTTTTGCAGGTCCTGATGATTCTCCAACAGATCTTTAGACTGTCAGACAGAGAAACATGTTGACCAGATGTTTAGTGTAGGTAGTGTAGCAAATACCCACACATGACCCCTCTTTTTGCTAGTACCTAGAATAGGGATACAGGACACAAGATGGACTAACTTTGAGGGAAACTGGATCATTACCTCAGCTTCCCCCACCATTTTCTTCTGTTTTTAATCTTGACAGGGGCTCCATTTAGTATTAAAGGTTTGTCCTTTGGATTCCCCTAGTCAATTTAAACATTCTTTTTGGTTCCAATCCCACATTCCTGCATCCATCTCCGGCAAATATATCAAAAAGATCTCCGGCAAGGAACCCCCTTGTAGGGCCCATCAGGCATTCCAGTGCTGGCCTGACGAGGAGCATGGCCCAGTGATGAAGCATGTTACCAGAGGGTGAGAGAGGGCCCGGTTCCTAGTACAGAGTGCTTGCAGAGACCTAGCGACTCCTTCCCAAATTGATAGGGAGGAGCCTTCTTTCTCTTGGACCTGTGCATTCCTATTCGTTTTTATATGATTAGGGAGAATGAATGATGCACAGGACCATATACATCTCCCAGATTATTTGCCCCCTGCCCCCCTTTTGTTTTTTATTGAGTTGTGGATAGGGAACCTGTAACATGTGGCAAAGTCACTTTTTCATGGCATGGTCAGTGTGATTCGTCAACTTAAATTATGGTATTATAGGTGTGAGTTAGATAGCTTAGCTGGTATGTAGCAATGTTTTTATTGAGGGAGATACATTGTGTCTCATTGTGACATTATGTTGGCACTTTACTGGTAGTACCTGGAGGTGTTGGTTAACAGGATGTAATGAGACATGTCTAATGTATGAAGAAAGTGTTATCTGGTGAATGTGATGATCATACCTCACTTTCTGTTGTTCAGCCTCACACCCTGTTTACCAGGCAGGTCGCTCCCCTCACCGCCACGCAGCCCCCTGTGTGACCGCTGACCGCTGCTGTATTCTTCTGCCTGCGTCGAGTGCCAGTGCCCTCCTTCTCTTCTGTTCCCACAAGTGAGTGCCTAGATTCGCTCCCAGTGTACCTGTGTCTGTTTGCTGCCTGGGTTGTACCTCCTTCTCTTCTGTTCCCACGAGTGAGTGCCTGTATTTCGCCCCCATTATACCTGTGTCGTTTGCTGCCTTGAATTGTTCCCCTCACCTTTTTTGCCCAGATTGTGGTCTTTTATTTTTCTGTTTCCCTGCGCACCGCGTCTCCCCCTCGCCGCCCGCTTCCCGTCGCGCGTCCCGTAGCTCCGCCCCCCTAGCACCCCATTGGCCACCCCGCTCCCACCTCCCAGCTGCTCCTCCCTCCCTCTCCCACTCATATGGAGGCCGCGCAGCAGTAGAGAGAGCGACCTCTGACCCTGTTTACCAGGCAGGTCGCTCCCCTCACTGCCACGCAGCCCCCTGTGTGACCGCTGACCGCTGCTGTATTCTCCTGCCTGCGTCGAGTGCCAGTGCCCTCCTTCTCTTCTGTTCCCACGAGTGAGTGCCTAGATTCGCCCCCAGTGTACCTGTGTCTGTTTGTTGCCTGGATTGTACCTCCTTCTCTTCTGTTCCCACGAGTGAGTGCCTGTATTTCGCCCCCATTATACCTGTGTCTTTTGCTGCCTTGAATTGTTCCCCTCACCTTTTTTGCCCAGATTGTGGTCCTTTATTTTTCTGTTTCCCTGCGCACCGCGTCTCCCCCTCGCCGCCTGTTTCCCGCCGCCGCGTCCCGTAGCTCCGCCCCCCTCGCACCCCATTGCCCGCCCCGCTCCCACCTCCCAGCTGCTCCTCCCTCCCTCTCCCACTCATATGGAGGCCGCGCAGCGGACGTGCGCAGCGGGCGCGCCGCTGGCGTGCTTAAGGCAAGCCCGTCTGCGCCCGTCCGCGCCTGGCCCGTGCCCAGCACCAGACCCCCTGGCCCCCGCAGACCTACAACGCCGCCACTCTCATCGCAATCAACACCGGCCGGATCCCCGGCTGCTGCAGAGCCACCCCTAGACGCACCCACGTCCCTTCACCTGCCAGTCCTGCAAGTTCTCCTGCATCCGGACCCGGACCACACCCGCCAAGCCAAGCACCAGCAGCAACCACCTGAAGTGCATCCTGCTCAACACCCGCTCCGTCCACAGACACGCAGTGGAACTCTGGAACCTGCTCGACACCACATCCCCAGACGTCGCCTTCCTCACGGAAACTTGGATGAACGCCTCCTCAGCGCCCGACATCGCCATCGCCATCCCGGACGGATACAAGATCACCCGGAGGGACCGCAGCAACCAGACAGGAGGAGGCATTGCCATCGTCCACAAGAACACCATCCGCATCACGACCAGCTCCGACGACACCCTCACAGCCGCCAAACATCTTCATTTCCAGATCCACACCGACCCCAAGACCACACTCAGAGGCACCCTCATCTACAGATCCCCGGAACCCCGCACACAATTCAGCGAAGACATCGCAGACTTCATCAGCCCACACGCCCTCCCCTCCGCTGACTACATCCTCCTAGGGGACCTCAACTTCCACCTGGAGAGCAACAGCGATATCAACACCACCACCCTGCTAGACAACCTCGCCAGCCTCGGACTCAAGAAACTGGTGAACACCCCCACCCACTACGCCGGACACACGCTTGACCCAGTCTTCTCCTCCAACAAGCACATCTCCTTCAGCCACTCCACAGGACTCCACTGGACAGACCACAGCTGCGTCCACTTCAGCTTCAGAAAAACCACATAACACCACCACCAGCAACAGGTTCCCCGTGGGAGCTGGAACAAGGTAACCATCGACCAGCTTTCCACAGCACTGGCACAGAACCCTCCCGCCAACTCAACGGACCCCAACCAAGCAGCCAACAACCTCACACAGTGGATCACCAACTGCGCCAACGACCTCGCACCCCTGAAAAACCATCCCAACAGGCCCAAAAGCAATACAGCACCCTGGTTCAATGACGACCTCAAGAACTCCAAAAAGAACTGCCGCACCCTCGAGAAAGCCTGGCGAAAAACCCGACAACAGACAACATGAACGCCCTCAAACACGCCTCCCGCAAACACCACCAGCTGATCCACACCACCAAGAGGACAGCATTCAAGGAACGACTAGACAACAACGCACACAACAGCAAGAAACTCTTCAGCATCGTCAAAGAGCTCTCCAACCCCAGTGCCGGAAACAACTACATCACTCCCTCACAAGAACTCTGCGACTCACTCGCCTCCTTCTTTCACCGCAAGATAGCCGACATACACAACAGCTTCGGCGCACAGACCACGCACCCAACCACCGAACAGACGCCCCCCACCACCACCCTCCGCGCCTGGACCCCAGTCAGCACCGAAGACACCACCCACACGATGAACACCATCCACTCCGGATCACCATCCGATCCATGCCCTCACCACGTCTTCAACAAGGCCGGCTCCTTCATCGCACCCCAACTCCGGGACATCATTAACTGCTCCTTCAACACCGCCACCTTCCCGGAGAGCTGGAAGCATGCCGAACTCAGCGCCCTCCTGAAGAAACCATCAGCAGACCCCACCGAGCTCAAGAACTTCCGCCCCATCTCGCTCCTCCCATTTCCTGCCAAAGTCATCGAGAAGACCGTCAACAGACAGCTCGCTGCCTTCCTCGAGACGAACGGATCCCTCGACCACTCGCAATCCGGCTTCCGAGCCAACCACAGCACCGAGACCGCCCTCATCGCAGCCACTGACGACATCCGAGTCCTGCTCGACAACGGGGAAACAGCGGCCCTCATCCTCCTAGACCTCTCCGCAGCGTTCGACACAGTCTGCCACCACACCCTAGTACAGCGCCTCAGCAACATCGGAATCCAAGAGAAGGCCCTAGATTGGATCATTTCATTCCTCGCCGGAAGAACCCAGAGAGTTCGCCTCCCCCCGTTCAGATCCGAGGCCACCGGAGTCATCTGCGGCGTACCACAAGGATCATCACTCAGCCCCACCCTCTTCAACATCTACATGAGCCCCCTCGCAGCCAACGCACGCCAACACAACCTCAACATCATCTCCTACGCCGATGACACCCAGCTGATCCTCTCCCTCACCAACGACCCAGCCACCGCCAGAACAAACCTCCACGAAGGGATGAAAGACGTAGCCGAGTGGATGATGAACAGCCGCCTGAAACTGAACTCAGACAAGACGGAAGTCCTCATCCTTGGACCATCTCCCTCTGCTTGGGACGACTCCTGGTGGCCCCCCGTACTGGGCAGCGCACCCAAACCAACAGACCACGCACGCAATCTGGGCTTCATCCTGGACTCCTCCCTTTCGATGACCAGACAAGTCAACGGCGTCTCATCATCATGCTTCAACATCCTACGGATGCTCCGAAAGATCTTCCGATGGATCCCCACCGAAACCAGGAAAACGGTCACCCAGGCACTGGTCACCAGCCGTTTGGACTATGGTAACACCCTCTACACCGGAACCACAGTCAAACTACAGAAAAGACTCCAACGCATCCAGAACTCCTCTGCACGACTCATCCTGGACATCCCCCGTCACAGCCACATCTCCGGACACCTGAAAGACCTGCACTGGCTCCCCGTCAGCAAGAGAATCACGTTCCGACTCCTCACCCACGCACACAAAGCCCTCCACGACCTGGGCCCCAGGTACCTCAACAACCGCCTAACCTTCTACACTCCCACCCGCCAGCTACGTTCTTCCAGCCACGTCCTCGCCGCTGTTCCATGCATTCGAAGAGCCACCATGGGAGGAAGATCCTTCTTCTACCTGGCAGCCAAGACATGGAACTCCCTCCCCATCCACCTCTGTCTTACCCAAGATCACCTCTCCTTCAGGAAGCATCTCAAGACCTGGCTATTCGAGCAGTAGCGGTCCCCCCTTTCCCTAGCGCCTTGAGACCCTCCGGGTGAGTAGCGCACTTTACAAATAAATTGATTGATTGATTGATTGACCGGCATGTGATGGAGATGGGGCACAGGCAAGTGGAGAAGCTTCTTGGCAGGGGACCTTCAGTGATGACACCACAGACACAGAGGGGCCCAGTGGCCCGGAGGATGAGGGGAGTGCCACGGGGAGACTGGATCTGAAACATCTTCATCAGAATCCTCTTCCAGTGGCCACCCCCTAGTGGTGTTGTTTAGCCATTTTAGCTATAGCTCCATGCATGTTATTTTAACACACTAGGCCAAGACACTGTGCACCTTAACCTAGATATATTTTATTCAGCTTCATTTTATTATTGTTACAATAGCCACTTTTACGGTCTTGTTTTATTTTCTGTTTATCTAACTGTTTTTGCCTAGGCCAGCACTCCGTTCTCAAACAAAACATTCTTGATCACTCTGTGCTTCTTCCAAGGCTACAGCACGGTACATTGCCGGTGAACAAGGTAGAAGTTTAGTCTCCAACATTCGTAGAAAACACACATCCTTACGTAGGGACATTTTCCCGGAACATCAGCAGTGTTGTTATAAAAACACTTCCTTGTCCCTTACACATTAGAGGGAGATTCCAGCCAGAGAACCACAACTGTATGCTGATTGCCGAATGCTTTGCTACAGATGCTAATACAGACGGCAGGCCTTTGCTCAGGTATGGGGGATGATGTCTTTCCAGGGGAACCTGAAGGGCAGAATCAGAGCTTAACATGCTGTGCTTTATCATAGTCTAGGTAGGAGTTAGTCCATTGACAATAATGACAATATGATAGCGTTATTTCTATGCTTCACTCTCCTCCTCACAATTTTAATACTGTTATGCTGTGTCGTCCTGGTTATTGCAGCGCACGATTTGCTATCTAAGATGTAGTTGTTTTATTAAAATCATTATTGAAACAAATACTGCCTCTGTTTGTCATTTATATGTGAGACGAAATGTAACTGAGAGAAACGATTGAGACCTGAGTGACCACAGCTGTCCTGAGAAACCAAGTATGTCATGCGCTCGGCTGCCCAGTCATCTCTATCCTTGGGTAGGGATGAGGCACTGCTAGTTAGCTGGAGCAAAACCTGGATTGGAGCTACAGGTGTCACCCGCAGTGGATCAGACTTAGTCTCCCACACTGCGGACGATTCTGCCGCTCAAAATCTAGTAGTCTAATTAGAATAACGAGAGCCTATGCGACCTGGCACCGCAAGCGTTTGGTCAGGCTCTAATTTTTGGGTCCTCCGGAGTATCTCTGTCTCATTGTATACAATGATCCCTCAATACTGTATACGGAGACGTGCGTGGTACTGAAGCTACGTAGGCTATCCTATTATGGGCTTGAGGTTGTTCAAGCTTGAACTTTAAAAGGAAAACCCTATTTGGTGTGCCTTCTCTGAACATTTCTTCAATCTAGCATGGTGAATCCACAGCGGATAGCAATAGCAGTCAACATGAGACAACCTCTGACTGCACACTTACAAGCAAACGGCCTAACGGCCCAGGGGGGTCCAGTCCCATATGTGGTGGACGCCCATCCAGCTTATAGAACAGAGCTCTTTTATTCTTGGGTCACATTTCCAGCAGTTGATGGGAACACAAATACATTTGATCACTACACACATGCAAATGAGCCTGGACAATAAAGGGCATATGCATATTTAGAAATAGCATTATCTTATCAAGAACATAATAATTGACTTGATGGCGCCCTACCCCACAAAATATTACCAGTAAAGTTAGGTCCTCTAGGTAACGATGGTCCTACCTGGCCTTTATTGGCCACCTATACACCACATTCTGCAGTAGCAACTTTAGCAGTCGCTGAGGTTTGTCACCTATATACTGAATTAACAGCGATATATAGATGATTAGTACAGTTTGTGATGCAAACATTAAATACAAACCCAGCACCTGCTGCTCCAGCACAACCACATGCAGTCACGCCGGGTATAAACCCTGCGACCGTACATTCACTCATGGGTAAACTACCCGCCAAACGAGAGGAAACGCCGTTTTGGTTAGCACAAAAAATAAATGCACTGGAGGCAGTATTTCCCCATGCGGGACCTCAGGATAAACATAGAATCCTATCGATGTGCTTGCCATTTGGGATGGTCCCTACAGTAGATAACTGTAATACTTGGGGCACGGTATTTGCCGCGCTCTATACAACCTCACATGGTACACCGACACTTGCCAATTTCCCGGAACTGCTGAAACAAATTCAAGATGAATACAGAGCTGCCCAAGCCCTGGACTTGAAGATGCAACTAATGGGCAATTTTGCCACAGTATCCTCAATTATTTTAAGTAATCTTAAAGGGGAAGCGGTCGCACTAGCAGTGCAATTGCGGCTCAGTGATGTTCCTCCACAGGATCAGGAACGCAAGCAACCTAAGATTATTGCAGAGACCTATTCTAGTATTGGTCGAGACAGTTTAGGGGCCAGACCAACTTAACCACAATTTCAGGGCAAATCTAACAAAGATTTTTCCAAGCAAGCTCCTGAGGGTAATAAGAAAGGCTGGGATAAAAACCAACAAACTTCTAAAAAAGAGAGGGGAGAATCTCCACGTATGGAGACCCCACAGAATAGGTATAATCTCAGAAATAGAGATAATATAAAAACACCTGATAGATATTAATATACTGATACAGGCCAATCTCATTCCTTTCAGGACTCATCGGAAAAACGAAATGAGAGATGGGCGATCAGAGCGAAGATCAGAGTATGTGAAAACGAGACAGGAATCACAACGCTCATCGGAGGTTTCAGTTAAAAAGGAAGAGAAACCTGCCCAACAAAAACCCCAATCGCAGTCTGACATGCCACACAGGAAGAGGGTCCTATTGAAGAACAGGAAGTGGGCACTAGCACTGCTAGACAGCGCAGCAAAGGTCATAATAGTTCGCTGGAATCTTCTAGAGCATCTGGAGGTGAAAGCAACTGATGACTTTATACAAGTAGAAACTGCGGACATGCATGTCTCCACGCCTGATAGGGTGTATAAAGTAAGGCTACAATTAGAAGGAGACATTGAGCGCATAATAGATGCAATCTCTTTCTCGCCCCTTGTTCCAGAGGAACTCGCTGAATCCTATGTCATTGATTGGGCTTTGGCACCGGCACCTGCGTTATACCGCAATCATGTAGGATGGGATAAAGAATCCCCCTACCATGTAATTCCTATTAAAAATCAACCCCAACCACAACCTCAGTATCCAATAAAACATGATGCAAAAGCACCTGTGAGGGAAATACTCACACAATTAGAGTACCGGGGTGTAATCGAACCCTGTGTCTCCCCAATGAATAATCCAATGTTACCAGTAGCTAAACCGGACCATTCATACAGAATAGTCTTAGACTACAGACACTTAAACAGTCATACACGCACATATGCTATACAAAACTCACATAGCACACCACTGATGAACAATATAGTGCGTAAAGAATACAAAACAACACTGGACATCTCCAATGGTTTCTTCTGCCAGAATATAGCGCCTGAGAGTAGAGACTTAACAAGTTTCAGTGCACTAGGCTCTCAGAAAAAAATTAAGTTGTTTATCTCAGGGGAATAAGAACAGCCCAGGACTGTTCACAGCTCATGTTACTGCAATTTTGCACATGATTGACCCTGAAGCATTGTCCTATGTAGATGATATTTATCTTATGGATGATGAATTGCTGCAACATTTAAAACGGGTAGCCAGCATTGTTGTAGGATTTGCTGAATTTGGTTACAAATTCAACTTAAAAAAAACAAAAATTGCCTTCCTCAGTGTCCTGTTCCTGGGATTTGAGCTGTCAAGTAAAGGAAAGAGCCTAGCGCCACAATTCTTAGAAAAATGTGCACAACTACAACCCCCAAATATGATTTAAAAAACTCCAGTCTCTATTGGGAGTTCTAAATTTTGGCAGAACTTACATTCCAGATTATGCCACACGCATAAAATTTGATACGTCCTGATTTTTCAAGTAAATTCTGGACAATTGAGCATACACACTGTGGCAGGTCGAACAGTATGAAGACCACTGAAGCGTTGTTTTGTTAGTGGTAAGTGGTTTATTTTTAATGATACGGGAAGTAAGGTATTTTAACAAAACAACAAGGGCGATTGTCTTTCTCATTCGTTCTGTTCTTCTTTCGTATCTTTTCCCAGATTGGTGATTTTATGTTCGTACTTCTTGTTTTACAGGTGACCCATCTGCCTTGCTCGCTCGTCGGAATCCAGGGTGATACCGGAAACAGAAGGGAAAAACGCTAAGGTAAGTATTGTTTTATAATTGGGGTTCTCCCCTCTCTCTTATCTCTGGACTGGGGAAAGCGGTAAACACAAAGGGAGGGGGTTGGTGCCGGTGAGGAGTTTTAGGGAATGGTGTGACCACATCTATTCTTAGTGAAGAAATAAGTGTCACTGGTGTGATAATTGTAGTGCCCTTCTTTCTACCTCCCTTTCCAACCCTCCTCTATGACCCCTCCCCAGTCCCCTTTTCTCTTATTTCCCTTCTTTTTGTCCAAAAGGACCGTACCTTGTTTAGCCACGACCTTCCAGGGTCGTGGCTGGCTTTGTAGTGGTCCTCCTGCTGGTCCCCTTTCTCCAGGCTCTGGTACTCTTCTTCTCTCTCTCCCTCCTCCTGCTCCTCGTCTGCTTCTCTCCTCCTGTTCCTCCGTTCCTCCTCGCTCTCCTCTTGTCTCCCGGTCCCCGTCTCCGTGTTCGTTTCTCCTTTTTCTCTTCGCAGCGCGTCTGCCTCTTTTTGCCCTCCAGCCCGGGAAACTGACCTCGTTTCCCGGGAAACGCCATCCCGCCTGCCTTGCACGCGCCGCGTCTCCCCGGCAACGGGAAGACGCAGAAATGACGTATCGGCCTCGTCCGATACGTCATCCGAGTTGCTCGTAGCCGGGATCGCCCGGCTACACACCTCTCCCCATGAAAGGTCCTGCTCGAGGACCGTAGCAGAGTCTGGGAATCGAGATAAATAGTCAGCTGGGGCCTGTTGGTGGCCTGGTATGTGACGGACCTGAAATGAAAATGGTTGCAGTTCAAGGAACCATCTTAAAATCCGTGAATTGGTATCCTTATGGGCAGACAACCAAGTGAGGGGAGCATGATCCGTAAAAAGTATAAAGGGTCGGCCTAGAAGGTAATATTGTAATGTATCCACGGCCCATTTAATGGCCAGACATTCTTTTTCAATGGTCGGATAGTGTTGTTCCCGGGGAAACAGTTTCCTACTGACGTATACTACCGGATGATCCCTACCTTCCCCGTCGGGTTGGGCCAGTACTCCCCCTAAACCCACATCTGAGGCATCAGTATAGAGATGAAAAGGTTTCGAAAAATCCGGGCACCGGAGTATTGGGTCTTTGGTCAGGTAGGACTTTAGTTGTTCAAAGCTGTTTTTCTGTTGATCCGAAAAGGGTGCTAGCCTATTAGGATGGGATTTAGACAGAAGGTCCGTGAGAGGGGCTGCCAGGGTAGAATAGTCAGGTATGAACCTTCTATAGTAGCCTACCAACCCTAGGAATGAGCGAAACTCTTTCTTTGTTGTCGGTTTAGGTGCATTTAGAATGGCCTCTACTTTTTTTGTTTGAGGTTTTAGGCTCCCTTGACTAATTTTGTAGCCCAAGTATGATATGTCGGGTGTTCCTATGACGCACTTTTTAGGATTGGCAGTTAATCCAGCGGTGATAAGAGTGTGGAAAACCTGGTGTAAATGTTTTAGATGATCGTTCCAGGTTTCACTAAAAATCACTACATCGTCTAGGTAGGCTGCTGCAAAAGACTGAAAGGGGTTGAAGAGTTTATCCATTAACCGTTGGAATGTAGCTGGTGCTCCATGGAGACCAAATGGTAGCACAGTGAACTGATAAAGACCGGACTGAGTGGCAAAAGCGGTTTTCTCTTTATCCTCTGTGGCTAAGGGAATCTGCCAATACCCTTTTGTCAAATCTAAGGTAGACATATATTTGGTTTTTCCTAGTTTCTCTAATACGTCATCAACTCTGGGTATAGGATATGTGTCAAACATGGAGTTTTCGTTAAGCTTCCTGAAATCAATACAGAATCTAATAGTACCATCGGGTTTTGGCACCAGAACAACCGGGGAGCACCAGGGACTATTTGATGGTTCAATCACTCCTTGTTCTAACATCTTCTGTATTTCAGCCTCCATAATCTGTTTCCTCGCCTCAGGAATACGATACAGCCGTAACCTCACAATTTTCCCTGGTGTAGTTCTTATTTTATGGGTTATCAAGGTGGTTTTACCCGGCAATACTGAAAAAAAATCCCGGAAGTGTTCTAGTAAGCTGTATACCTGTTCCTTCTCTGATCTTGTTAATGTTTCATTTACTGCGGGTAGACCTTCCCCATTTCTGTGTTCGGTTGGACAGAACTCAATACTTAACTTGTTACTCGGATATAGGAATCCTGCCAACATTCCGGAAGTGTTCGAGTTGTCTGGTTCTTCCCATTTTTTAAGGAGATTTATATGATAAATCTGTGATTTCTGGGGAGTGTTCGATAGTTCAACCAGGTAGGTAACAGGCGAAACTGCTCTTATTATCTTATAGGGGCCCTGCCATTTGGCGATTAGTTTTTGTTCTGATGTTGGACGCATTATTAAAACCTGATCTCCTGGTTGTAAAACCCTTAACTTACTCCCTCGGTCATAATATTGTTTTTGAGTGTTTTGAGCTTGTTCCATATTCACTTTGACCGTGTCCCATAGACCTTGTAGCTGAGACCTTAAATTGTGGGCATATTCTAGAAGGGGCCTTCCTCCTTCTTCTGCCTCTTCCTCCCATGTTTCAAAGGCCATGTCAAGAAGAGATCTCGGCTGTCTTCCGAACACAAGCTCAAATGGGCTGTGGCCTGTAGAGGACTGTTCATGTGTTCGAATAGCGTATAATACTAAGGGTAATTTTTGATCCCAGTCTCTCCCTGACTCATCCATTAATTTTTTCAGTAAGGTTTTTATTGTTCGGTTATATCGTTCCACTAGTCCATCCGTCTGGGGATGATATACCGACGTACGGATTTGGGAAATACCTAAGGTCTTACATACTTGCTTCATGAGAGTAGACATAAAAGGAGTCCCCTGGTCGGTGAGTATTTCATGCGGGAACCCAACTCGAGAAAAAATGTTTATCATTGCTTGGGCCACTGTTTTGGTTGTCATACTTTTTAATGGAACGGCCTCAGGGTATCGTGTGGCATAGTCAACCATGACTAGGATATACGTGTGACCCTTTGTGGATGGTACTACAGGCCCAATCAGGTCCATTCCTATCCTACTGAATGGGATGTCTATGATGGGTAGGGGCATCAGTGGTGCTTTCTTAGGTCTACCGGGTTCAGTGAGTTGGCACCTGGGACATTGGGAACAATATTTACGTATGTGGGCAAAAACTCCCGGCCAATAGAACCGTCTAAGGAGATATTCTTCTGTTTTTTCCCTCCCATAATGACCCCCACCGGGTTGACAATGAGCCATCGTTAGGACCTGATTTCTATAATGATCGGGTACCACTAATTGTTGTTTATGTTCCCCGGTACCAGTAGTGGTTATCCGGTATAAGAGGTTTTTCTTAATGAGGAAGTAGGGACCCACCTCTTCGGTTTCTTCTTCTCTGGCCGACTTCCAGGCGTGGGCGAGAGAAGGATCTTCTCTTTGTTGATGGGGAAAACTGACAGGGACTTCATGGGTTTCTGCAATAAGGCCTGTGCTCTGTCCTGGTATCTCTTTTCCCAGGTAATTCAATTTTTCTATTCGTTTCTCTCTGCGTGATAACTTCCTACGGATTGTGGGGCTTTCTATAATGCTATCAGAAAAAGGAGCGTCTCTCCACCAATCCTGTGTCAGTTTGGGTTGTCGAACATAATCCAGTATTTCTTGGAAATGTTCATAATCAGTTCCAATGATACACTCCTCAATCAGATCTGTCATTATACCCATCGGTAGGACATCCCGGTGTGTTCCCCATTCCACTGTGATGTCATATAAAGGGTATTGCTCTTTATCTCCGTGAATGCATTTATATTCACCCATTGCTCTGTTCCTTTATCTACTATGGTTACTATGTCTTTTCTCACCACCGACTGGCTACATCCTGAATCAATAAGGGCCCATACTGTTTTCCCGTTGACTTTCAGAGTCTGTTTAAACTTCTGGTTACCTCTTCCGGTACACAGTACCCGTCGCCTAGTAACTCCGATCTCCATTGGCTCACTACTATCCTGTTTTCTGGGGCACATTCGGGCAATGTGGCCCCATTCCCCACAGCTGTAACATTGGGGTCCGGCTATCGGTGGATGGTCAGTCAGTCTGTGAGGAACTGGTTCCTCAGAAAGGTTTCTTGGCGTGATTTTAGGATTGGAAGGCCCTGGCTTTAGGCTGGGTCGGGGTGATATATTTCTTACATCGGTTGAGCGATGATAAGCACATGCTAGGTCAATTGCCATGTCAGTAGTCACCTTTGGATGTTGACGGATCCAGTGCTTTGTGGTGGTAGGCAGGGACTCTAGATATTGTTCAAGGACAATTGTTTGGATCACTTCCTCCCTACTATTTCCGGAAGAGCCCAACCATTTCAATGCCAAATCCTTTACCCGATAATAAAAGGTTCGGGGATCTTCATTCGGTCCCCATTTGATTTTTCTAAATGTACCCCTATAGTATTCCGTGTCATGTCCCACACGTTCTAAGATACTAGTCTTTATCTCTTGGTATGGCGTGGTTCCACCCGGGTTTGCTGCTTGATATGCTGCTTGTAATATCCCTGTAAGTAAGGGGGCGACATACTGACCCCATCTATCCTCAGGCCATTGGGCGGATGACGCCACTCTCTCAAAATTAGCAAAAAAAGGCTTCGGGGTCTTCTCCATCTTGATATTTCTGTAACACGGAACTGGGAACATTGGGGTGAACCTTACTACTAGCAATAGTCTCAGTCAATTTTTTCATGGCCGTCTCATGGACCAGTTGATTATTCGCAAGGATGGTCGCCTGACTTTTCAAAGCCGACTGTAAGGCTTCCCTGTCCTCTTTAGCTTCCCGCTGGTGTGCCTCCCACACCAGCTGTAGATGGCGTTGGCCTCCGGCCAATTGCTTTATCATATCCTCCAACGAGGGTTTGTCACTCATTGTTATACTGTTCGATTACTGCGAGGAGGCCTCACGGGTCAAGATCCCACTTCTGACACCACTGTGGCAGGTCGAACAGTATGAAGACCACTGAAGCGTTGTTTTGTTAGTGGTAAGTGGTTTATTTTTAATTATACGGGAAGTAAGGTATTTTAACAAAACAACAAGGGCGATTGTCTTTCTCATTCGTTCTGTTCTTCTTTCGTATCTTTTCCCAGATTGGTGATTTTATGTTCGTACTTCTTGTTTTACAGGTGACCCATCTGCCTTGCTCGCTCGTCGGAATCCAGGGTGATACCGGAAACAGAAGGGAAAAACGCTAAGGTAAGTATTGTTTTATAATTGGGGTTCTCCCCTCTCTCTTATCTCTGGACTGGGGAAAGCGGTAAACACAAAGGGAGGGGGTTGGTGCCGGTGAGGAGTTTTAGGGAATGGTGTGACCACATCTATTCTTAGTGAAGAAATAAGTGTCACTGGTGTGATAATTGTAGTGCCCTTCTTTCTACCTCCCTTTCCAACCCTCCTCTATGACCCCTCCTCAGTGCCCTTTTCTCTTATTTCCCTTCTTTTTGTCCAAAAGGACCGTACCTTGTTTAGCCACGACCCTCCAGGGTCGTGGCTGGCTTTGTAGTGGTCCTCCTGCTGGTCCCCTTTCTCCAGGCTCTGGTACTCTTCTTCTTCTCTCTCCCTCCTCCTGCTCCTCGTCTGCTTCTCTCCTCCTGTTCCTCCGTTCCTCCTCACTCTCCTCTTGTCTCCCGGTCCCCGTCTCCGTGTTCGTTTCTCCTTTTTCTCTTCACAGCGCGTCTGCCTCTTTTTGCCCTCCAGCCCGGGAAACTGACCTCGTTTCCCGGGAAACGCCGTCCCGCCTGCCTCGCTCGCGCCGCGTCTCCCCGGCAACGGGAAGACGCGGAAATGACGTATCGGCCTCGACCGATACGTCATCCGAGTTGCTCGTAGCCGGGATCGCCCGGCTACACACACATTCTCAGAGAACCGCAGACAGACATGCTTGCAGCACAACATTTACACACAAGGGACAACAAAACACATTTGGTCATCAGAGTAATTGCTGGTGCCATGAGTTTAATTTATATAATGTTTAATGAAGGTGAGACAGTCCCGATTGCATGCAAATCACACTTGTAATCAGCAGCAGAACAATGCTTTGCTCCCACTGAGAAAATACTCACTACTGTACAGATGGCGGTCATTAAAGAAAGACCTCTGGCCCAGGGTAAACGCATAATTGTTGTTTCCCCAATCCCAGCCCTAGAGGCTGTTACAAAAGCCAGCGTTCCAAGCACAAAAGCATTACATCCACGCTGGATACAATGGGCCATGTCTTTGACAGCCACTGATGTAGACTACATTTTTGACCCAAAATTACAAACTCAAGAATTTTTGCAGAATGAACTAGAATACCCAGTTCCTGCAAACACACTGCCTATCGAACAATATCATAGAGTCATGTACACTGATGGCTCTGCACAACCTGCAACTGGCACAAAGCACCAATATTCTGCTGCTTGTGCAGTCGTAAGCAGCTATATGGAGGACAATAAATTCTGTCCCCTACACACATTTACGCAAACCCTAGGGGATTGCACAGCACAATTGGTAGAGCTAAAAGCGCTGTTGATGGCACTGGAACATACAGATCCTGCACAGCCAGCGCTAATTTTTTGTGATTCGTATTATTATGTCCGGTCCTTCAATGAATACCTGCATTACTGGCGCCGGAATGGGTTTAGAGATTCTAAAGGCAACACCATCAAACACAGACTTCAGTGGGGGGAAGTAGCAGATCTGAAAGAGACGCTACCAAATGTCTATGTTGTACATACACTTGGACACCAGCGCATTGGAATACACGTCGCTGGGAATACATTGGCTGATGAAGCTGCAAAGACAGCAGTAGCACAGCTGCTGTAGCTGCAGTAACACGTTTAAGTACGAAACCAGATGCAGACATATGGGCTGCCGTGGAAGCTACGGCTGATGGTATGCCCTATCCTAAAACATTTCCGGCTAAATATTCCTACTGAATCGAAGACCTCCTGAGTGCTGAGGAATAGGAAAGCAGGTGTAGGCGTGAGAGATATTCCCAACAAAGACATAAGACCAGAGTTGAATAAAGCAGCCCATGAAGGGATGGCATCTGCCCATGCTGGTGTGGCGGCTACCATTTTAATCTTACAAGCCCACTATTGGTGGCCAGGCCTCTACACAGAGACCAAGCAGTATGTTCTTTGCTGTGACATCTGCCAGCAAATCAAAGTTTCCACTACCAAACACCCACCGCAGACACCCCCCTTGATTTCAAATAAACCATTACAGTGTGTGTACTTGGACCATTGGGGTCCCCTAACACCAGATAGTGCATACAAATATATATTAGACGCTGTGGGTTCTTGTTACAGATTTCTATGGGTGTGGCCACAACGCTCGGCTGAAGCTCGGACTGTTATTAAAGTTTTGCGAGTCTTTATTGGTACATATGCGGTTGTGGCTTTCCACTTGGACCAGGGCCCTACTTTCGCCTCAAGGGCATTCAGGGACGCAAAGGCTTCATTGGGGGTCCAACTCCAGTACTCGTCTCCATTTCATCCCGAGGGAAATAGTGTAATGGAGTTATTAAACCGTGATTTAAAGCAATCCTTAACAGCCAGAGTCTTAGGCGCGGGGCATAGTTGGCTTAATCACCTGTATGGAGTTCAGAGAGCACTTAACAATCTGCCTAGAAGGTCCCGGGGGGGTCGTACTTCATATGAGTGCCTGTTCGGAACTCAAATGTATGTCCCTTATCTTGGTGGTCCTGGCGTGGAGGCAGCAGAAACACCTTTTGACATAAATGAACGTGTCACTGTCTTACAGGAATTGCAACAGTTCTGTGATGACAATTCTTCTATCAGTGCTGCCTCCACAGGAATCAAGGATGTACCTGTAACGCCTACCGGCTGGATTCCTAGAATCAGGGATCTAGTACATGAAAAGGTTGCTGTGAAAAAGGAATCTGGTCCTTCCTATCGAGCACCAGTCCCAGTCTTGGAGATACACGGTACCAGGACTGTAATTCTACCACTGTTGGCAGGTGCCAAAGAAAATAGGTTTATCTCCATAGACAATGTCAAACTACACCATGTGGCCAATCCTGCACGGCAGACCAAGAGGAACACCTGGTAGCTCTCAAATCCCTCTCACAACTGGTCAAAAGTTCCTCTACAAGTTGTAAGCAGCAACACCGACACCTCTCCGAACTTGGGGAGGGTGGAAAATCATATTGCATTGGTTCCACTAACATCACATAATACAGAAATGGTTGATCGCTTCGATACAGCTCCAACACAAATGGATGGTGCGATTTATTCTGTGCCACTGCGAGAAACACCAACTCCACCAATTAACACAACTCCAGCTTTTGCACGAACTGCTTCTGTATATTTTGCCGACATCAATGTTAATGTCTCAGACTCATTCGCCTCTTCGACACCTGAACTGTCAAACACACGTAAGCTAATGAACTGGCTTAAAACAACATATTTTGTTTTTACATGGAACTATCTATGGCTTTCCTTCACTGTACTAGCTTTCCTACTTTGGATTGGTTTTGTTATCCCTTTCTTTGTATTAATACATGGTCATTTTCTTCCTTCAATTTAAAGTAACAACAACAACTAATGGCTAAGAAAGAAGCGACTTCTGTCATGATAAACATCGAGAAGTTAGAAAAGTTGCCCTTTACTGGGCTGAAATACCCTCTGCTGAGTGGCTAATACACGGGGTCATTAATCTGCCTATTTCTATACTTCAATTCACCTCTTGTTTAAAACACATTCCAGTCGGCAGATATGAAAGGCTGGGAGATAGTTACATCCATGATGTGTGGGAGCTTCCCTTCTCATACAAATGTCTCAATGGCATGAAAGAAGTCTTTCTTAGTGGTAGTGAATGTGAGACTTCATTCAGCCATTCAATGGTTTGTAAACAGCTGTCCTTGCATGGGGCGTGTAACGCATCTGCAGTGAACTTGGCTTGTTATCTGAAGGGAGTTCCAGTCCCCTTGATTAGACCTGCGTTCCAGGTGTTTTCAAACTGCAGCTATGTTCTCCTCAATGGTGAAGACTGTTGTGGGATGCGGGCCGGAATAGTTTATGTCGTTTCAGTCTCGAAGGTCGTTACATGCTGCGGGAGCGTACTTTTTCCCCCCACCAACATAAAAGAGGTAGCTGGCTTTTGGCCTCACATTGCTACTTCAAATGTGAATTTTGACAAGTTGAGCAGACTCAAGGATTTATTGTATCAAAAGCATGTGGCTCTTACATCTGCACGCGAGGCCTACACAGTTCAGGTAACAAGGTAATCAGCAGAAATACAGTCCCTTTTAAGCACAAACTTTCCAAGACACTTTGGTGAACTTGTGGGACGAATATTTAATGTGTCCAGTACAACTGGAATCGCACATTTCTTTAAAGCTGTTGGTTCTGGTTTCATTCACACCTTCTCCCCCATATTCGGTTTATTACCATCAGCCATCCACTCAATCTTTTCTAGTATTTTAAGGGGGATTTCCAGTAACCTTGGCATCAGCTGGCCTTCTGCTGTTGCTATTTTTTTATGCGCAATGGCTGTCCCGCTGCAACAAGGAGGAATGAAAGCGCTCCCATCAGCGCAGCTGTATCGTGAACGCATGATGCAGTATTTTGGAGCAAAACTCCTGGAGCAATTGGAGTGTGGCTGGTCTCTGTCATTCAGTCCGGTTTTACATTGTGTGCAGCCCGTGTTTCAGTGCCTCTGATGCTCTTTCGAATACGCACTGGAAGTCCATCTTTCTACGCAGAGCTTGCTTTCATTGGATGCTGATCTGTTAATGTTCTTGCTGAGGGTTCATTACCAGACATTCGCGTTGAGGTTGCGTTTGCTATGGGAAGCTTCTTATGAGTTGCCCTTCCTGGAGGATGTGGCTTGTGGTTGATGCCGCCTTGGCTGAGGCTATGGAACATGACTGCTCCTTGATCCTTCTTGGCGATAACTTTCCAACTTTAACATCGGCCGAAGTGGAAGATTTCTTGTCCTCAGTGGTCCCAGAATCGATTGGAACTTTTAAAAAATAACTTCGCCTTTAGAAATTCGGTTTTATGCCACATGTTAATGTTTTAAATTGTCCTTCTACATGCTCACGTGTGCCTTCGACTTGCCATAATTGACATTGCTTTTACATATATATCTTAGGTTGAGCTTTTAGTATCAATTTTATATGTCCTTAGGCTTTGAACCACCTTCAACCGAGGAGGGTGTTGTGTAGCCATTTTAGCCATAGCTCCATGCATGTTATTTTAACACTAGGCCAAGCCCCTGTGAACCTTAGCATAGATATATTTCATTCGGCTTCATTTTATTATTGTTACAGTAGCCACTTTTACGGTATTGTTTTATTTTCCTTTTATCTAACTGTTTTTGCCCAGGCCAGCACTCTGTTCTCAAACAAGACATTCTTGATCACTATGTGCTTCTTCTAAGGCTACAGCACAGTACATTGTCGGTGAACGTGGTAGAAGTTTAGTCTCCAACAGTCATAGAAAACACACATCCTTACGTAGGGACATTTTCCAAGAACATCAGCTGGGTTGTTATAAAAACACTTCTTTGTCCCTTATACATTAGAGGGAGATTTCAGCCAAAGAACCACAACTGTATGCTGATTGCCAAATGCTTCTCTACAGATGCAGATGCTATCCTTTGCTCAGGTATGGGGGATTATGTCTTCCCAGGGGAACCTGAAGGGCAGAATTAGAGTTTAACAAGCTGTGGTCTATCATAGCCTAGGTAGGAGTTAGTCCATTAACAATAGTGACAATATGATAGCGTTATTTCAATGCTTCAATCTCCTCGTCACAATTTTAATACTGTTATGCTGTGTCGTCCTGGTTATTGCATCTCCCGCTTTACTATCTAAGATGCAGTTGTTTTATTAAAATCATTATTGAAACATATACTGCCTCTGTTTGACATTGATATATGAGACTAAATGTAACTGAGAGAAACAGATGAGACCTGACTGGCCACGGCTTCCCTGAGAAACCAAGTATGTAATGCGCTCGGATGCCCAGTCATGTCTATCCTTGGGTAGGGATGAGGCACTGCTAGTTAGCCGGAGCAAAATCCGGATTGGAGCGACAGGTGTTCCCTGCAGTGGATCAGACTTAGAGGGTCATTCTGACCCTGGCGGCCGGTGGCCGCCAGGGCCACCGACCACGGGAGCACCGCCAACAGGCTGGCGGTGCTCCAACGAGCATTCTGACCGCGGCGGTTCAGCCGCGGTCAGAAGCGGAAAGTCAGCGGTCTCCCGCCGACTTTCCGCTGCTCGTGTGAATCCTCCATGGCTGCGGAGCGCGCTCCGCAGCCATGAGGATTCTGACCCCCCCTACCGCCATCCTGTTCATGTCGGGAAAGCCGCCATGAACAGGATGGCAGAAGGGGGGGTCGCGGGGCCCCCGTAAGAGGGCCCCGCAAAGTATTTCAGTGTCTGCCTTGCAGACAACGAAATACGCGACGGGTGCCACTGCACCCGTCGCACCTTCCCACTCCGCCGGCTCGATTACGAGCCGGCATCCTCGTGGGAAGGTCGTTTTCCCCTGGGCTGGCGGGCGGTTTTTCAGCAACCGCCCGCCAGCCCAGGGGAAAACTTGTAATACCCGCCGCGGTCTTTTGACCGCGGCGCGGTATTTCGGAGGGGGGAATTCTGGCGGGCGGCCTCCGCCGCCCGCCAACATTGGAATGACCTCCTTAGTCTCCCACATTGCGGATGATTCTGCCGCTCAAAATCCAGTAGTCTTATTAGAATAATAAGAGCCTATGCGACAGTGGTGGCGGATCCATCTGGGACCACCCCAGTACCGTCTCTGTCATCTACTCCCTTTTTATCACCGCCCTCCCTATTGCTCCCCGCTTAGTTGGCCATGCTCAGCTATCCAAGAGGATGGGAGTCTCCTTTGCGCAGGTGCCACATCCACCATACCTGCAGTCACTACCCCAACAGACATCCACCTACCCACTACGGCATCTCCCAGCACCTCCACCCCACCTCAGCCCAAGAAACATACATGCTCTCACTCACCCGCCCAACAGACATCCCACCACCCACAAGCACACTTCCCACAAACATGCACCCATGACATCCATACCTAAATGTCAGACAACCACTTTCTCTCCCTCCACACCCAGACCTTTTCCCTACTCTTACCACCCCATGACACCCCTAAAAGATCTGTTTCCTCCCCAAGCCTATCGCTTCCACCGTCAAAGTCTTCCCTAGCCCCTGCCAGTACCCATGCCCCTTTCTCCACCAATATTAGTCCACCCCTCCCAAAAAGGTCCAAAATCCTCCCAAACCAAAGCCTAAAACCTCCAATCCCAAGTCCATGCAGAACCCCACCTTACCCGCACCCCACACAATAACCCCTGAGGTGCCTGCCAGCCCCCTTGATGCCCCTACTTTAGGAGATTATGTGGCAGTGAGGAGTCAAGTAGAGGCTCCATTTAGTGCCTTTGGTATGGTAACTGTTGAATATGGACTGGCCTATGGACTGGGACATTCATATTTATTGCATTCTTCCATCATTAAAGCTAACCAGTTGTTGGTCTTTTTGGGTTCATCTGTGTACTGCATTTCCTTTCCTAGGTTTGAGGTGCTCCTGGCTGACATTGGTTATATGCCAGTATATGTGTGTGAGTGTGTTGCTTGATGCTTCCTGTCTTGCTAGAGCAGTATGTAAGGTTGTTTGCAGTTCTTTTGCCCCCCAGGGATCTGGTGTGTTTTATTTGATGGGTACGTGTATGTAGCAGAAATTATGTTGTCATGTTAGTGTTGTGTTTGTGTTGATATGTGTTTGTTGTTGTGCTGTGTGGTTTGGTGTTTTTAGACTGTTTGAGTCTGTGTGTATTGTACATGGATTGATAGTTTAGATGTGGTGTGTGTATGTGTGATGTATGTGTTGATTACAAGGTTGTATGATTGTGTAATTGTGTGTGTTCCATCACAGATGGTTGTACATTGTGTAGTATGTGTATCGAGTCCCTGGCCAGTTTTGCTTGTGAGTGACATGTGTTCATACGTGTGCGGTTGAGGTGTTATTGTGATGTGTTGGTATATTGTACAGGAATGTGTGAGGCTGGACCTGTGTTGCCTTGTGTAACTGTGTGATATAGAGGTGTGGTGTGTGCTGACTGCAGTGTACATGCTGTGTATGTGTGGGTGTCTTTGTTGCTGTATGTGAGTGTGTGTCACTGTACTGTTACGTGTGAGTATAGCCCTCGCACCCCCTTTCCAATGGTATGTTATGTAACTGTACAAAATTTAACATTTCAGAAATGTAACAGGTGAGTGTGTGTACTTGTGGTTATTGTTGTCCTCGTCAGCAATAATTCCATTGAGTATTGCTTCGTGGAGGTGAGTGTCTCCTTTTCAAGTTCACATAGCTTTATTCGGTTACTTTCAACCATAAAAGCAAACAACCAACAATTGAATAAAAAAAGAAAAAGAAGTTTAGTTAAAAAGGGATAAGAATAAAATAGAATAACATATGTACAGCCTTAAAACCCATAAAATTACTTTCCATCAAAATGCAACTGAACCCCTAGTATCTATCATTTAAATTAAACATGGGGTGTTATTTCAGTCTTAGGTGCATAGTTAAAATTTAGCAGTTAAAACACATTTTTCTATTTTTTTTTTCCTTTTAAATTTTGTTCCTCATCATCATTTTTCCCCAGGAAACTGATACGTATATGCCAAGCAGCTACAATATACTTGCTAACCGCACAAGATAGAGGGGGGGAGGTATCCCTCATTATAATCCTTAAGGCAGCCATGCAGTGTCTTATCCCCATATTTCTACACACAGGTCGTAACCACTTCCATTGCGCAATCATATATGCAGGGCATATAAACATAAAGTGTACAATAGATTCTGAAGTGTGATTACAACTAGGACAAGGATCAGATCTTGTGGTCAAACTCCGTGTACTACCATAAGATTTAAGAGGCAGACAACCATATCTGAACTGAATGTATAAGCTCTTACTTAAAGGGTCAAGAATTGTATCCATAAATGGTTCCAGATACGGATACATTTGAAATAAAAAAATTGTGAAGTCAATCTGCCGTGTGTTGAGCACAGCAGATAGTTTTCCCTGACATATATCCAGTAAACAGTTTTCAAATGGTTCTTCTGATCCTTCCTTATACTTTCTGGATGACTCCAAAACTCGCTAAGACCCAATCTATAAAACCATTTTGAGAAGTGATTAAACCAAGGAATGGTAAGTACATTTGGTCTATCTAGGATGTCTTGAATAGACTCCTTATATGTGGATAGCTCAGGTCCACACTCGGACCCAGAAAAGCAATGGTCGTAGGGCAATTACATCTGAGATGCATGAAAGGCCAAGGTCCCAGAACATTGGCAGCAGTGGGGTATTACGAGGACAGGCCAAAGTTGACCTTACAAAGTTGTTTTCCCCTACTGCCAACTTGCCAGTGTTCGAGGACCCCCAGATTTCTGCCCCATAGACCGCAGAACTCTGTGCCTTAGCTCGGTAGATTTTAACAGTTGGAGTAATCACCCTCTCAGAGGTAGACTTGTGGAAACGTAGAATAGCCCCAGATCTCTGGGCCAAAAGAGCTAAACTTTTATCAATTTGGGCCCCCCAATGCAGATTGTTGCTAATTCTCACCCCCAAATAGTCTATGGAGCTTACCATGCTTAGGGGGGTTCCATTATAGAAAATTGAATATCTCTTAGTGGGGCCACAGCCCAGGGTCATAAGTTTAGTTTTGATATGATTAAGTTCGAGTCCATAGTCACCACAAAACAAACTAAACTTGTCCACAAGTACCTGGAGACCCATAGAAGTTCTGGAGATCAGGAGGGAATCGTCAGCAAATAGCAAAATTTGAATTTTGTGGTTATTCAAGGATGGAGCATCATTTTGGCAGTTGGTAACGACTTGCACCACCTCGTTAATAAACAATGTGAATAGAGTTGGGGCAAGAACACAGCCCTGGCGCACTCCTCTCCTAATATCTATTTTATCGGTGAGTTCCCCCCGATTGCCCCATCTAACTTGTGCAAATGTTTTTTCATGTAACCTTTGAATTAAATGCACTAAGTTTCCTGGGACACTGATTTTTTTTAATACTCCCCATAGTTTCTCTCTTGGGACAAAATCGAACGCAGATCTTAGATCTACAAAAGCAACATAGAGTTTTTGCTTAGATAGGGTGACATACTTCCAAAATAGTAATGACAGCCTGAAGACTTGGTCCATGGTGTTAGTTTTAGGCCGAAAGCCGGCCTGTAAGGGGGATAAAATTTGATTATCTTGGATCCACTCAGTAAGCCTAACTAAGACTTGCTTAGCAAACGTCTTCTGAAGGATATCGATAAGGCTGATTGGTCGATAATTTGCAGGTGAACCTACATCACCCTTTTTGTGAATCTGAATTATTTCTGCACCACGCCAAGAATCTGGAATAGGGCTACCAGCTGCTATGGCATTAGACAATAAGTTAATGTACCATGCCCATATCTTTGGTTCTGATTTGAACAGGTCCCCTGGAATCTTATCTGGAACCAGGGACTTTAGCTGGCCTCAGAGAATTAATTGCAGCTGTTGTTTCGGCTAAGGTAAAAACAATGCTCTCAGTTGAAATCTTGGTAACAGACCAACACTCATCATATCCAGGGACCTCCAGAGCTTGCGGTGCAGGCAGAGCATAAATTCCAGAAAAGTAGGACACCCATCTTTCGGGCTGAATGTACATGCCAATGTCATCATTACCCCTTTTCGAACTGGAGGTCAACAGCCGCCAAAAGGAACTATCATCTTGATGTTTAACTGCTTCAAGCAGCTTCTGCCATATCTCATTATCCCAGTCTTTTTTTGCTTGTTTCAGGGCATTAACATACCTACGTCGGGCCTCTTTAATAGTCTCTTGGGTAGAGTTTTTTTACAGCCTCGTTTAAATTAGATCTTGCTCGCACACAATCCTGATTGTACCAATCCCTACGAGAGATGTCAACAAGTCTCGGTTTAGAAGGGATTTCCCTATAGAAGATACCCTGTAGGGAATCCACCAATTTATTGTGGATAGCCATAATGGGAATATCAGAGGCTTCTTGTTCCTCATAATCTGCAAAAAGATTTAAAAATTATGAATATATTTCCCTAATCAAATACGGGTTGGATTCAACCTTCGGCCAACAGACCCGAGAACGTCTATGATTCAGGTAAGGTAGTGGGACGTTAGTGATCGTTGAATGCTGGACTCTTAAAAATGCGTGGTTGGTCAGTACAAGGCACAAAGGATTATGATCACTGTCCAGGCGAGGTAATATTTCCATGTCCAGTGAACTTGACCATACCCAAATGTCCACCAGAATATAATCAATAGTACTAAATGAAAGCCCTCGCCTGAAAGTAATAGCTCGCTCTGGATCTGATTTAGTGCGGCCGTTACATTCTCTCAGGCCATATTTCAGACAAAGGGAAGACAACTGAAATGCAACACGGGAAGCAGGCAGAGACGCCATTTCCTTAGATTGGGGAATACCCCAATATTCGTCCTCCTCAGTGGTCAGATTGCTGATGGTATTGTCCAACACAAAAGAGCAATTAAAGTCACCAGCTATAATCAGAAAATCTGACGAGTCCAAAAGCTCTATATAATCCGTCAGCTGGGTGAGAACAGTTGATTCTGACCCACGGGGAACGGATCTTGCATAAGTATTCAGAACTATCATCTTAAATCCAGGTCGGAATGTGAGTTGCACACCCAGCGAATCGTAGGAATTAAACTTTATACTGTTTGTTTCTGCCTGGTGATCCGTGATAGTCTGAATGTGGTGGAAATGTTGGCAGTGTGCAACCTTGTAAAAAGTGCGGCAGAAATATGGTCTCTGCCAGACTGTTGGTGGCTCCAATCAACCACGGCGGTCTGGCTGCACTGTATGCATCACCGCCAATGTCATAATTTGGCGGTCTTCTCCGCCAGCCTCTTAGCGGTCGAACTGCCAAACTCATAATAAGCCCCTTAGTTATTATCCATCATTCATTATTATTGGGATTATTGGGACAGAAGTGCTGTGCAGGCAGTGAGTTGGGCAGAAGCACTTAGGAGACAGTACGTGAGGGTAAACCACACTGCAGCCAGGGATTGAAGTAGATGAAGCAGCCCTTGGCAAACAGTCTGGTGTGTGATGTGATGCTTGCAGTAAGTGAGGGCAAAATATTGTTCAGAAAATGTCCCTCCCCAGGAACCTCTATTTTCATAGACTTGCCCATCACTGAAAATCAAAAATCATCTATGAATAATATTTGTATACCGCTCTTGTTGGGATATATCTTAATCTTAGCTTCAGTATGTAAATGTAGTGACATTAAAGGGTTTTTGTGGCAAAACTGAAGACAGTGAAATAAATTCTAGGGGCACTCGGGTACTAAAATGTAATTATAAATCTAACGCATAAATTAAAGGCCTAACTGAAAAAAATGTGTTAGAAAAATAAACGTGCAGCTTTAAAGTGGCCAACATGGTGGACACCATAAACAATGTGCATTATATGAATTAACAATGTCTAATGCAGAAATATTTTGATTATTCATAATTATATGTACTAAAGAAGAAGGATTATTAATGAATTTTAAAAATAATGGCTTAAATTATTACTAAATGTTGTATTGTCTTCATGTGTTAGCATTAGTGAAGGCCTACTATTTATCATTTTATGTTAGCATTTTCTAGAAGCACAATGTTCAATTGTTGCTCACCTTACTGAAATGTTTGCAAGCTTAATTATTTAACATCCTGTGTGACCTGCACCAGTGGAGAAATTATGTTCGTTATCTGCTTCACTTGTGGTACTTCCTGTGATAATATTTGTAAGTTTTAACAATGGGTCCCAGTGCTCCATGTCATGATTTATGTTGCTTTCTGAATGTACTAAATAGTATTTAATCACAGAAGCTGCTGACCAGAGACAAGAGAGGAGTGACAACATGACCAAGTCTGAAGTGTTCTACATGAAGAAAAGTTACACCAAAGACACACTTTAAACCTGATTGCATAGTAACACTCACCCTATAGTCTTGTCCAATAGAGGCTTAGTTAGTAACTTTTAGGACTTTCATATACTAACGTTTTAGGTGATGTAAGTTAGTTCCTGTTGTTCAATTCTAGAGTTATAATGTGTTTCTGTTATTTAGCTCTTTGCTTATGATTCTATCAGTTCAGACACATTAGGTCCCCTTTACTGAACAGTTTCCCCATTCATGTTTCTAATACTGATGTTACCTAATGAAGACCTGGTGCTCCAGTGCTCCATTGACTAACACATCGCTGTCTGCTGATCCATTTAGAAGAGGTATAATAAATGTGCATTTGTCTTTCTTGCAGGCTTTTCTGTTTTTCTCCTTTAGAAAATCCAACTACTTATTTTGGTTAGCACCATAGTTAGATATTTTCCAAATTAAATTTGGTCTTGTTTTTCTTTTTGCATGAAGCCGAAAGATGCTTATCGAGTTAGAGTAATAGTGAAGGCTCTCTGATACAAATACTAATTGATTGTGATTAATTAATCTGCAATGACTAATGTCTACTGCTTCTATTTTCCATTTACTATTGTTGCTATTCTGCATTGTTATTCTGGAATGTCTAATGATTAATGCTTTAGCTAGATTGAGATTCTTTAGACGCTTCGGTCAGCCTGTAGTTTACATGATTTTAGCACTGTTAATCTGAGGGCAATAAATGTTGAAACTTTACTAAACTGGTTTGGTGGTTCATGGCCACATAGGTCATGGTGAGTATAAATTACTGACTCCAAATTAAATACTTAATTTTTCGATGATATAGTTGATGTTTACTGGCTTATATTGTCTGTTTGGATGCTCTCTTATTCCTGTCTGAGTCCAAAGATTTGAGTCAACCTCTAAGGGTAATAGATGTCTTTACCCTATTACGTGACACCTTATCATAAATATATAAAAAATATAAGGTCTCAGACTCACAGAATTTGTAGCAGAGGATGGTTTTGTGTCAATAGGAGGGAAACATCCTGAGTTTGAGAGATTTGGTTTTGCCAATGCTTGTTGAAGATTTCAGATTTTTTGAAATTCGGTTTTACCAATGTTTCTTTAGATGAAAATTGGTATGTTCCCAGTATTCCTAGTGCTGTTTGAGTTCTGAATAGGGTCGGCACTTGCAAATGCTTTGGCAAATTGCAGGTGAATTGTGATGAATGTGAGAATTAGAGTTTGCGTACTCCAAAGTAGTTTGTTAGGGAGTTTGCACACTCCAAAGGATGAGTGTAGGGAAGTCATCATACTTAAATTTAGTGTGGCACTTTGTGCTAAAACATTGCCCACGTGGTTGTTGTTGGCATATGGGCCCTGCATGGTCTAAGACTCAGGACTATTGTACAAGTGTAGGAGACACTTGTTTGTTATTGCTGTTTATTTGTCTGCAGTTGGTGTAGTTGTATTTCTAGAGTGTGCCTTAAGGGAATGTTAGTTTGACAGAGACTTGATGATTCCTTAGTGTACAAGAAGGATCTGGTATTGGTCAAGGGTGAAATTTGCTGGTCAAATTTTACTTGTGCATGAGAGAAAGCTAAAATTGGAGGAGTAGTTGTTAGAGCTAAATGACACAATCGAAATATCCATGATGCTTCCAAAGTGATTGTGCCCCGATCTGTAGTAAGCAGACAAGTAGCTTTGTTGATTTTTCTTTGGTGCTCGCACTACTTTGCATTTAGTTTTTGTGTGATTCTGATTTGAAGGCTTGTCCGTGAGACTTTATCGGCTGCTGTGTGTGAGTCTGACGTCACTAGGTCTGCACTGGGATTGGTCAGTTGGTGAAAGGGAGCTGTGGACGGATTGGTGGACAACCCTCAACAACTGTTGTTTGAGAGAAGCAAGTGAAAAGGATTTTGGGATTGAATCACTTCCTGATTTTAATTTTAATTGTTGTTTTAAGTTTGATTAAAAGTAAAAATGAAAATTTTCAAAGCATTAAAGAGTGCGATAAGAGTAGATGCTTTAATTCCAGTCAGAAACGGGGACATTACCCCACCAGAAGGAAACCCCCATACATTGTAATTAAAGAGAAAGGTCCCTCAGCATGAATTTGGTTAAAACAGTGGTGCAAATTTATGAAGAAGGAAGGGAGTTTAGCATTTCCTGCTCATGGAAGTTTTAACATGAGAATATTAGAATTTTTTAGAAGAATACTTTACAGATTAAAACCCCTCCAAGACCAGCACAATTTGAAGCGTTAGTTATTTGGGAATTAGTAGCCAGTCAACAACAGATAGTAAAATTTGAAAGCTGAATGAGAAAAGTTGAGAAAACTTTGCTACAGGTAAGGTGGGACAGTGAGCAAAGATTTTGGAGAACTGAAACTTTACAGGATATTAAAATGTATCCTGCAATTACACAAGAAAAGGAGAACAGTGTCAGACCAAAGACAAAGAAAAAGAACAAGGATCTTGTAGAAAAAAAGTTGAAGTTTGATGAAGCTAGAAAATCATTTCAGATACTGCCATTACATGTGCAACAGACAACCCATTGTGATGCCAATGTATGTGAGAGTGATAGAAGGGGAAGCAACATGCAGCAATGATTGCAAGGGAGTGGGCAGTGACTGGAGACATGTGTCAAGGGAGGCAGCAAGTGAGGCAGGGACCAGAGTGCACCACAACATTGCCGTGTAAATGGAACAAGACAGGGACATCAATCACTAAAGGAGTCACATATGCCTAGTCAGCACATATGCACTGTGAGTACAGTAAGCCAAGGCTTAGATGGCAACTCAAGTCATGTGCTCATAACAAATCCACATTCGAAAAACATACCTCCCCAATGGTCCCTCCCCCACACCAAACAGATCCAGATGTCCGGCAGTTCCCACTGGCACACACAGTGATGTTGCACAGCCCCCAATGTCGATTCCCAGGAGAGGATGTAATATAGAGGAATCCACCTATTGCAGCACAAATGGAGCACTGGATCTGCCAGTGCAGGCAACAATGGTCATGCACATAGATGTCACTGGTGCAGCAACACAACAGCAGGTACAGAATGCACTGACCTGTGCACAGTAAGTTACCAACTCCTGGGCATATGTAACCCACCATCAAAGCCACCCAGAGTCAGACCTGCACCCAATCCATGCAGTGACTTCAGACGGCAGGTGACAGCATGGCACAAGGCAGACAGTTGTACAGGTCACATCCAAGACAATTGACACATACCTGTATCTCAGTGGAAGCATTGCCACATCATCTCTGCTCTGGAGTCAGCTGCATCCACATCATCTCCCCCTCATCATTCCCCATGTCCTCTTTATCAGCCACTGGTTACAGGTGCCACATCCTCTGCATCCAGCAATGGGATGTAACGTCTGAGAGCCAGATTGTGTAGCATGCAGCAGGCAACAACGATCTGGCACACTTTCTGTGGTCTGTATAGTAGGACACCTCTGGAGATGTGCGGACACCGAAATCTGGCCTTTAGCAGACCAAAGGTCCTCTCAATGACCTGTCTTATCCTACTCTGGGCCTAATTGAAACTGTTTTCAGCAGCTGTAGTCTGATGCCTCACAGGTGTCATTAGTCAGGGGAGGTTGAGATAACCAGAATCACCTGTGTGCACAGAGGTAAGAGCCATGTCAAGTCTGGTAGGGTGATAGGGGAGGTTGTGAAGGGTGTTGAGAGCAGAAGGGCACACCTATTAAATGATATATACTGATGAGCCAGGCCCGGTCCCTCTGAAATGGTGTCATCATGTGTGGGACAGTGCTGTTCTGCAGAATGCATGAGTCATGCACAGACCCAGGGAACTTTGCAGTCACTTGTGTGATATATTGGTCACTCCTCCTGGGTGGCACCAGTGGAATGTGGGTGCCATCAATGGCTCTTATCCCATGGGGTACATGTGCCAATTCGTAAAATGCAGCTTTGACAGGGGCCAAATCAGCACGTTGGGGGTTCCTGATGTAGCTGGATCCTGGGAAGATATTTTATCAGGGCACATAGAACGTACCTCAGGACGTTGCTGAACATGGGCTGTGACATCCTTGCTGCTAAGCCCACTGTAATCTGGAACGACCCTGAGGCAAGGAAGTGGAGGACTGACAACACCTGTACTGTGGAAGGGATGGCATTGGGATGACTAATAGCAGGCAACAGATCCGGCTACAACTGGCTCACCAGCTCCAAGATGGTCTGACGTTTCAGACGATAGGTCTGAATGACATGTCACTCTTCCAGGGTGGCAAGGTCAACTAGGGGCCTGTACACCGGAGCATTCCTAATCCTCACCCTTCCACCGTACTTGGGAGTAGGAGGGAGTAAAAATCATGATTTGCACCATTGACTGTGTGGATATAGGTGTGCTGTGCATAGTCACAAAATTAAGCCATTGACACACCTTAAATGAACTCTCAATTCACATTGCACATGTAAAATGTCAGCCGCCTGTCCTGCATACACAGGACAGATGGAAGTGAGCCCATCCCGCCGACGTAACACGTAATGCGGTAGGTGTTGCACCCACTGTGCATCTCCTCATTGGTTAACATTGTTGCCTCTAGGAGACAGGAGCCAATGCTGATCTCTGCCAGCAGTAATGGTGATGACCGCTGTGGACATGACTGCCATTTCATCTGCTCAGGTTCACTTGACTCCTGACATTTGTGCACAGAAGACCTCCACTGCATGTGCTGCTTAGTTCTGACTCTGGTTGCCAAAATGACACATCCTGCTCGAGATGGGTCTCGAGCCTTCACCCAGGAGGAATTGGGAAAGCTCGTGGATGGAGTTCTTCCCCTGTATGGACAGTTGTATGGGGCACCAAAGCAGCTGTCCTGTCTGTGAGTGGTGCGTATGGGGATGGGGGGTCTTGGGACGAGGCAGCGTGACTGGAGAATGGACATGGGTGAGGCGAAAGAGGATAAATTTATTGATGAAATTTGTGTTTGGAAGTGAGATGGGTGGGGTTCACTGCTGTCCCTTTGTTGCCATGCTACATGCTTTTTTCCTTCTGTCTGTGTCACCCATGCAGGTCAGCATCAATCAGAAGAAGAGGATATGGCGTGCCATCGCCAAGCAAGTGCAGACCTTGGGGATCCATGTTCAGCGGAGCACCAACTGCAGAAAGCGGTGGGAGGACCTGAGACGCTGGGCCCGGAAGACCGCGGAGGCCCAACTGGGGACGTCCTCCCAATGAAGGAGGGCTCATCGGACCCTGACCCTGCTTATATCCCACATTTTGGCAGTGGCACACCCTGAGATGAATGTGTTCTTGAGAGCAGCACAGCAGCCGCAAGGGGGTGAGTACACACTCTCACTTACATTATGTGTTGCCTTTGTTGCTCAGGATGTACACTATTGGGAGGCTGTAGCTTGGGTGCTAGGTAGATGCATGTCCACTATGGGTATTAGACAAGCTGGCAGGAGTTTAATCATAGATGTGTAACCATACAATGCAGTCAGTGATCTTAAGATCACTTATCTCCAATGTGGTATCTGTGTTATCAACTACTACCAAGATGAGCTTGGCAGCTCATGGCAACAGGGTAATTGCATCTGGGGTGTCAGGCCATTGTAAAAAGTTCTTGCCAACCACTGTGGAAGGGGTGAATGTAGAAACCTCAATCTGTGGATAGGTAATGCATGTGTAGTGAGGTAAGGTGGGCAAAGATATCACAGTGCAATTTGAGAATGGCCTAGTTTGCATGTCAGCTACCCATGAAGGATTCAGTTGGTTCAGTGGCCCAGGAATTGTGTTTCTCAGAGGGCATGGGAAGTGGCCAGGTACTGTGCAGCAGTGGCAGGTATGCCTCTCATCATGAACATGATTTCATCTGTGTCACCATCAGCGGTACACATGTGCATTGTTGTGGTTGCATGCATGGTGTTCCATTGTTGTGGCATGTGTAAGTGAGGGCATGGCGTGTCATGGCATGGCATCAGAGGATGTTGTAGTTACTGTTTGTCACTGTGTCCTGGAATTGACTGATTGCACCCTCTCTCTCTCTCTCCCACCTTCCCTCCCTCCCTCTCCTCCTCTGTGTTTGTGTGCATCAGCATCATCCGGCAAAGGGGCATCAGCGAGTTGGGAAGCTGCAGCCCACGGGACCCAGGAGGCTGATACCAGCGGAGCCGAGGGGACCGGTGGGATGGAGGGCAAGGGGAGTGCCATGGGGGAGACGGGATCAACCACAACATCTTCAGATTCTCCCTCTGCTGGCAGCTCCCTGGTGGGGGCAGACCCATCTGGGCCCATGCCTGCATCATACATGTCCACCACCCCCTTAAAAGCACCACTTTCCCTGTAGCTCCCCACCCAGTTGCCCATGCCCGCTCACCCAGAAGGGTGGGCATCTCCATCGCCGCAGGCACCTCTGCCCCTGCCCAGTCAGCCCTGCTGCACTCAATAAGGAGGCCACTGACCTCCTGAGGACCATCTCTGTGGGGCAGACAACCATCGTTAATGCCATCCAGAGACTGGCATCCCAGATGCAGCAGTCAAATGCATACCTGGAAGGCATTCACAGTGCCCTGTCTGCCATGCAGAGATATTTTCAGGCTCTGGCTTCCTGATTGACAGTAACCAGGGTTCCTTCTCCTTCCATCCCCCTCCAACTACCTGTTCCCACTCCCACTCCCACATCCCTTTCCCATCACCCATCCAAGGGACACCTTCATGCCCCCATGCATCCACATCAACAGACCGAGATTGCTAGGACAAACACAAGCACCGCAGAAGACACCACCAACATGCACACACACAACAGACACATGCAGACAAATCAACATCCACTTCCTACACAGACTCCCTCACCACCTCCCTCTCGCAGTCACAACACCACTCACACCTGCAGTCACCACCTCATCAGTCCCAGATCCTGCTACATCTGCTCTCACTGCCACCGTCACGCCAATATCACACCCCCATACATGCACCCCATATACCAAATGCGTACGCACCACAACAGTCAACACAACCACATGCAGCACATCTACCCTACTGGCAGACACCACCCCAACATTCCCTCACACATCCCCCCGCCATCTCCCTCCAAATCCTCCCCCCTCCTCTCAGTACACCTAAATGTCCACACTCACCCACCCAACAGTCACCCAGCACACACATGTCATCCACCTGTGCACCTACAACCAAGGCACCTCCACGTACACATCTCTCAACCATTCCCTCTCCCTCCACTCCCAAACGCCTTTCCCATGACCCTAAGAAATGTTTCCTTCAAGAGTTTCCTTGTCCCCCCCACTGACCCAGTCAGTATTCCCCCCCTCCAAGCACCCTGCTACCCTTCCCAGCCCCTTGCCTTCTACCTACCAGTCATCCGCTGGGCCACACCATGCCACTCCACCACCTGAGACCTCCACCCCCACAAAGTCTGCAGTTGCCCTTCCCAAGCCAAAACCCATTACCTCCACCTCAACGGCTAAGCGAAGGCCTACATGCCTCCTGGCTAAACCACTGCCTTCAAAGGGCAAGTCAAAGGAGCCCCCTCCACATTCACCACCAAAGACCTACCCCTGCAGGTCCAGAAGAAAGAAACCACCCTCCAAGCCCAAAACACCCCCCCACCACCCCTCATCCCTGAGGGGCCTGCATGCCCCATTGATGCCCAGCCCTGTGGAGGTCAGCACATTGCAATCAGGATCAAGTTGGGGTGTCATTCTGTGCCCAGTCTTCTCGGGGCACTGAGAGACATTTGGACTGGCCCTTGGGCCTAATATACATAATTTTATTTATTATTACTTGTTCCATGTTTACATCTGTACCACTGTAATGTTAGTGGCACAACAAACTTGTTCTGGCTTTCCTTCTACATGTATGTGTGGTTGTTGTGCGATTTTTTGTGTGTGTTGTTTTGCACTAATGTCCTTCCCGCCAGTGTGTGCTAGGCTGGTGTACTTACGGTTGGTGTCTATGTCGCTGTCGTTGGTCCTGGATGTCGATTGCCACCAGGAGCATTGGGAAGACTTGCAATGTGTTCCTGAAGGTGAGTGTTTCCTTTTATATTGTTCGTTTCTGCCAGGCCTTTCGTGGAGGTGTGCAACCTCGTAATACGGTCGTGGGAAACAGCCTGACCTTCTGGGTGAAGGAAGTTGGAGGGGGGAGGCTAGACACAGGGACAATAGCTGCCATCAGTGCTGAGGCCAGAGTTTGCAGGGTTCGATGAAGGGCAGCCTGACCAGAATGAATGCCCTCCAGGAGTGCATTTGTGTGTTGCAATTCCCTTTCTACAACCTGGATGGCATTCACAATGGTAGACTGCCCAACAGTGAGGGACCTGAGGAGGTCAATGGCCTCCTCACTGAGTGCAGCAGAGGTGACAGGGGCAGGGGCTGAGGTGCTTGGGCGAAGTTGTTGGCCACCCTCCTGGGTGAGCGGGCACGGGGCGAAGGCTGAGGGGCTGCTGGGAGGGTGGTGCTGGTAGGGGGGTGGCGGCTGTACCTGTAGAAGTGGGGGGAACAGATGTTGCTGCCACCACAAGGGAGCTTCCATCGGAGGACGAGTCTGTGTCGCTGGTTGCAGATCCTGTGACCGCTGTGGTGCTCCCCTCGCCCTCCGTCCCACTGGTGTATTCTGAGTCCGTGGTGTGGCCCTCCATGGCCATGTGGGATGCAGCTCCCTCGTGCTCCGGTGCCACTGTACTTCCGCCTGATGATGCTAATGCACACAAGAACAGGGAGACCACGAAAAGGCGGGGGGACAAAAGAAAGACAGGTTGAGTGCATGGCTTACCACTACCGTTGGCGGACAATACAGACACAGCAGCCCCCTGCACTACGTCACGCTGTTGGGCTCTACAGATGAAATTCCTGGGAAATGGCCTACATGGCTATGGCCGACATCTGCACATATAGATGACACAGTGGCATGAATACCAGTACTTGGCACTCTACAGAGGTGGGGTGGGTTGCCACATGGCCTGCATTACGGAGGGGTCTAGCCTACGGAACTCGCCCTGGCCTAGGGAAACCCACAGCCCTCCTCCCCCACCCAGACACCTTCACTTTGCGCAAAGTCCGCTGAATGATAGTGTACTCACCCCCTTGTGTCTGCTGTGATGCCCTCAAGCGCTCATCCAACTCAGGGTAGGCCACCGCCAGGATCCGGAACATCAGGGGGGTCATGGTTCGAGGGAAACCTCTCCCACGTTGAGAGGCCATCCCCAGCTGAGCCTCCGCTGTCTTCTTGCTCCAGCGTCAAATGTCCTCCCATCTTTTCCGGCAGTGGGTGCTCCGTCTGTGGTGGACCCCCAGGGTCCGGACGTCCTTGGCGATGGCATGCCAAATATCCCTCTTCGTGTGGGCGCTGACCTACATGACATGTACAGGGGAAGAAGAGAAGTCATTACCAACTGCACCGTCAAAGTGAGTGGCCCACATCCCTACCCTTGCCATGTGGCACATGCATTCACAGTCCTTCATGCATGCAGAACTGTGCCCCCTTCCTTCTTACAACCAGCCCTCTCCACACAGGCATAGCCCATACAACATGCTCCCTGTGTACTTACCTGTTGGTCTGGAGGACCGTAGAGTAGCGTGTACTGGGGGAGGACCCCGTCGACGAGCTTCTCCAACTCCTCTGCAGTGAAGGCAGGGGCCCTTTCCCCAGACGCACGAGCCATTGTCTCTTCCAGACCGAGGTCACAGCAGCACTTGCAGTGTAGGTCCTCTCCTGTCGAAGATCAGGTATCGAGTGATGCAACAGAAAATGTCGGTCACGTCCGCGGCGGTGACGTCCGCGGCGGTGCGTACCATCACGGCCGGCGTACATCGTCATTGGCTCCTGGGACCCATAGGGTCCAATGTTAACCAATGCAGCCTTGCACGGCGGTCTTCGACTGCCTACCGCAATGGTGTCCAACGCCAGCGCAGTTACCTCACATCCCATTGTCCCAGTTTAGAGGTCAGACAGCCGCCATTTCAGGGGCACACATGGCCTAATTACCAACTGCGTTACACATACTTAGGCCTTGTGTCACAACACAAATACCGGCCACATTTTGTGTATGAATGGTGTTCTGCGTAGACTGTGGGTACATACCTCGGAGTTGTTTGACTCTGTGGTCGCTGCTGTCCTTCATAGGCCACGTCCACTGGGACATGTGAGGAGATGGCAGAATCCTCGGGTGTACCTACCGCTGGTGGACCTGTCGACAATGGAGGAAAGAAGTTTGATCATCACCTACAGGTTTGGCCATGCCACAATCCAGGAACTGTGCACCCAGTTGGAGCCTGACCTGATCCGCCATCCCACAGGAATCCCCCCTCAAGTGCAAGTGCTATCAGTGCTCCATTTCCTGGCAAGTGGGTCATTTCAAACAACAGTGGCCATGGCATCAGGGATGTCCCAGCCTATGTTTTCCAACGTGTTGTCCAGAGTGTTGTCTGTCCTTCTGAAACACATGCGGAGCTTTATCGTTTTCCCTCAGGTGGAGGACTTGCCTACAGTGAAAGGTGACTTCTATGACCTTGGACATATCCCCAACATCATAGGTGCCATTGATGGGACCCATGTAGCTCTGGTCCCCCCCCCACAGGAGTGAACAGGTGTACAGGAACCGGAAGAGTTATCATTCCATGAATGTACAGATGGGATGTTTGGCAGACCAGTACATCTCCCAGGTAAATGCTATGTTCCCTGGCTCTGTGCATGACGCCTACATCCTGCGGAATAGCAGCATTCCTTATGTGATGGGTCAACTCCAGAGGCACCGGGTGTGGCTATTAGGGGACTCTGGTTACCCCAACTTGTCATGGCTACTGACCCCAGTGAGGAATCCCAGGACCAGGGCAGATGAACGCTACAATGAGGCCCATGGGTGCACTAGGAGGGTGATCGAACGCACCTTCTGCCTCCTGAAGGCCAGGTTAAGGTGCCTCCATATGACAGGTGGATCCCTATTCTACTCACCAAAAAAGGTGTGCCAGATCATCGTAGCCTGCTGTATGCTTCACAACTTGGCTTTGCTACGACACGTGCCTTTTCTGCAGGAGGATGGTCCAGATGGCGGTGTTGTGGCAGCTGTGGAGCCTGTGGACAGTGATGAGGAGGAAGCAGAGGAAGAAGACATTGACAACAGGGACTCAGTCATCCAGCAATATTTCCAGTGACACACAGGTGAGAAAACATTCCTGCCTACTACAAGTACTTTAACACTTCTACCTCTATACTGTCTGTCGATTTCAACCAGTATATGGTCACTGAGTTGTACATTTCCCTTACGGTTTCACAGGTGTGGTTTACAACGTGTGTCCTCTGCTTAGATTCCTCATGGACTTGAGATGTGTGACATAGGTATGTTGACATTAAATTAGAAAAAGCATTTTGTCACTGTCATTGCTAATACACAATTTCGAAATCACAGACTGACTCCAGATTGTTTTGTGCTTCAAGGGTGTTTATTGAAATGCTCAATATTGGAGGGGGTTGTAAAATGGTGAGGGGTGATGATGGAGGAATGTCCATGGCAGAGTCCAGTCTATTAGTCTTACAGGTGCATTGCCCATATGGGCATAGAAAGTGGAGCTGGGGCAGTTTCAATATGGACAGGGTGACAAAGTGGGACAGTAGGATGACAATCAGGGTGGTCTCATTTCTTGGCGGGGTCTTGGCATCATGCTCTGTCTTGTTCCTGGATCTCAGGGACCGCTTGCGGGGTGGTTCTCCGTCTGCAGGGGGGGGTGCTGGTGTGGTGGTCCTGTGGCGGTGCCTCCTGTCCACTAGCGCCGGCAGAGGTGGTGGGCAGTTCATCGTCCATGCTAGTGTCAGGGGCGCCTTGTAGTGCCACAGTGTCCCTCCTGGTGTTAAGTATTTCATTCAGCACCCCTAAGATGGTGTCCAGGGCGGAGCTGATGGTTCTGAGTTCCTCCCTGAACCCCAAATACTGTTCCTCCTGCAGGCGCTGGGTCTCCTGAAACTTGGCCAGGACCATTGCCATTGTCTCCTGGAGTGGTGGTATGCTCCCATGATGGAGGAGAGGGCTTTGTGGAGAGTGGGTTCCCTTGGCCTGTCCGCCCAGTCACATGGCAGCCCTCCCAGTTACCCTGTGTTCCTGTGCCTCTGTCCCCTGGACCGTGTGCCCACTGCCACTGCCCCCAGGTCCCTGTTGTTGTTGTTGGGGTATTGGGTTATCCTGGGTTCCTGTAGTGGTGGACACACAGCTGATTGACGTGTCCTGGGGACGGAGGTATGGGCCTGCTGGGTGGGTGCTGTGCTGGTGTTACCAGAGGGTGGAAGGTCTGTGGTGGGCTGTGCCTGTGTGAGGGGAACCGACTGTCCCGAGGCACACGATGGTTCGGGCTGATCATCTGGATCCAGTTGGACAGAGCTGCTGTCATCACTGTGGGCCTCTTCTGTGGGTGGGGTGGAGATGTCTGGACCCTCCTGTCTGGTGACGTTGGGTAGTGGTCCTGCAGGGGTGTAAAAGCATGATTATTTCATCTGTGTGTGTCATGGTGTGCAATGGGTGGGTGACCGTGTACCCCAATGCTAGCATTCCTGTGTGGGGGCTTGTGTGATGATGGTTGAGGGGGGTGTTATGGGTATGTGCAGTGGGCATGCTTTAGTGATGGGTGTCCATGCTTTGTTGTGTCATGCAGGGCTTGGTGTTGGGATGTGTGGTTTGTGTTATTAGTACATTTGTGAGGAGTTGGAGTGATAGGGGAGGGGGCGAGGGTGGGGGTCTGTGATAGCATGCAGGTAGGGTGGGGGATATGATAGTTAAAGTTTTGACTTACCAGAGTCCATTCCTCCACTGACTCCTGCGAGGCCCTCAGGAATCAGAATCGGCAAGACCTGCTCCTCCCATGTTGTTAGTTGTGGGTGAGGAGGTGGGGGTCCGCCGCCAGTCCGCTGTACCGCCAGGCGGTGTCTTGAGACCGCAGAACACACCTTCCCCCGTAGGTCGTTCCACCTCTTCCTGATGTCGTCCCGATTTCTTGGGTGCTGTCCCACTGCGTTGACCCTGTTGACTATTCTTCGCCATAGCTCCATCTTCCTAGCTATGAAGGTATGCTGCACCTGTGATCCGAATAGCTGTGGCTCTACCCGGACGATTTCCTCCACCATGACCCTGAGCTCCTCCTCTGAGAACCTGGGGTGTCTTTGCTGTGCCATTGGTGGTGTGGGTGATGTGTGGGGTTGTGTGTGTGGTGATATGTAGTAGTGTGTGGTGTTTAGTGCATGGAAGTTGTGTGGGTGATGGTGTTGAGTGCCTGTGGCTGCTAGTTTGTGGATGGTGGTGTCTCTCTCTGGCCTTCTTTCGGAACTTTTTGGTAGTAGGGGTTTGTGGGTGATGTGGGTGATGTGGGTGTGTGTTTTATATTGTATTGAGTGTGTGGGAGTGCTGTGTGTATGTGTATCAGGTGTGTGTATTTGGAATTGTCCAATGTGGCGGTGTTTTGTATGTGTGTGTGTATTTTGAGCGCGGCGGTGTGTACCGCCAATGGAATACCGCGGTTGAAAGACCGCCGCGTGGATTCATGGGTCGTGATAGCATGGGCGTATTTCTGTTGGCGTGATGGTGGAGGATTTGTTTTCGCCAGTTTATCACTGACCTTTGGTGTGGCGGACTTGTGTGGGTGTCTGAATTTTGCCGGATTTCGGGATGTGGGTCGTAATAGCTGTGGCGGAATTCCACGGCCGCGGCGGTGTGTTGGCGGTCTTCTGCACGGTGGTAAGCGGCTTTTACCGCCAATGTTGTACTGACCCCCTAAATAGAGGACAATCCTAATATTCCTCTATCAGCTTCAGCAGAATCAGGAGTGCTGGATGTAGCATGAGAGTCAAGTCTGAACCAAAGGACTCTCCCAGAAGCAGACAATTGGGAAAATCGGTTGAAACAAATCACGTTTCCTGAATTAGGTGAGAGTGGAGTTGAGTTAGATCAAAGTCAGACAGAGTTGACTCCTCCTGAAGTGGCTAATCGCACAGGTGAATCAAGTCAAACTGGCGCAAGTGCACCAAGTCAAATTCCTGCTGAACCAAAAAGAATTGTAAGTCCAGTTTTGCCAACACTGTCTAGAAAAACTATGAAAGTAGACAAATGGCCCACTCTGCAAACACATATAAAGATTCCTGATGTGTTATAAACTATAAATGAAAAGCCTGAACTAGAAACATAAGCAGAAACAGATGCAGATTTAAGTGAAGGAGAAATATGTGCAAATCAAAGATCCAAAAAAAAAGAGTTTCAAATCAAAAATACTCAGGTACCTGAATGGACGTACCTTGTAGCAGATGAGTGGCGACATGTGCTTATATCCTTTTGTTTTGACTGTGAGAATCTTTTTCAACATTTTGGAACTTGAAATTGCCCTCTAACTGAGTTTTGAATTCATATTGCCGATTGAAGAAGACATTATACACTAGGAGTAATAGTTAGTGATCAGCAAACTATGATCTATTTGAAAACCTGATTTTTGACAAAGCTGCTAAACCGACTTTTGACAAGGTCTGGTGAAGCCTGAAAGCTGCTGTAAATATCTGCAAAGAAGACTGAAGATTATTTTCTGATTTTTGTTTGGCTGCATAGTTAAATCTATTTTTCTTTTTCTTTTGCTTTCTGGTTCTTTACAGGTCATGGATGCCAATTTGCAATCGTAAAAGAATTAATGAGTGTTGTAAATGTATATGTGTTGGCTTTGGGAATTGTATGTGTGTAAATAAGTCTGTTGTTGATTATTATAAGTATAAGTGTTTCTGATAAAGATGAAATTAATTACACATCTTCTCCAGAGACTACTACACTTTCTAAATTAGAAAAGTTTAATAGGGATGAAAAGTATTTACACTTAGACAACTCTGTTATGCCATTAATTGTGTTTGACCAATGACTTTGTGTTTCACCACTGCGCATATTAGTTGTTCAATGTTCATCAGGAGCACATAACATTCTGTATTCAGTTTAGCCGTCTATTGGCTTTAAAGTGGCATTAGACATTACATTTGGTATTTAGGTTATCTGCCTATTGGCTTTAATGTGGAGTTAGACATTGCAGTTGAGACATTGCAGATGAGCTGTGTTTTTCCACATGGTAGACCAAGCTGTGTTTTTCAAATTGAATTCACACGAACCTTAACGTGATAAGATAGCGTTTATTTTGTGTTTACCTCTCAATCCAGTCCTGGAACAAACGAGAAGTTTGGAGACTTGGCCACTCTCCAGGCACTTGTTCAGTCCCCCCCGAGCCAGCATGTTTAGACTAAGGGGCCAGTTAGAAGGCTTTTTACGGTGGCCCTGGGCAGCAGCAAGGGGAAATTTTCCAGGACTTCAGTCAGGAGCAGACGTCAGCTGCCTGGCCTCCTGTTTGGGTGGAAAATCTCTTTCTCGCAGTTGAACAGGAGTCATCAACTTGCAGGCATGAGAAGGATGACGGGCAGTGATAGGCCCTACGGAGATGAAATTTTGACTTTTATTCTTTGCTTTGAAGTTATGCTATAATATAATCACATGTATTTGCTGTGTACATTGCAATTGAGAAGTACTTTGATATATTTTGCTTTCATTTGCTGTGACTACTTTTAAACGTGTGCTTCCAACCTACTAATCTCGTCTTTCAGGATTCTCGTGGTGAAGTAATAATATTAAATGTCTTCTTTAAACTAAGAAGTGCATTCCAGAGAAGTTTTGTCAGCTCGGTCAGAAGATAAGGAAAGCAAAACAAACTCACAAGGAGATATTTCTTCTAATGTTTTCTATTGCTTGCTGTATGAATATGTTGAGATAATGGAAGTGAGGGAGCTTTATGCCTGCACGCAAACTCCTTCATCAGTACAAGAAGGAATTATATACCACAGCTTACCACTAACATATGAAGGAAGCAGTGAAGGAGAAAATAGAGAACGGTTTAGTAGAAAGGACATTTAAGAATGATCATCCATGTAATGAAACTAACACACAAGGGAAGCTTGCTTTAGATTATCAACATGTAGAAAAGCTTTGTATATACCGGCCACAATCCAGAACAGATACTAAGTTTGTGGGAATGAGTGAATGCAGGCATGTATTTCTTTTTAAGAAAACATGGGACTTTATGCTGAATGGGCAAGATCCTGGAGTTTATTACAGCTGTAGAAAAAGTGTTTATTATCATCGCCCTAGGGGATGGTACAGGACTTGTTACTTGAGAGTGTTTTTTTCAAAGATTCATAAAATTTGCAACAAAGATGGCACAAATGAACTACAAAGACCAAGATCAAAAAGTTGTTCTGAATTACATGAAAAATAGAAAGTTGACTACCATAGTAGATAATATGTTAACAGATTTTTCAGGAGTAATAATTTTAACGGATACTGAAATCGCTGACTTAAAGCGAAACATTGTTGCACATTTATCCCTGATAACAGTAAAAGAATTAGGAATTTTATTAAAACCTTAATAGATCTAAATTTGGACTTAAAAGATTTGAAAGAGCCAGGGATATGGGAAAATATAAGCAAAAGGTTCACTGAAATGAAAAATTGGTTGGGAAATCTTGGTCAGAGTGCTGAGGGAAAGATACTGAAACCATTATTAACAGTGGTTGTGTGTGTTATTAGCATATTCAGACTCTACAAATTGTATAGATACATTGGAAGAAATAAAAATGGAAAAGATAAGACGCAGATATTTTTGTGATTTGAGATATTTTGAAATTGGAGAAAACCAAGAAATAATAGACATTTTAGACAAACTGAATTTTGATTTGTCTCATTAGTATTAATACAAATATTAGTGTATATTAATTTTGTTTAGTTGGCTTTCTGATAATTAGGGAAAGCTGCATTGATTCCCTTGATGTTTTTCTCCAATTGTATGATACTGTCCTGAATTTTTCCATGACCCATGTGCCCTGGCACCCTATAAACCAGGGAAACAGAGTGTGATCTAACGGTGATGTGGGATGTATGTTCAATCTCTGACCTAGTGCCTACCCAGGAATACCCAGAAAATACCTTTATATATATGAAAATGCTAACATGTTATAAAAGGAAAACATTACCCATTTATTTTTGTTCATAGAACATAGAACAACATTAGGAACCAAACCTTTGTTTAGCACAAAGTCATGATGTAATAGATTCCCTAACATACAACAACAACTGAAAAAGTACTGAAACATCCACCTCTGTTAATTCGTTTGGGCTGTGTGTTGACTATGAACAATGTTATTGGCTTACAGTATTCCTTTGTCATTTTTAAAATGTTTTGATTAATAATCACTTGAAAGGCTTTGTTAATAAGCACAAAAGGGAATGCATTATTTTTATGTATTCAGAAGAAGAACGGGGTCTCTAAGGCAATGCCACCTGCTGCTAGGCGCAAGCTAGGGGTTGCAACTGCGACGCTTAGTGACCCCATAATGTTGTCCATGATTATAATGCTCCAATTATCTGTTTTGTTTGTTCAAGGAACCATCTTAATATTTGCTTGACTATATTGTCATCATGTAGAGGCAAGGCACCATATCCTTTTTTCAGTTATGCAATGGGTTTTTGGGTTATGATTTATTTATTTATTTATTAATTCTTATATAGTGCAGACCAGCCCACATGGACCAAGGATCCCTTTCATTTTAACCATAAATACATAGAGATAGAATAAAAAGAACACAATGTGTGAAAGAGACAGAATAACAGGGGGAAATTATCAGTAGTCAAAGTGTAGGATGTGACTACCAATTACAGATGGGCTCTAGAAAAGTGAGTTTCAGGTTTCTTTTGTAATGCAGAAGATTGTCATTAGCTGTCCGGTCTTCAGGCAACCCAGAGTTTTGAGTCCAAACACGAGAAATCCTGCCTCAGGGTCTTGGATTTGTTTACTTTCTGGATTTATAGACGTAGACGTATATTTGTGTGTTGTCGGCTGTTAGCAGTGGAGTCTCTAGCTGACAGAGGTATACACCCTTGTCTACATCCTTGGCTAAATAGGGAACACATTCCTAGTCAGGGTAAGTCACATACAATCCAAATTATCCTATGCCCACCCTCTCATAGCTCGGCAATGAGCAGTCAGGCTTAACTTAGCAGGCTATGTGTAAAATATTTGTGCAATAAATCATGCAATAACACAGTGACAACACCACAAAAATACACCACAAAGGTTTAGACAACTATAGAATATTTATCAGAATGAATTGAGGTCAAAACGATCAAGATTTGATAAATACAAGTTGAAGTATCACTTTTGCAATGATAAGAAGTTTTAAGTCTTTAAAAAGCCACAAGTGTCTCTTGCACAACAAACTACCTGGTATGCATCAAAATTACTTGAATGGGGACAGCAGAGGAGGAGATACGTGGAAGAAAAGGGTGTGCGTCGGATTTCCGGGCTCACACAGACGATGCGTCGATTGTTTTCCACGCAGCAAGGGCTTTACATCAAATTTTCGACACGCAGGAAGTCAGGCTGCGTGGTTCCTGCTCGGTGATGTGTCGATCCAATGGGCTGTATGTCGAAGTTCTGGTCACAATGCTGGTGCTGCATCGATCTCCACTCAGGGAGCCGGGCTGCTTTGTTCTGGTTCAGCGATGCAGTGATTCTTTCACCGCTAGGCAGGCTGTGCATCAATTCCGGCAGGCTACGTGTCGAAACAGGAGGCAAGCTCAATCCAAGCCCTTGGAGATCACTTCTCAGCAGAGCCAGAGGCCCGCAAGGCAGCAGGGCAGGAGCAATGAGCTGACCTTTTTAGCAAAGCAGTCCAGGTGAGGCCTTTAGGCAGCCAGGTAGCTTCTCTTGGCAGGTTGCAGGTTCCGGTGCAGAGTGTCTGTCCAAGAAGTGTCTGAGTTGGTAGGGTCAGGGACCCAGTTTATATACCCAGAAGTGTCTTTGAAGTGGGGGAGACTTCAAAGAGTAGTTTGGAAGTGCACAAGGTCCCCCTTCAGTACAACCGTGTCCGGCAGGATCCCAGTAGAGGGTTTGGCAGTCCATTGTGTGAGGGCAGTCCACTGTTCTTTGGAATGTAAGTGTCCGGCCCTCCACCCTTCCAGCCCAGGAAGAACCATTTAGTATGCAGATGTGTGCAGGTGTGACTGAGCATCCTGTGTTTATGGTTGTCTGGGTGAAATGCATAAGGGAGCTGTCAACCAGCCCAGCCCAGATGTGGATTTGAGACAGGCTGTAAGGCACAGAAGGATTTTAAATGCAGAGAAATGTTCACTTTCCAAAAGTGGCATTTCTAAAATAGTAATATAAAATCCCACCTCACCAGTCAGCAGGATTTTGTATTACCGTTCTGGCCATACTAAATCTGACCTGTCTACTCATTTCTGACCAGAATCTACACTCAAACAGTTTATGAGGGTAGCCCTAATGTTAGCCTATGAAAGGAGCAGGCCTCACAGCAGTGGAAAACAAATTTAGGAGTTTTACACTACCAGGACATACAAAACACATAGGTATATGTCCTGTCTGTTATCTACACAGCACCTTGCACTGTAGGGGACCTACGGCCTACTTTAAGGGTGACTTATATGTAGAAAAAGGGGAGTTTAATGCCAAGTCCAAATGTCAGTGAATCTGCACACACAGGCCTTGCAATGGTAGGCCTGGGACATGGTTAAGGGGCTACTTATGTGGGTGGCACAATCAGTGCTGCAGTCCCACTAGTAGCATTTAATTTACAGGCCCTGGATACGTGCAGTACACTTTACTAGATACTTATAGGTAAATTAAATATGCCAATTGGGTATGAGCCAATGTCACCATGTTTTAAGGGAGAGAGCATATGCACGTAAGTACTGGTTATCAGTAGTAAAGTGCGGAGAGTCCTAAAACCAGCAAAAATGAGGTCAAAAAAAGAAGAGGGGGAAGGCAAAAGGTTTGGGGGTGACCCTATAGAGAGGCCAGTTCCAACATATCCCACTTCCAGCCTAAAGCAAGGGTAGGCTAATCAATACTCTGATGGACTTCCATGCTTAAGGCGATAGACCATGGACCATGACCCACTACTGCAGGGGCACTTGCCAGTTCTATGCCTTTCTGTACTCAGTGAGGCCCCTCTGTCTATACGCTCTGGGGCCACTGAACTGACCCATGGGGACCCCTTCACCTCATCTGAGGACCCCATCTGTGAAGCTCCTAACTTCAATTTGCTCACAGATGCATCCCATTAGGCAGACAGTACCATCATGGTCAACAAAGTGATGTGGCCCGTTCCATTCCTTGGGTCTGACCTCTGTCCCCAACCGAGGGAAAACTCTGTCCATAAGGACAGTAACCAACAGAGGCCACTGACAGCTGTCAGTGTCAAGAGCCAGGCCCCAGACCATCCACTGCTAGGTGGAGGCCCCTACCGGGGCCATTGAGCAAGCTTCTCCTCCAGCCTTAAAGCTAGCAGGGATTTCCCTATTGGCTCCTGAGGTTTCCCTAACCTCTGAGGTATCTCAGAATGGAGGGCAGTAGCCCCTGGGTTCTTGTACCCCTTCTCCACTCTACGCCCCACCAGTTCAGGGCTGGTATCCTGACACTGGTCAATCAACCCAGGATCTGTACCCTGAGGGTGAACAGGGGACAGATGTGAGTCATCCCTCACCTTGCACTTACATCTGGGCTCCTGCACTCTCCTCTGGGGAGTGGTACTGCCAGACAACTGAACTGCATAGCACCCTTAGGGGTCATCCCTCTCAGTTCTCCCACCACCAGGGGTATCTCATTCCCCAGAATTAAGTCAATGGGCATCTGGGGACTAACTATGCCTCTTCTCTGGGTGACCTCCCCACACCACTCCAGGGATACCAGGGCCATAGGGTGGAAGAAATCCTCCCATGAGCTGGAATCGCCCTACACACCTGGTCAGTGTACTGCTCTGGGGAAACTTGTCTCTCCACCATCATGGTATGACCAGCCCCTGTATCCCTCAGAGCAGTGTCTGGGACCCATTCAAACCCACCTGGGGGAAGTGACGGCACCCACCCTCAGGGATCACCAGCTTACCCTCTGAGTCTCTCTCCCAACTGAAGAAGATGAGGGCATGGTCTATGACCTGCCCATGGGGACGACTTCCCCTTAAGCCACATTGGCCACCCCTGTAGAGGTCCCACCAGTGGGTGTTTTTTTTGGACAGACAGAATACCACTTCTTGTGTCCTAGCTGGGAGCACTCAAAGCATTGGGGTTGGGAATGGGTTGCCCTGGGCCACTGTCCACCAGAACCACCACCCTGTTTCTCAGATGGGGCATGGGAACCCTTTCCTGCCCCCTTACTCTGGGACTTGTCTGGGTCATCTTTAACCTCTCCCCTCTCTCTGTTGGGGGGGACCGGAACCACCCTTCTTGGGGTCACTCCCAGGTACCTTTTTGGACACTCTGGTGCTAGCCCAGAGGTATGCCTCCTCAACAAGCTTCCTAGGGTCAGTCAGCTTACTGTCAACTAGGGGGTGGCGCAACTCTGTGAAGCAAATACTGAGCTAGCTCTGTATATACTATATTAAATGAGATATAGGGGCATATTTATACCTTTGGGTGCAAAACTGCACTAACAACGTTTTGCATCAAAAAGTTTTGCACTGGCTTGCACCATTCTTGAGCGTCAGCCGGGCACCATGTTTATGGAATGGCGCAAAGGATAGGCTAGCGTAACAAAAGATGACGTTAATCGGGGGTGGCGGTATGGGAGAAGGGGGTTTTGCACCAAAAAATAACATTAGGCAGGATAGAGTAAAATAAAATGACTCTAGCCAGCCTAGCGTCATTTTCTGACGCAAAACCATCCATACCACATGACTCCTGTCTTAGAAAAGACAGATGTCATGCCCATCACCCCAACGGCCATCACAGGGGACCAGGGTCCCCTATGCATGGCCATTGCACCCAGTGCCATGTATGGGGCCCCATTTCAGGGCCCCCAAAGTCACTTTCAATGGCACTTTAAAAAAAAAATACTTACCTATACTTACCAGAGATGGGGTCCGCCATCCTCCGCTGTCGCTCTGGTTTGGGTGGGAGTGTCCCTGGGGCCTAGAGAGGGCACCTGTGGGCTTATTCCATTGTGTTCCACCATGGAAATAGGCCCACAGGTCCCCTAACGCCTGCCCTGACCCAGGCGTTAAATAATGGTGAAAAGCAAGCGTTACATCATTATTTTACCCTTCCTCCCCCGTGCGTGATTTTAGCACAGGGATAAATATAGCGCTAAGGCCATAGAGTCATTTTTTGCACGGGATCTCCTACCTTGCATCTCATTGACGCAAAGTAGGTTTCCACGTCCAAAAAGTGACTTTAACTCCACAACTTTTACGCTAGACAGGTCGTGCGCCAAAGTAGAAATATGGAGTTAGTTTTACACCGAATTTGCATAGCAAAAAATGAAGTAAATTCAGCGCAAAACAAGTATAAATATGCTCCAAAGTGTGCACAGAGTCCAGGGATTCCCCAGAGGTTCGACAGAGGCTGAAATAGATAATACTAATGCTCTATTTGTGATAGTGTGGTCGAGCAGTTAGGCTTATCAGAGGGTAGTGTTAAGCATTTGTTGTATACACACACACAAGCAATAGAAGAAACACACCCTCAATGACTTAACTCCAGACCAATAGGATTTTATATGGAAAAATATGTTTTCTTAATTTATTTCTAGAACCACAAGATTCAGTTTGCAGGAAAGTACATAAAATAAAAGGAACTTTGCATATGTATGATCAGGACTTTGAATAGAATGGACAATGTATACAGTTTTTCTTAAAATGGCAAAAAGTTATTTTAAATGTAGACAACACATTTTGCAACAGTTCCTGGGGGAAGAAAAGAAAGCACAGTTTTGCAGGTAAGTATACAACTTACAGTTCTCATCTCGGGGTGTATGTAGTCTGTCGTTAGGAATTCAAGTTAACTCCAAACACCCACCACCAGAAACACAGGGCGGGGCGGGTGAAGAGGTCGAAGAGGCACCAAATTAAAGTGGGCTCCTATGGAGACAGAAGGTACTTGGAACTTGGTCTGCTGGCAGGTAACTACTTGCCGTTTCGGAGGGCAGACTGGGGGGGGTTCAAGAGAGCACAGGAGCCCAAGTAGGCACCAAACACACACCCTCAGTGGCACTAGGGCGGTCGGATGCAAGGTGCAAACAGGGCATCAGGTTTTCAATGCAACTCTATAGGAACACCCGGGGGGGTCACTCTGAGGCTGCAGACGAGGTCCGGGGGTTACTTGGGCAAACCACCGGCTTGACAGAGAGGAGGGCTGCCTTCTGGTCAATACTGCACCAGGGGTCGGTTTCTCCGAGGCCTGAGGGCAGCGCGTGCAGTGGTTCTTCAGGCGAAGGTTATCTTCGTCCGGAGCTCCGTGTCGGGGGGGTCACCGGGATTCCCTCTGCAAGTGTCGTTGTGGAAGGTTGGAGGCGTCAACCCTGGCAGGGCACTTGGTAGCAATTGCCTGGGGAGACTCTCTTGCTGGATGGACCACCTGGACACAGGCCGTAGGTGTCAGGTGCACAGGGCTCAAGAATCACCATCCGGAGTGAGGCGGGAGTCCTTGGTTGTAGGTTTCTTTTGGACAGAGCCGCTGTCCTTGGGAGTTCTTGGTTCTTTTGGGTGCAGGGCAGTCCTCTGGAATTGGTAGAGGTTACTGGGCCCACTGGATGCGTTGCTGGTCTTTTTGCAGGTTCTCTGAAGCAGCAGACAGGCCGGTAGGACTGGGGCCAAAGCAGTTGTCGTCTTCCTTCTTCTCTGCTGGGGATTTCAGCTTAGCAGTCCTTCTTCTTCTTGTGGGTCACCAAGAATCTGGTGAGCTGGGTTCAGGGGTGCTCCTAAATCTTAATTTTATGGGCGTGTTAGGGGTCAGAGAGCTGTAGCCAGTGGCTACTGTCCCTGAAAATGGCTACACCCTCCTGTTGCCCACTCCCTTTAGGAAGGGGGCGCATTTCTATCCCTATTGGTCCCTGTCCTCCAAACCAAGATGGAGGATTCTGCAGGGAGGGGGTCACCTCAGCTTTAGACACCTTAGGGGTGGTCCTGGATGGGGTGGTCACTCCTCCCTGTTTTTCCTAATGTTTCCACCGGACTTGCTACCAAAAGTGGGGCTTTGTCTGAGGGGCGGACAACTCTACTAGCTGGAGTGCCCTGGGGCACTGTAACATAAGGCTCGAGCTTTTGAGGCTCACCACCAGGTGTTACAGTTCCTGCAGAGGGAAGTGTGAAGCACCTACACCTGTGACAGGGTTTGTTTCTGACCACAGAGTGCACAAAGGCACTCACCCCATGTGGTCAGAAAGTTATCTGAAAGGGGCAGGCTGGTACAGACCGGTCAGTCCTACAATAGCAGTTGGGCTAACATACAGGGGGCATCTCTAAGATGCCCTCTGTGTGCATTTGTCAATAAATCCCAAACTGGCATCAGTGTGGGTTTATTGTGCTGGGAAGTTTGATACCAAACTTCCCAGTATTCAGTGAAGCCATTATGGTGCTGTGGAGTTCGTAATGACAAACTCCCAGACGATATACTCAATATTGCTACACTCGACTTACAACGTCTAAGAATGGACTTAGACACTGTAGGGGCATATTGCTCATGCAGCTAAGCCCTCACCTGTGGTATAGTGCACCCTGACTTAGGGCTGTAAGGTCTGCTAGAGGGGTGACTTACCTATGCCACAGGCACTGGTTTGTGGGCATGGCACCCTGAGAGGGGGTGCCATGTCGACTTTATCTTTTTCTCCCCACCAGCACACACAAGCTGCCAGGCAGTGTGCATGTGCTGAGTGAGGGATCCCCTAGAGTAGCATAATATATGCTGCAGCTCCTAGAGACCTTCCCTGGGCACTGGCCCTAGGAACAATGGCTACCTTTTGCAAGGGACATAACTGTGGGCCAGGGCTGTACCAATTGTGGAAGCAATGGTACAGTTTTAGGGAAAGAACACTGGTGCTGGGTCCTGGTTAGCAGGATCCAACACACTCTCAATCAAAGTTGACATCAACACTAGGCAAAAGGTTGAGGGTAACCATGTCAACAGTGGCACTTTCCTACACCCACATAGTCATCTACTTTACTGCCCCATACCCATCCATTCAGTGCCTTACTGGAAAAAACAAAAACGTCTACCCAAGTCTGTGTGGAGAGTTTGGTGCTGTCCCTGAACCTCTGACGGTGCTTCTCAGGCGTCAGCCCAAACTTGGCAAGTAAAGTGGTTTTCATGAGCGAGTATTTGTTCTGATCCTTTCAGTCTAATGTAAGGAGTGTGTCCCTTCCCCCAACTGGCACATATCCCCACAAACCTGCCCCCCATTGCTCTTCAGGAACCCCAGTGCAATCCCTTAGTGCAACTTCAGAAGCAGCCAACCACTTGTCAATGTCCTCTCCCACCACATAACTTGGCACCACATTTTTGAGAATACAAACCTTCTTGTCCCCAGCAGGTCCTGCATGTATGCTGCCACCATCACTGCTGGACTCAGACTGCCTAGCCTTGATGGCCAGCTTTTTGAGACTCAGTTCATGAGCCAAAAGAAGTTTTTTCTCAGCCAAAGCCCTTCTAGCTTCTCTCTCAGTCTTCCTTTTTTCTGCCTCAATGTTTAACCTTACCATTTGCAATTGAAATTCTCGCTCCTCCCTCCTTTCCTTTGTGGTCAGACCATGGCTAGAGACACTTCTCCCTGGTTTAACAGTGGGGCACAATTCCAGGGGTAACATTCCCCACTGCTGGTGGCAAATCCTCTGAGGGGGCCATCCTCTGGCTCCTCAACCGCAACAGCATCTTGTGAGCGGGCTTCTGCCCAGGCCGTCAGCGACTTTGGTACTCCTCTTTCCCGGAGGCACCCCGGGTAGGTACACCCATCCCCTTGCAGAACACTTGCTGCTGGCTAACAGTGTATGTCTCCAGCTTGGCTAGGTCAAACTCTCCAGCTCCTACTTGGGATCCAGCCAGAGACATGTTGATTGAGGATTAGGTTAAAATGAAAAGCAAAACAACAAAATTGAAGAAAAAGAGAAAAAAAATCAAGTTGACCTTTAACTGTGCTTTGCTGTTGACCTGCTGCCTTGCTGGCCTATGGCTCTGCTGAGAAGTGTTCTCCAAAGTCCTGGATTGATCTTACCTCCTGTTTCCTGAAGTCTCAGGGCCAAAAGGAAACTCTTTGTGCAGCGAAAATCAATGCACAGCCTGCCAGAATCGACGCACAGCCTCCCTAGCAGTGAAAGAATCACTGCATCCCCGAATCAGAATGACGCAGCCCGGCTCCCCGAGTGGGGATCGATGCAGTGCCAGTGTTGCGACCAGAACTTCGACGCACAGCCCACTGAATCGACGCATCGCCGAGCCGAAACAACGCATCCAGACATGGATTGGAAACAGGCTGAAAGGCACAGAAGGATTTTAAGTGCAGAGAAATGCTCACTTTCTAAAAGTGGCATTTCTAAAATAGTAAGATAAAATCCCACCACACCAGTCAGCAGGATTTTGTTTTACTATTCTGGCCATACTAAATATGACCTCTCTACTACTTTCTGATCAGAATCTACCACTCAAACAGTGTATGAGGGTAACCCTAATGTTAGCCTATGAAAGGAGCAGGCCTCACAGCAGTGGAAAATGAATTTAGGAGATGTCCACTACCAGGACACATAAAACACATAGGTATATGTCCTTCCTTTTGTCTACACAGCACACTGTCCTATGGGTTGCCTAGGGCCTACCTTATGACTTATATGTAGAAAAAGGGGAATTTAAGGCTTGGCAAGTATTTTTAAATGCCAAGTCGAAGTGGCAGTGAAACTGCACACACAGGCCTTGCAATGGCAGGCCTAGGACATGGTTAAGGGGCTACTTATGTGGGTGGTGTAGAGTCCAGCTGGACTCATTCTAGTCTTTCTGCCAGCCACTCTGCTGAGGGCTGGTCTTACTTGTGTAACCTACACCCACCCAACACAGGCGTCACCAGTCAGGTGACCCTGCCAATAAAAGGGGCCGGGCGCACGTGCCTGAGGCCAGTTCAGTACTACCCTACCACCGTGTCTGCGTCCCTTCCTTTACCAGCATGAGGGCCTAGGGCCCCACATTACATTGGCGACGAGTGGGATCTGCAACCCCACGTGGTTGCAGACATGAACCTAATCGGTGGAGGAAAGGAGAGAAGCGAGGCCGTCGCAGCCCCAGTCTCACTGGTGTAAAGGGGGTGAGTGCTGCTAATCAGCGCGTCCCGCAGCACTGCCAAAACGGCTGCGGGCGCCGAAAATAAAGCGCTACGAAGCGCGCTGAGCTGTTTTCCCCAGCCCAAGAGGAAAAAAAAAATGCCCTGAGGCCCCCCCCGCCCCCCCAAGAGTCGGATGCAGCGCGGCCCGCAGTGTGGGAGAAAGCTGCTGGGTCCGCGCGATATGTGGGGGGAAATGGCGCTGTTGCGCGCCGTGGAAAGGAGAGGAGAATGTGCCCAACGATGACTGGGTCCCGGTCGCCCTGGAAAAAAAAATGAACGCGGTCCGCAGCGTGTCCGTGCTGCTGCGGCCGCGTATGAAGAGTGTGGTGCGATCGGCACCGACAACAGGGAAGATGACCGGGGGCCGTTTTCCCCCCTTGGTCCTTCTAAATTGGCGCTGTCGCGCGCCGTGCGCAGTGAGGGGAAGAAGTATTGTGGCCGGGCCGGTCGCCCCGTTTAATTTTTTAAATAATGGTGCATTCGAGCACCGAAGAAAACTTGCCCAGGGCCGCCCCCACCTCAAAAATGCCGGAAAACGGCCGCAGCACGGAGGACTGCTGCGGCCGCAACTTGAGATCACCGATGGTGCTGGCATGCACCAAAGAAGAATGGAAAATGCCCAGGGGCTGCCCCCCCCTTGTCCCGGCAGGAATTAAAGCATGAGGTGCAGACACGCACCGAAACAAACTTGAAATAAAATGGTGCATCCACGCACCAAAGCCCCAGGTGCCCAGGGCCGCGCCCCCACCTCCAACCAATGAATAAAAGTGCTCACAGGCACCTAGAGAAAGAGAGAGAAAAAAAAACGGTGCCCGGAGCCCACACCCCCACTTCACTACCGTTTGTGCCCTCCACATGCCTCTTCAAACGAGGCTGTTCAGTTGTAAAAAAAAAAAAAAAAAAAAAACATTGACAGAAAGGAAAAAATAAAGAGAGAAGAGATCAGAAAAGGGTGAGAAGATAAAAGATAAATAAAATTGCACTTACCTGCAGCCCCCACCAGCATGACGAGGTCCTCTCAGCAGCATGCCCTCCTCACCGGCATCTGTTGAAACAAACGAGGCCGGTAACAGGAAAGACTGTCTTCAAGCTAGGAAAAAAAGTGCACTACTGGCATCCAGTGGCCAGAATCGGTACTGCACCCTATTTCTGTTTTAAAGGGAAGAGAAGCTTGGATGAAGGAAAGTTTACAGCAGCACCTTCAGAAAGTGACTGCTCCAAACCAAGAGTGCGCCCGTGGACAGAATTGGCGCAGAAGACGGAAACGGCGAAGAAGAAGGAAGCGACGCTGTAAAAGGGAAGGAGAAGACTGCAGCTGCCCTAGCCAAGCTGCAACGGTGAGAAACGGACGCAAGTGCCACGTGAGGTACGAAGAGAGCGCGCATGGTCTGCGCAGCCTCTGGCGGCCGTCCGCCGCCACCGACGAAAGAACGCCACATGCCCCAGCAGTGATGGTCATCACCGCAGGACAAGAAAGGGACATGCCAGGCGTTGCCACAGGACGCCCAGAAAAAAAAAGAGACTGACACGTGCGCAGCGTGCACAGAGAGCTGCGCCAGAGAATGTGACGACATGGGTAAAGTCCGTGAAGATGGAGAGAGTACCCGAGAGCGTGACGTAACGCACGGAAAAAGAGGCCATGTCAGCTGGCCACACAACGACAGAAGATGGCCACTGTTGGCCCATCAGTGAGCAGGTCATCTGAACTGACCGACCCTGCCAGAGCAGATGGCAGGAGTGAGCGCCGTAACAGCGCAGCCTCGAGGCGCAAGAGCGGCGCCCTCGAGTGAAGAGAAGGAGGAAGAGAGCGGGGACCCTCCTGCCAGAGAGAGGTCCACCAAGAGGATCCGGGAACGGACCAGACCGGGAGAGGTCTGCCTGAAGAGCAGATCATGTCCTACCCTCAGGACTCAGCCCGTGAGAGGCTGCGACCGAGCAAGATGCACCAGAGGAGGTGCAGTGATAGGTCCATGTGAGGCAGCATGCGACCTGTGGCACAACGCCACATCGAGGACGAAGAGGAAGATGCACCAGCGAAGGTGCAGTGATAGGTCCGTGTGAAGCAACATGAGACCTGTGGCACGACGCCACGTCGAGGACAAAGAGGAAGATGTACCAGCAGAGGTGCAGCGCAAGGTCCATGTGCCGCAACATGTGACCTGTGGCACGATGCCACAGCAAGGAGAAGAGAGAGTGGCACGATGCCAACAAGAAAGGAGGAGAGGAGTGTGACAGACCGGTCACACCACAGATCAACTCCATCGCAGGTGTGAAAGTGGAAGGAAGTAGAGTGACACAACTGAGGACTCGTGCGAGCAGATGAGGAGGTACCCATCAGTACAAGACAGTCACCGGGGTGAGCAGAAGTCACTGAAGACAGCGATGTGGGTGGTCCCCCACGCTTCCCAGTACGACCGACCTGTCACCTGTCACCGGCTGCTTGGCTGTGATGGCATCCCTGACGCCGACTGCACAGGCCACACAAGACCCGCCGTGGCCCCTATGTCCATCAAGTGGTCCTTCCGCTGAAGAAGCCGCCGCCACCTGTTTGATCTGCAACAGGATGAAAAAAAAACATCATCATCATGATGTGGTGCATCGCCCAATCATCGAAGGAGGAGCACAGCACCACCTGAGTGGAGACAGTCAGCAACAAGAACCGATGCTGACAAGGCATGTCTGGCAACGTAGAAACTTATCATCTGAACACTTGCCATGAGCACTGTGAACCAGACGCCTGCCGGTGAGAGCAGACCAGATCATTTGGACCATCCACCCTTGGGGTTGCACAAGACTAGGACGTGGCCCTGTTGGGAGTTCAGAGAGACTCCTTTGGCGTGGCCGATGTTGGCCCGCACAGCCCACGCAGTCCCGTCGCAATCCAGGGACAAGGGCCTCCAACAAATTCCTGTGAGAGCAGAATATCGCTGAGAGAGAATGCATCTGAGACAGCTCCACGTCAGGCATCCGGCAGCACGGAGGTCTCATATCGAGAGACTGGTCACCTGAAGACTTTGCACTATGGCCAGAGCACCTGAATCCGGATGGCTCGAGCAAGCGGACCCTGCATCAACAACCCTTGTGGCTCCATGCGAGACTAGGATGTGGTCCTGTAGGCTGTTCCTCTGAGACGTCTTTGCTGGGCCTGAGATAGGCAAGCACAGTCCACACAGTCCTGTGGAAGCCCGCGAAAGGGCCTCGAGGAGACTCCTGCTTGATGGAGGTCTGGCATGAGAGGGAAGACTGCTGCTGCTCTGCCGCTGGACTTCCAGGCGCCCCAGGCCGTCACGTCATCTGCAGTCTTAGGAGGTAGACAATCTCCAGAGTCAGAATGCCGTCCTGAACTGTCTACAGTGGACTCCCCACTGCTCCAGATGCACTCGCATCAGAAACTGTAAATAGACTTTGACCACATGAGCCCAGGCAGGACCGGATCGACAATATCCAGCGAACTGTGAGGTCGTGGACAAGCGACTGAAGTATCTGGACTTCATCCACACTGTGTTCGTGCCCAGCTGTACTTGGTTAAATTATGGACTCGTGCGGAGGTGTCCGGGTGCTCCCAGCTGCACCATGTCCACTGCAATTCTGCAGTCTGCCTTTTCGAGGCCGAGAGACTGATTGTGGTGCTTTGTTATTGTTTCTTTTACAGGTTGGACTTTTGTTTGGTTCCTCAATAAAGTTTGGGAGGGATGTAGAGTCCAGCTGGACTCATTCTAGTCTTTCTGCCAGCCACTCTGCTGAGGGCTGGTCTTACTTGTGTAACCTACACCCACCCAACACAGGCGTCACCAGTCAGGTGACCCTGCCAATAAAAGGGGCCGGGCGCACGTGCCTGAGGCCAGTTCAGTACTACCCTACCACCGTGTCTGCGTCCCTTCCTTTACCAGCATGAGGGCCTAGGGCCCCACATTACAGGTGGCACAATCAGTTCTGCAGGCCCGCTAATAGCACTTAACTTACAGGCCCTGGGTACATGCAGTACACTTTACTAGAGACTTATAAGTAAATTAAATATTCCAATTGGGTATGAGCCAATGTCACTATGTTTTAAGGGAGAGAGCATGTGCACTTTAGCACTGGTTAGAAATGGTAAAATGCCATTTCCAACATTGGCATACTGATGGATTGTTATTCCCTCCATGTGAACCACAGGATATAGAGGTTCCATGTACAGGTTAAAGAGGAGTGTAGATAGGATAGAACCTCGAGGTACCCAATGGAAAGCAGAAAGGGTTTGACTTGAACAGGGTGGAACCTTGAG